>NC_059368.1:3755000-4082500 GCF_019703515.2 Myxocyprinus asiaticus | reverse complement strand
ATGTACATTTACTTTAGCCGCTATACTGCAGAAGAAAAAATTGTTATCTGAGAATGTTGAATGTTGAATATAACATTAAATATACAAATAGATGTTTAGACTCACTTTTAGAGAACAGATCTTGAATATAAGTATATTTTGTCTAATATTTTGTATAACCAAGTGAAAAAATACACATATTCAAAATACACTTTTATTTAAGACACGTTCTCTTAAAGCAAGTCTAAATATCTTATATGTTGCTTCTCAAGTAAATGTATCTTGTTTTAAGGATTTTTAAGGATTTTAAATGGAAAACAAGACAAAAATACTTGATAAAAATAGGATTTTTTTGCAGTGATTTTTTTTACTTAATTAAACTTGATAAAAAGTACTTTTTCCTTTAATTCAGTGAATGTCATTTAGAGGTATTTTTAAAAGATGATTTTAAAAGTTACTTATTAAGACTTCTGAATTATAATTACAGATCTGTATGTGTGAATCTCAGGACAACATATCCAGGTCATATTTTTTCACCTAATTTTTTATTTTATTTTGCACAATTAAATAACATTAAATGACATAACATTATTTATTATTATTTATTTTTTTTATTTCACACACACACACACACACACACACACACACACACACACACACCCATGAACACACACACACACACACACACAAAAAAAGTTGTGATGGTTTATGCCTAATTGTCATGAAAAAAGTGTCCCAAAGCAATAAACATTACTGGTCCAAAAATAGGCTTCTTTCTAATGCTTTACATTTCATTTCATTTTTTTTTTTTTTTTTAATGCAAAATATTATTCTTGCATCTTTCTTTTGATCTTGGGGTAAAAAATTACCATGTTCTTGACAGGTTCTGATTCACCCGTATATAATTTAAAACACTCATAACAATGAGAGTAAAAAAGACCTTGAAAAACAACACCTCTGTAATCATTTATGAATTGTCTATGGAAAAAATATATTCCAGGACTTTTTGTAACCCTCCTGGGCGATGTAGTACAGTACTCCTGCTCAATGGATGGGCCTTTTAGACAAAAGGCAAAACCGCTACAGATGTCTGGACACAATATGTTCAGTGTGAGTATGTCTTGGCAAGGCATGAGCTCTCATCAGCCATATGTCGAATGAACACATGTCAGCATGCGTCGCAGGGGAGGGAGGAGGCAATCTGTCAGCCCGTCATTCCTCAGAAAACACAATTTCTGTCCCGCTTTGCATAAAGAGTCTGTGGACTTGAAAGACATTGACCTAATGATATAGTAAAAAATGCCACTGCTAATTTTAGCATTAAATGAAAAACGGTAGATGGACGGACGGATGGACAGACGGATAGATAGATAGATAGGATGGACGGACAGACGGATGGACAGATAGATAGTTAGTTAGACAGACAGACAGACAGACAGACAGACAGACAGATAGATAGATAGATAGATAGATAGATAGATAGATAGATAGATAGATAGATTGAGCGATGAAATAGCAACCTCTGAGCAAAATTGACCTCTAGTGATACTAGGTTTCCATTTGTACATTCAAGGAATGATAATGAACATGACTAACTTCACAAACAGCTGCATGATTCTCCTCATCTTGAGTCTCGATTAGTTCAGACAGGAAGTACGGCCCATGGGATTCCACCAGTGACGTGATCTGATCTCCAAATATGTGCATGAGGTCATCGTGATCTTCCACTCTGGAGGATATAAAGTTATTGCACTGGGATTTTAGTACATCACTGTGGAAAATGTTTTGAATGATGTTTATGAATAAAAAACTGTTTTTTTGATGTAAACTGTGTACAATCGTGTCTGGTTCAAGTTTCATCCCATCCAAAAGATAAAAATAAGAAATTATATATATATATATATATATATATATATATATATATATATATATATATATATATTTTTTTTATTCTCATTATTTTTCGTGATGATTCTCATTTGATTCTTGTCACTGTAATATAATTTTTATCTGTTGACAGTGAAACATACTGCACAACCTAAAGGCAGTACAACAAATATAATCATGATGTACTTTGTTATTAAAATTATAATTATTATTTTGCATTACAATAATGAGAATTTGGGGGAAAAATATGCTTAATTGTCGTGAAAATAATGAAACTGCCATGCAAACAAATATTTATGGTCCTGACAATAGGCTTCATTTTCTTTATTTCTTATTTCTTTCTATTTTTGGGGTGATTTTGAGGTGAAATATGACCCGGACATGAGTGAGCAAGAACTGTTGTTTAACCTGGCTCTGCGAACATTAAGCCGAGGGCAGTGGCTGTGTCGATGACAAACGTAGGCCGAAAACTGAACATCCTCCTTAACAGACGTCATGGGTTCAAAGATCTTCTCCAGCGCTGGCTCTGACATGAAAAATTATGATTAAAAAATGCCTTAAAATGTGTGCCAACACATTCAAATGTTAAGAGTACAAAGTAATGTCACTGATTCAAATGTATTTCCTACCAAGCGTGCCTCTGTAGGGAGTCATAAGGCAGATGTATTCCAGCTCAATTATGGTATTGAAGACTGTTCTAAAAGTTGCATTGGAGGAAATATAAATCTTTGATCATGAGATATTTGGAATTTTAATATAGCATGATTGAAATGCCACAGTAAGGCATTGCTATCAGTAAATACAACTTGTACTGCATAAAACCAGATTATTCATTGAGAAGTTAAAAATTGAAATTAATAGGAAACTTTTCATGAGATTCACCCTCATTATCATTGATAACCAAATGCACAGAAATGAACTCCCAAAATAATAGCAGTACTGTCCCCCTGTACCTCACTATCTCTTTGGCGCCCCCTATGGAGAAACCAGGCTGAGCCACAAATAGACGCAGGAAAAGAGTATTCAGCGGCTGGAAAGTTAAAAACAAAGGAGGCATGTTAAATATTAATAGACATCATGGTTGGTTTGCTTTGCCTATGGTGAATGTCTATACTTTGAAGTCACTCTGAAGTACATTCTCCCAGCATGCTGGATCAACCAGCTCTTCCATGGGGTGGTCGGAGAAAGCCGCATGAGCAAGCACTTTATTCTGTGTTGTGCTCAGGGTCACCGCTAAATTTGCTTTCTCACTGTAAAGAGAAAAAGAAAAAAATATTTTTATGATTTTTAGAGCAACAAGTCTAAACAATGGGATGCTTCAAGGTTTAAAAAAATAAATACAAAAATAAATTGTACTGTTAACCAGAATGCTTCTATAGTTTCTTGTAGGCTTTTATTCCAGACTATATGATATATTTCTATTTTATAAATTTCTTTTATTTCCAACAATGACTACTTAAGATACAAAGTACAATTTTTAATAATAAAATAATAAAAATATTTTTGATTTTCAGAGTTCCATATGAAACACTATGACACCTGCTACTTACAGAAGGTGAATAACATTGACTCTTCCAAACACAGCAACAGTTGACGGACTGATCAGATTATTGATCTCTTCAGCATCTGAGGATTCTGTTCTTCTGACTGTCACACTTTCAACTTTACCAGCTGAAGAGGTGATGGAGCTCATATTAAATCTGAGAAAAAATAGTAAAATAGATATAGATGAAAAAGATACAGACTGAAATTGTGTTACAGCTGTACAAATTTAACAAAATGTTATTTTATTTTGATATCTACACTACAAGTCCAATTTTTGGACATGCCTATTCATTCTTTATTATTTTAGAACAGTATTAAATGTATTAAAACTATGGGGGAAAAAAACACAAATCGGAGTATTGAAATTATTCATTGATCAAACAAATGTTAAACAAATCAAAACTATCTTGTATTTGTCGAAGTGGCCAATTTCTTCACAGTAGAAAGCAGAATTGGCCCCATTGACTTCCATTGTAAGCAGGGCCGTTGCTAGTGGGGTGAAAGGTGGGAATGATTCTAGGGGCCCAAAGGTCCAAGGGGGAACGATTTTACGAAAAATTTGAAATTGTATTTTTTAATAGGTAAGGGGCCAAGAGAAATATGGAGTCAAGGGGCCCAGAATTCCTGGCTACGGCCCTGATTTGTAAGTGCCTCACTGTAACCCAGATTTTTGCTTTTTTTCAAAGAAAAGGAGGGACGAGTCGAAATAATTGCCACAAACACTGTCGAATGAGCTTAACTTGTATTGAACCCGGAATATTCTTTTAAGCCTGTAGTATTTACTTTTTAAGATCAAGACAAACATATAACCTACATTCAATCAAGTGTTTCCAGACTTTTGACTGATAGACTAGTTCTTATAGTCTTAATGTAGACAACCAGTGTAGGGTAAGTTACTCTAAAAAAGTAATTAATTACTAACTAATTAGATTGTAATTAGATTACAGTACTACTCTGTCTGAAATAGAATTGCATTACTTATTACTAATTACTTTCTAAAACCCTTATCAACCTCGACCAGATGAAAAATACAAGGATAGACATGAAACTGTTCTTTTAATTCTTTCAAATAATTCATATAAAATCAAATAAATTATTCATGAACTGGCCAAATAATTTATGGGAGCAGCGTTAAATTAGAAAACATATATTTTAACATTAGACGTTAAATTTTGATTTTAAATTCACTATTGTTTTATATAGAATTGTACTATAGTCTATACAGTATTTAACACAATTACATCAGAAGTAACTGTAATTAAATTACTGAACAATTAAGAGTAATCCCGTACTTTACTTTTTTCACTGAAAAAGTAATTTAATCACAGTAATTAATTACTTAGTAATGCATTAAACACAACAATGTAGATAACAAACGGTTTAGAATGCTAAATATGTTTCATAAATAACCATACAGTTGCCATTTATTTTCAGAAATATGTTGGGTAAAATTCACATTAGTTTCCACCAATGTGTTTTAAATTTAATCTGAATAACAAAGCACATCCGAGTATTTCGACACAACAATAAATGTTCAGATAGATAGTAAATATGCATTGCCTTACACTGAAACCAGTTACAATATAAAAACCCAAGAAATTAATTAAACCGACCTGTCGCGGACTGGTGTTTTCAAAACAGTAAATTTCTCCTGATCTGTCAACCAAAAGCTAACACTAACCGTTAGCAAGCGTCCTGTAACCATGGTGACGGGACTCGATGACGTAGCTGCGTAATAGGTCACAGACGTCACGACAGACGCGCCGCACGAAACACGCTAGTGAAACGACACTAGTGTTTTAACGCTTTATTAAAGTTCATTAACTTGAAATAAACAACTATAGTCGCGTTATAATAAAGTCTTGGGAGTTTTATAATCATGGCGTCCACAGCAGCGGGCAAACAGAGGATCCCGAAAGTGGCAAAGGCAAAAAAAAAAAAAAAACGAGTGTTTATGAGTTAGCATTAGCATGTAAACAATGTGAAGCAGTTGTATTTTTCTCTGTAAACACAGACTATACACTTACATCGGTAATTATATAATTAAAACAATTTTTAATGGGTTAACGTCATGTGAATGTTTTCAGGTGAAGAACAAAGCACCGGCAGAGGTGCAGATCACCGCAGAGCAGCTGCTCAGAGAGGCGAAAGAGAGAGAGCTCGAGCTTCTGCCTCCTCCACCCAAACAGAAGATCACTGATGAAGAAGAGCTCAATGACTACAAACTGAGGAAGAGGAAGGTATGACCTGTGCGTGATGTGATCAGGATGGCGCACGACATCCGTTACAAAACGTACTGTGGTGTAGTGAGCAGATGTTAATACTATGGTATTTGGATATTATTTAATGAATGATGAATGCCACTTTCATGTACCAGGGAAATTCAAAGAATACCATAGTATTATCATTACACATGTTCTAAACAATGGAAGAGCCACTGTCAAAACATGGTGTTGCCAGTGTTACATGTCCAAAACATGGTATTGTCCAAAATTACCAGGCTACTTATACAAAAAAAGCATTGTATTGTCATGGTACATGTCCAAAAAACATAGTATTATTTACTGTGATGTACGTATGTCCAAAAAAATAGTATTACCATGGTACATGCAAAAAACAAATCAAATTACAATGGTATTACCAAGGTATATGAAAAAAAAAACAGCGTATTAACGTGATGCATGTTAAAGAAACATGGTATTGATGCTATATAATATCTCCAAAAGCATGGTATTACCATGGTGCATGTCCAGAAACATGGTGCTACTTTGGTACATGTCAAATATATGGTACTTGTGTGATACGTGTAAATAAACTGTGATATAGTGCATGTCCAAAAACATGGTATTGCCATTGTAAATTTTCAAAAGAACTTGACCTTTGAGCTACTCAGAGGTCATTCGAGGACCAAAATGTCCACATCAAAAAACTGCCATAATGATATTATATATTAATATTATTTTCCACTTTCAGTTAGTTAATTTTTTTTAACCAACATCAGTCCTGATCATAACTACCAAATATTCATTCATTTTCAGGATTTTAACCCTTTAAATGCCAGTTTGTTTTTATAATGTCACTGTTGTTTTTTATGAAGAAAAAAACCAACAGATGAATTATTTTCCATATACTAAATACTAAGGGGATTTTTTTTTTTTTCTTTGTGATCATTACAGTCTGGGATATGTCAATGATTAGCAACAACATTGATTCTGATTATTATTTTTTGTGCAGTGTCAGATTTAAAAAAACAAACAGCACCTTAGAGGACAAAAATGTTGTGTAAAAAAAACTGGCATAAAAATATTATATATTAATATTATTTTCCACTTTCACTGACTTAACCAACATCAGTCCTGATCATCACTACCAAATATTCATTAATTTTCAGGATTTTAACTCTTTAAATGCCAGTTTGTTTACATAATGCCACTGTTTTTTTACACATACACGCACACATTTCTCAGTACACACATACAAAACACTCTGACATCCATACCAACACACCCACACAATTTTAACTGCATCATTTATTAAACTGGCCTGCAGTGCTCTATAATACTGCAAACAGAAAATAGGAAAAAAGCATGTATATGCTCCATAGGCTAAACATGAGAAAAATGGCACCATCTGGTGGAAAATATAAATATTTTGAATTTTAAAGCCAGGGCTCCGGAATGAAAGCATAATATCATAGAATTCATGATTTTATGCTTTAATGGCACTGGGATCAAATATTGCAGTTTTAATGGGTTTCAATGGGGACATTTTTGTGCTGAAGGTCCCGAGTGTAACTATTTTGTGTGCACAGTGTATTATAGATGTATTATTGGAACTGAGGTGGAAATATCAAAATTCCCCCAAAAATGCACACCTTTGGCAAAATTTATGCTGTTGGTATTAACACAGCCAAAATGATCGAAAAAACAAAAACGGAAAAAGATAAAAATGTCCCGAATGTCGCACAAGGGTTAAAAGAACTTTACCTTAACGTGGTAAAGGTAAAACATTTATTTCTGTGGTACATGTAAAAAACACGTTATTACTCTGTGATGAATGTCCAAAAACATTTTACTTCTGTGGTACATGTAAAAAATATTGTACTATTATTGAACATAGTAGAAAACATAGAACAAAAAAACATAGTAATACTGTAGTGCATGTCTAAAAATATAGTATTCTAGTCAGTGGTATATGTCCAAAAAACCATGGTGTTACCATTGTAAAAGTCCAGAAACATGGTATTTCTGTTATACATGTGCAAAAACATGGCATTACCTTGTACAGTAACATGTCCAAAAAGCACGGTATATAATGACATATGCACAAAAATAGGATATTGCCATGGTACATGTCCAATGCGTAGTACATGTAATCATGAAACATATTATTGCCACGGTATATATCCAAAAACATGGTATTGTCTTGGAACATGTAAAAGCAAAATGGTATTACCATGGTAAGTCTAAAAAAAAATGTCAAGTAATTTGTATTTGTGTAGCACTCTTCAAAATACAACAGTTTCAAAGCAGTTTTACAGAAAAATAAATCTTGGCAAAACATCAAAAAATGCCATAGTACATAGTCTAATAACATGGTATTACCGTGGTACCAACAAAAACAATACAATAATCATTTAAAAGCAGCTTTACAGAAAGAAAAAGAAAAACTAGCTAAAATATGGTATTACCGTGGTATATGTTAAAAAATCTTGGTATTACTTTGGTACATGTTCTCGTCTTCTCTCATTTCAATACAGGGTTTTGAAGACAACATCAGGAAGAACAGAACAGTCATCAGTAACTGGATCAAGTACGCACAATGGGAGGAGAGCCTGAAAGAGGTCCAGAGGTGAGCTTCCGTTCAGTACTGTGCTGTTATCAGAGTCTTATGAAGGAATCAATGTGGAGGAGTTTGGTTAACTGTCCCCAAATCTCCACAGGGCTCGTTCCATCTACGAGCGAGCACTGGATGTGGATCATCGCAATATCACACTTTGGCTGAAGTACGCAGAGATGGAAATGAAGAACCGGCAGGTGAATCACTCTCGCAACATTTGGGACCGAGCCATCACCATCCTGCCTCGCGTCAATCAGTTCTGGTACCTCTTACTCATTTCTGTATGATCATATTGATGATGACGTGCTCAGAGAACGTTCAATCAACACTTTTTTTCCTTTCTCTGAGTCCCGATTGATTGTTTGTTGTTTGTTTATCATCCAGGTATAAGTACACGTATATGGAGGAGATGTTGGGGAACGTTGCAGGCTGCAGGCAGGTGTTTGAACGCTGGATGGAGTGGGAGCCGGAGGAACAGGCCTGGCACTCATACATCAACTTTGAGCTACGCTACAAGGAAGTGGACAAAGCCCGCAGCATCTATGAGAAATATATCCTTTTACATAGCTTTTAACTGTACAGCTCAAATAATACACACATTTTAACAGAAAAATGAATGTAAGTGCTTTTATTAAATTAAAAGCTTCACATTTCTGCTGTTAAACCCTCCAAAAATGTGCCCTATTTACTTCCATTGTAAGATTTTTTGCTTTTTTAAGGAAAAGAAGGGACGAGTTGTAATTATTTTTTGTGGTAATCAACATTGTCTAAAAACGAGGGGGCCTGGGTAGCTCAGTGGTAAAAGACGCTGGCTATCACCCCTGGAGTTCACTATGGTGGCGTAGTGACTCGCCTCAATCCGGCTGGCGGAGGACGAATCTCAGTTGCCTCCGCGTCTGAGACCATCAATCCGCGCATCTTATCACGTGGCTTGTTGAGCGCGTTCCCACGGAGATGTAGCACGTGTGGAGGCCCACGCTATTCTCTGCGGCATCCACGCACAACTCACCACATGCCCCACCAAGGGTGAGAACCACACATTATTGCGACCACGAGGAGGTTACCCCATGTGACTCTACCCTCCCTAGCAACCGGGTCAATTTGGATGCTTAGGAGACCTGGCTGGAGTCACTCAGCATGCCCCGGATTCGAACTCGCGACTCCAGGGGTGGTAGTCAGCGTCAATACTCGCTGAGCTACCCAGGCCCCCAAATTTAGCTTTATATAAACGAGAGACGAGTCAAAAAATTTTTTTGTGGTAATCAACATTATGCCACAAATGCTGTCAATTTAGCTTAACCTGTATTGAACTCAGAACATTCCTTTAAGCTTTTAAAATTATAGAGTTTCTCACTTGAGAATTAGTTACGTTCCTTAACAACGGTTGCACTTGTGATGGTTCATCCTGAAGTGAAGAACTGGATCAAGTATGCTCACTTTGAAGAGAAGCACGGCTACATCGCTCTCGGGAGGAAAGTATTCGAGCGAGCTGTGGAGTTTTTCGGTGAAGATCACATCAGCGAGAACCTCTATGTGGCTTTTGCCAGATTCGAGGAGAAACAGAAAGAGGTACGACGTCCTGTGTTCATGTTACTCAGAAAACACAAGATCCTTCTATTGTTTTCCTGTTCGAATGTGACCATTCTCTCTGTGTCTTTTCAGTTTGAGAGAGTTCGGGTCATCTATAAATACGCTTTGGACCGAATCCCCAAACAGCAAGCCCAGGAGCTGTTTAAGAACTACACTGTGTTTGAGAAGAGGTTTGGAGACAGGAGAGGAATCGAAGATGTGATCGTCAGCAAACGGAGGTTTCAGTACGAGGAGGAAGTCAAGGTATGATAAATATCCATATGACATTCATTTTAGTGGGATTTCTGTTACCATTGCCATTGCTCTAGGGATTCTAAGTATTAAACGTATTCACCAAATTTCCTCGTTGATAGGCAAACCCACACAATTATGATGCCTGGTTTGATTACCTGCGTCTGGTGGAGAGTGACGCTGATGCAGATTCCGTTAGAGAAGTGTACGAGAGAGCGATAGCAAACATTCCCCCCATCCAAGAGAAAAGACACTGGAGACGCTACATCTACCTGTGGATTAACTACGCTCTCTATGAGGAACTGGAAGTCAAGGTGTGATAAACATCAATAGCCTATTGTGTTCATTCATTTTCATCTGAAAAAAAGATGTTTAGTGCTTGATATAATTGGGTCGGTTCCTTCATATGTTCAGGACCCTGAGAGAACGAGGCAGGTATACCAGGCATGTCTGGAGCTGATACCACACAAGAAGGTAAAATAAGGCTGTCAAATTAAAATGAGAAATTCACATTATCATTGAATTTAAGATAAAAATGCTTAACAATACGCATGAGCGCAACGAATAAAACAGAACATGGTATCTCGAGATGTTTTAATGGTTGAATTTCCTTTTAAATTGACAAAGCATCTAAAAAATTTATCGTTACTGCACGAGACGCTGATAAAACAGAGACACAACACAACGGTCAAAAGGCAGACGCATTTGGAGTGAACGGCCCCCAGAGGTGGAGGTCTTTGGTGGTTGTGTTTTGACTATGGCTTGCTCTCTTATCAGCGTCTCACTGCATAAGCATTAAAAACTGCATTTAATGAAAAACACTGTGGTACCGCCAGTATTATGAAGCTTGAGTGCATGGTAGTACTATGACTCCGGTATATGTCTACTGTGCAACACTTAGTTAACATAGAACCATCTATTGAAGCATTTCTTCTCTCGTTTTACTTTTATATTTATAGCTGCACTACAGAACTTGGAGCTCTCTAGTGACGTGTGGTTAATACCTAAAATTGCAAGCAACTTGCGGAGGAACATTTTACGAGTTGTGGTTTGGCACTGCTCTTCTGGTGGATGAATCTCATGGTTTTAGGTTATCTGGACATTCACTCAGAGGCCTCATCACTCTGAGATATTTATCTGCAGAGCAGGAGTCACGACGTTCTATTTTCATGTTTATATTATGCAATTCGTTTAAACATTTATAACCAAGATTTTGGTTTGAGGAAGATAAAAAACACTCTGAATTACATATTTAAATATGATTTTTCAAGTGTTTTATCCACTACTACACAATACACATTAAGGTTTTAACTGTACTACACAGAGGTGAGGTGAAACTCATGGAACGGCTGATATTAGTAAAACATTTTATATTACAATCTACAGCCTGAGTGGACAATGCAAGTGAGCTGTAATACTACAATAGTAGGTCTATTAGTAGGTATGCACTGCAAACAATAGACTGTAATCTAAAAACACAAAACGAGGATTCAATAATGGTTGGGAGGAAATAAACTTTGTTGAACATGAAAATAGTTTGCAGTAATATGCAATATAACAATTACAGTAATAAACTTTTAATCATTTCTTTAGAAGCTATAATGGAGGGATAGTTACAGGCTAAACAAATTAATATACATTACTATGCTATGAAATCGGTACATTATAAACAACATAAAAAGTGACAAAAACTTGTGCATTTCTGCGACTGGGGTAAAAGAATTAAGACAACAGTGGCGAGCACACACACACTAAGGGACACACACTTAGGGAACCTCGAATTTGCAGCAACATTACAAAAACAATCAGAAGTCATGAATATTAGTAATCATGTTACAGTAAATGTGTAAACACAAGTAATGTTCGATTCATAATAGAGCATAACAACCAATATAAGCTTCAACAACCCCACCAGAAAACAAATCCAGACATTACAGCAGGTAAACAAACAACTTCGCCATACTGTTAAAAAAAAATATAATTTTTTAAAACGGCCCTGCTGTCCTGAAACCGCGACATGCAGAACATCTGCCGCACTCGCGTCCCGTCTCTCTGAGCTTACAGATGTGATGTAAACACACAAGGACGAATGATGTACAGTAAGCCTGCAATTTATTTTTTTTTTTTTAATCAAATCTAACCTGACAGCTCTAAGTTAAATCATTATTGTAGGCTTTCCTTAGTGAATCACGGTCAGACAAGGACAGAGTTTTGAACATGGATTTTTATGTACTCACGCAGTAATTAACTTTTGTTAATTGTAACCAAAATAATCTTAAGTGCAGCTTGAATATTTGAGAATATGCACTTGCAAAATCTTTTGAATTTATAATTTTACGCACATTTGTTTTGTTCTTTGCAATAAACAATCACTGTAACTTGGTACTGATTGATTTATATAGATATGTCACGCCCATTTGATTTATTGGACGTCAGAGACAACATCTAATTAAAAATCAGATGTCTTGTTGATTTTTCCCCCTACCTGAAATAGGGATGCACCGATCCCTGGATCGATACTGACGTTTTTAGACGGATCAGGTATCGGTCCGATGAGCCCGATCCAAATCCGATACTGTGTATTAGTCATGTTTGTTACTGTCAAGCTCCAAAACTGACATAAAACCATAAAAACACCATTAAAGTAGTCCATATGACTCGTACATTTTATTTAAAGCCACTTGAAGATATGCAATAGCTCTGTGAATTGCAAAAGGCTGTGTTTAATAAGTAAATACAGCTCCAGCATGTTAGTGAATGGCGCTGCTCTATTGACAAACATACTGGAAGTACGCACAGGCTGATTATGCACTCGCGGCTATTTTCAGCCTTCACAGCGGTGTGCAATATGAGTGCTACTCAAGAACATCTCAGATGTACACCGATCAGCCACAACATTAAAACCACCTACCTAATATTGTGTAGGTCCCCCTCCAACCCACCACAATTGTACAGAGTGGTTATGTGAGTTACCATAGACTTTGTCAGTTCGAAACAGTTTGGCCATTCTCCGTTGACCTCTCTCATCAACAAGGTGTTTCCATTCACTGAACTGCCTCTCACTGGATGTTTTTTGTTTTTGGCACCATTCGGAGTAAACTCTAGAGACTGTTGTGTGTGAAAATCCCAGGAGATCAGCAGTTACAGAAATACTCAAACCAGCCCATCTGGCACCAACAATCATGCCACGGTCCAAATCACTGAGATCTGATCACTAAGAAGGACTCTTAACATCTGGTTCTTTTGAATGAATTAAAAACTTACTGAACTGCAAGTCCTTCATTTTTTTCATGTCTGACACGAAATGCCATTGGTTATGTTGAGGCTGTTGAGGGCAGTAAATAGAATTGCATTTCTTATATCCAAAATTGTATTTCTTAAAGGTAGGCCTACTAAAAGAGTCCCAACAGGATTTTGTGGCACTTTTTCCTGTTTATTGAAGCCCCAAATTACTGAATTTGCTGTGGTTTTGCTCAAATCTTTTTTATTTTTTTTATTTTTGGGTGAAGTAAAGCTTACACTTTTAAGAAAACAATTATCAATTCTGCATCCTTGTGGACAGTTTGAACAACAGCTGAAACTTGCAGACTGAACTGTTGTGCTTAATACAATATTCTACCTGAAAAGATAAAAACACTTTTTTGTTTTACACAATAACTATAATACAGTAGATTCCAGCTTCTGTAGCTACCTTTTGTAAAGTAATCATTTTTAATTGTTGTCTAGTTATATGCTGCTGTTGTTTTTTTGTACGCAGTTTACATTTGCCAAGATTTGGCTTTTATATGGTCAGTTTGAAATCCGACAGAAGAACTTGCAGAATGCTAGACGAGGCCTGGTAAGTCTCTAAAACATTTAAAAACTGATTTATATGAATCAAACTCTACACACATTTCTTTTTTGACCATCTGACCTCTCTCCTGTCAGGGCACAGCCATCGGAAAGTGTCCCAAAAACAAGCTGTTCAAAGGCTACATCGAGTTGGAGCTACAACTGAGAGAGTTTGACCGCTGCAGGAAGCTATATGAGAAGTACCTTGAGTTCAGTCCGGAGAACTGCACCACCTGGATCAAGTTTGCTGAGCTAGAGACCATCCTGGGAGACACAGACAGGGCCAGAGCCATATTTGAATTGGCCATAGGACAACCACGACTGGACATGCCAGAGGTCAGCCATTCAGCATCAGATTTATTCACTAACAACTCGTCAGTTCTGACTTTATTCCTTGAATGGTTTTGTATCACTAACTGAATTGTTTACTTCAGGTGCTGTGGAAGTCTTATATAGACTCTGAGATCGAGCAAGAAGAATATGATAACACACGAGGACTTTACAAGAGACTGTTACAGCGTACTCAACATGTCAAAGTAAGCACATGAAATAACGACAACACAGTGTGTCCATTTCACACAAACATTTGCAAAGCAGTTGATTCCTCTCATTGTATATGTAGGTCTGGATCAGCTATGCTCAGTTTGAGCTGTCCATCGACAGTGAAGACAGACTGCAGAGATGCAGACAGATCTACGAGGAGGCCAATAAGAGCCTGCAGAGCTGCGAGGAGAAGGAGGAACGCCTGATGCTCCTGGAGTCCTGGAGAAACTATGAGGAGGAGTTCGGAACATTTGCCAACAAAGAAAGAGTCCACAAACTCCTACCTGAGAAGGTGAAGAAGAGGAGGAAAGTCACGGCAGAAGACGGGGTGAGAGTTTAACATCATATGTGTTGTTTGGTGTTGAGGAGTAACTAACTACAAGTAGTGGTGCTACTTAACTTCATATTCCAGTAGTCTGATTGCCGAACGAATGACTCTGAGGGGCCGTTTAAACGACAACGTTTTCAACTAAAAACGGAAAACTTTTTATGCGTTTTGGCTGTTCGTTTACACGACAACAGCGTTTTGGGGCCTGAAAACGCAAACTTTTGAAAACGGGTTTCAAAGTGCAAGTTTTTGAAAATTATGCCGTTATTGTCTCCGTGTAAACATACAAAAACGTGAATTTGTGAAAACGATGACGTCATGCGCACGCGTGTTACGTTTTCAGTCTATAGGCATGCGCGCAAGTACTTCAAATATACAGTGGCGGACTACAGTACTGTGTCTGTGCTGCTCAAGATTTTGAGTTTATTGACGCGTCTCCAGCAAAGTGTAGATTTACTGCATCACTACTACGACCAGCAATCGCCATCTTCATTGTTTGTATTCACCACACTGTGGAAGAATGCTTATGTGCGCAGGCGCGTAGTGTTTCTTTACAAAGTGACATCGCCAACTAATGGCCTGGCATGCATAATGCAGCGTTTTTAGCCGTTTTCGTGGATCCATGTGAACGGGGATCGTTTTGACAACTTTGTTGTCTGTACTCGAAACTTTTCAAAAATGCAAAGGAAACCTTTTCCATTTTTAGTACATCGTTGTCATGTAAATGTACCCTGAGTTGGTTCTGTTGAATCTACAGCACAAACATACAGTGTGACCACTTTAAACCTGGTTCCCAAACAAATAATTCTTAAGAATTGGTTCTTTGAAATTACAACATCACACATACAACACTACCTCAGAACTAAGGACTCTTTTTTTTATTTTTATTTTTTATTTGGAATGCCCAATTCCCAATGTGCTCTTAAGTCCTTGTGGTGGCGTAGTGACTCGCCTCAATCCGGGTGGTGGAGGATGAATCTCAGTTGCCTTCGCGACTGAGACGTCAATCCACGCATCTTATCACGTGGCTTGTTGAACGTGTTACCGCGGAGACAAAGCACGTGTGGAGGCTTCACGCTGTTCTCCGCGGCATCCACACACAACTCACCACGTGCCCCACAGAGAGCGAGAACCACATTATAGTGACCATGAGGAGGTTACCCCATGTGACTCTACCCTCCCCAGCAACCGGGCCATTTTGGTTGCTTAGGAGACCTGGCTGGAGTCACTCAGCACGCCCTGGATTTGAACTCATGACTCCAGGGGTGGTAGAGAACGAAGGACTCTTAACATCTGGTTCTTTTGAATGAATTAAAAACTTACTGAACTGCAAGTCCTTCATTTTGTCATGTCCGACACGAAATGCCAATGGTTATGTTGAGGCTGCTGAGGGCAGAAAATAGAATTGCATTTCTTATATCCAAAATTTTATTTCTTAAAGGTAGGCCTACTAAAAGAGTCCCAACAGGATTTCGTGGCACTTTTTCCTGTTTATTGAAGCCCCAAATTACTGAATGTGCTACGGCTTTGCTCAGATTTGTTTTTTACATTTGTGCCGTTTTTTTATATATTTATTTTGCAGTGAAAACCCACAAATAATCATAGTATACTTGTGTAATTTGTGACAATATAAGTGCAGTTGCCTGTAATTATTTTAGTGCATAATAATTGAATATGCACCTAGTGTCACCGGTACTACTCGACCCGCTCCGAGCGGGAATCAAACCAGCGATCTGCAGCATGGGAGTTGGATGCCCTAACAAGGAGGCTATAAAGCCATGGCCTCTAGCCTCGGTCGCTAGTGGGACTCTTAAGGCCAGGAGAGTGAGGTTAACACACTGCACAGCTATCACGTACCAGCTGGCTACTGTTACACATATTGGGACATCTGATTCATTTTAATGAATCAGTTAGTACGGATGGTTCATTTGAATAAACCGGTTTGAAAAACAATTCACAGATTCACTTGAGTTCCTACATGGATAGCTGTGCTAATTTTGTCATTTTTGTGGTGATATGCAAATGAATAATAATCATAATATTTAATACATTATTTTTTTACTGTCGAATGCTGCAATGCATCCCTGTGTTGGATTTTTTAGTTGCATTCATTTTTGTATATATTATATATATTTGTATATTTGTGGTATTTAAATTGTTGCGTTCAAATTTTAAATGCTGTTTAAAGCTGTATCCCTTATTGTTTTTCTGTCAGTAAAAATATAAAAAAAACCTTGTGATTTTTGTGGATATCGCCCACCCTCCTTAAATAGCTTCAGTGAAGTTAGCTACTTTTATTAGTTGCTTGTAGTGTATCTAACTACATTTTGTAAAGGGTAGCTTGACTATAGTTTTAACTAATTTAAATGACAAGCTACAGTTTCAGAGTAGCTTCCCCAACCCTGTTCAGAGCTCTACGGTGGTTGTTTTTTTTTCTAACACTTTGTCTTCTATTTTTTGTTCATCAGTCGGATGCAGGTTGGGAGGAATATTATGATTACATCTTCCCCGAGGATGCTGCCAATCAGCCTAACCTCAAACTGCTGGCTATGGCCAAGATGTGGAAGAAACAACAGCAGCAGCAGGAGGAGGAGGAGGAGGAGGAGAAAGAAGAACAAGAAGAAGAACAGCAGGTTCCTCAAGGGCAGGAACTACGAGAGAACTCCGAAGCAGAGGAGCAGGAACCCGTGGCCCAAAGAGAACAGACAGAAAATGAGTACGACGATCGTGATGATGATGACGAGAGCAGTAGCAGCTCTAGCGAGAGTGACAGCGACCATGAAGACGACAAAGAAAAGACGGAACAAACCAAGACAGACGCAGAAACACACTGAACCAGAACGGTTGATGAACAGTGATGATCTAGAGCCTTACCCATTATTTGTATCGGTGTTTGTCTCTCTTTTTTTTTTGTAACAAAATAAAGGTGAGAACCAAAATGTGCTTGTGCCGATCGCTGTTTTTGTTGAAGAACTCATGAAATGGAGTGACGAGCAAAGTATTCTTTCCTGTGTTGACGTACTGTATTTCCTATTGAAACTGCAAGTTTTGGTGGGACTTATCTAAAGGCTTGTCCCATTTTTAATTTTTTTAGTAGCCAATAGTTAATGTCCCAGCCGTGATCCATGACCTCATTAGCTTATATTCTCATTCTAGAGAGCATTTTCATTTCTTTTTTTTTCTTTCTTTTTTTGTATAAAAATGACAATACGCCTGTGACAAGGTTCCCAAGGAAATATATTTCCAAAACTTGGAATTTTAGCGAATTTTACATTTGTGTTTTCTAGGCCCGGAAACTACCTAAAAGTCATAGAAATTTCTTTAGTGATTATACATTTTTCTAGGTAAACTCTACTTGGAAATATTGAATCACCTAGATATTGCTCTTTAATAGCTTGTGTAGTGTAAAAATTTCTCGCACAACATGGTGATATTTGATTTTTTGCTAATCATTCGAGACAGTTCTTTAGAATAAATTAGCTAAAATGGTCCACAATTTGGTTTAAATGATTTATTAACCAATTTTCTAAAGTTATAAAAACTAGTAATCAGAAACACCTGGGAAATTTGTGGAAACTTAATGGTCAAAAGTGTTTTTTCTATGACTTTTTTTGACATACAAATGTAGACAGATTTTTAAAAATCATTTTGATTTGTAAATGAACTGTGATGAGGAGGAGGGCATGGCTGGGCCGTGAGGATGCACGCCCAGCCTTGAATTGTTCTAATCAGCCAGGAGGGGTATAAAAGATGAGCCGGAGGCGCCAGTTTGAGAGAGAGGCACACGCGGCTGCTGTGTGTGTGTGTGTGTTTAAGTTGATTTATGTCATTAAACATTTCGTTGACAGCTCAGTCGTTTCCCCCCGCCTCCTCGACCATCCTTACCCATTACATAGACCAATTTGAAATGTGTATGTACACCGATCAGCCACAACATTAAAACAACCTGCCTAATATTGTGTAGGTACCCCTCGTGTCGCCAAAACAGCACCAACTTGCATCTCAGAATAGCATTCAGAGAAGATATTCTTCTCAGCAAAATTGTACAGAGTGGTTATCTGAGTTGCCGTAGACTTTGTCAGTTCAAACCAGTCTGGCCATTCTCTGTTGACCTCTCTCATCAACAAGGCATTTCCATTTGCAGAACTGCCGCTCACCGGATGTTTTTTTGTTTTTGGCATCATTCAGAGTAAATCTGTTGTATGTGAAAATCCCAGAAATACTCAAACCAGCCCATCTGGCACCAACAATCATGCCACAGTCCAAATCACTGAGATCACATTTTCCCCCCATTCTGATGGTCAATGTGAACATTAACTGAACCTGTACAACCTGTATCTGCATGATTTTATGCATTGCACTGCTGCCACATGATTGGCTGATTAGATAATCGCATGGATGATTGTTGGTGCCAGATGGGCCTAAACGTTCGACATGTTGTGCATTCTGAGATGCTATTCTGCTCACTACAATTGTACAGAGGGGTTATCTGAGGTACTGTAGCCTAATATATACAGTGAAATTCTTTTTTTCACATATCCCAGCTAAGCTGCGGTCAGAGTGCAGGGTCAGCCATGATACGGCGCCCCTGGAGCAGATTGGGTCAAGGGCCTTGCTCAAGGGCCCAACAGTACAAGGCGTTTCCATCCACAGAACTACCGCTCACTGGTTGTTTTTCACACCATTTGGAGTATGGACCATTTGACCACACTCTAGAGACTGTTGTGCGTGAAAATCCCAGGTGATCAGCAGTTACAAAAATACTCATACCAGCCCTTCTGGCACCAACAATCATCCATGTGATTATCTAATCTATAACCCATCTGTACAATTGTAGTGAGCAGAATAGCATCTCAGAATGCACAACATGTCGAACCTTTAGGCGGATGGGCTACAACAGCAGAAGACCACGGTCCAAATCACTGAGATCACATTTTTCCCCATTCTGATGGTTGATGTGAACATTAACTGAAGCTCCTGACCCTTATCTGCATGATTATATGCATTGCTGCCACACAATTAGCTGATTAGATAATCGCTTAAATAAGTAGGTGTACAGGTGTAACTAATAAAGTGGTCACTGAGTGTATATACTGAATATATTAAGACGTTTTTATTTTGACCTTTATTTAATGTAATTACAATTCTAATGTCTTTGTGTTTCAGCATTATTAATCAGATAGAAAACTATTTAAACAAGCTGTTCAAAGCAGTGACTCTCTGACAATGAAATGATCAAAACTATAAGCTCAGCTGGAAATACGTCTATATATATATATATATATATAAGTAAATCTCTATTTTCCCAGTTTGATGCAGATGAATTCAGAGAGCCACATGTCAGTGTTATTCAATGTCTTCTGGCCGGACTGGATGTGGAAGCGGGATTATGGATTTCTTCTCCGTGTCTCTGGATAAAGCCTTCCTCATATCTGTAAATAAAATATTTTTTACATGTTTTTTACATTTCCTAGAGAAAATGTGACTGCTGCTCGACACAACGTTAGGGTGATGGGGCATACGGGTTTGGAATGTAAATTGTGACAAAATTTTCATTTTTGGGTGAACTAACCTTTAATTAGCAATAACTCACCGTAAGCGTCTTCATCTGGCTCTCCGTTGCTGGCTGAGTAATATTCTATTACTGTTCTGTACACGCTGTAGCCGAGCTGTTTGTACATGTTCACTGCGACTTGATTGGAGACTCGCACAAAGAGATCAACAAAGAACCCGCCCTTTCTAAAGAGAAAAGAATGACAATGATCATTTAGAAGAATCCCTTCTCCATGAGCCAAAGGTTCTGATCCAGATTCACACCTTTCTGAGATCTCCTCTAACATCTCCATGAGTTTGGCAGCCAGTCCCAGCCGTCTGAACTCTGGTGCCACAGACAGAGCTGTCACATGCCCGTGCCACTCTTCCCTGGCGACTGATCCTTCTGCCTTTCCCATGACTACAAGGTGAAAATTAACATACAAGTTAACAATTATTCTCCATCACTTTGGCAGACTGGGTTGTAAATTTTGTGTCATGCCCAAATTTTTCCATCAGTTAAGTAAATAATGCACCTCTATTTTTGTATATGGTTTTATAAATGATTAAAACATTTCAGTTAATGCATAGTTCTTTAGTGATCCGGGACCTCATCCATTTTTTGGAGTTATGCCCACACCTCTTTAGTATTACTCATAATTTCTCTTCTGAATAGTGTTAAAAAAAAAAAAGCACTAAAATGCACAATATATATAATATATATTATAACTGCTTAATTACCAAAAGTGTATATAGGGTCATTAAAGACGCAAGATATGTGTTGCTTTTTTTGCACTTCCATTTATCATATTTTTATGATTATTTAATATCTAAAGTTTACTCTTACAGGACAAATATTTCAAATGACTACTATATCATGTTGATATTCTGTGTGACAATGAAAAAACAATTTCTATTTTCTATTTCTTACTCAAGGTTGACTTGATTTACATTTGACATTAACGAATAGGCATTGTGCAAGTAAACTATATACTGTTCAAGTGTAACACGTGAACGGTATGATTTGGCTGTTGTCATTTGTGTGTATTATTTAGACTCAAAAAGTGCCTGAGAAAATACATGAGCAGCTTATGTGTAGGTCAATATGTGTTGAACAGCCAGATGCATGTCATGAAATTTCAGTGTGGAAGTAATGAATCCTGTTCTATATTTGTTGCATAATCTCTTTGACACATGAAAAAAATAAAACAAAAATATCAGATTATATTCTATTATTTTCTAATCATCTTGAAAATGTTATTTTGTAGATTTGTGTGTGATAGATTTACGTGCCGGGTCGCAACCTCTGGTTACTGGAGTGGTGGTGGTGTAGTGGGCTAAAGCACATAACTGGTAATCACAAGGTTGCTGGTTCAATCCCCACAACCACCACCACCATTGTGTCCTTGAGCAAGGCACTTAACTCCAGACTGGGATTGTCCCTGTAATAAGGGCACTGTAAGTTGCTTTGGATAAAAGCGTCTACCAAATGTGTAAATGTTACTACTTTTATGATACTCTTGTTGTGTTTTTTTTTTTTTTTTAATTATTATGCTTTTAGATGCTTGACAGCATTCGTCCCTATCAACTTCCATTGTTTGTAAACAGCCACGTGAACATTCTGCTAAACTTTTACTTTTGTGTTCCACAGAAGAAAGTCATATGGGTTACAAACAAAACAAGGTGTTGAAAGGCACTCACTGTAGCCCATCAGTTCACCGCCTGGAGCTTCTGCTACAATGAAATACTCCGGCCAGTGTGCCAAATACTGCAGGTAAAAGGGAATGCCATACTGTAAAGAGAATCAACATCAAGGAAAACAGAATAGTGCATATAACAATGTGTTATATAGTTATTCATCTAATATTCAGACTCTGGTAAAGGATACAGTCTCTGTCAATGGGTCCAGGTTACTGTGCAGAAAAATACACACATAACTGTTAATATGATCACATGCACATAAAATCGCTTACAGAAAAGTACTATGGCAATACCATGGTACAATGAGGGTATCAGAAGGTAATGCCATGGCATTTACATGGTACTTCAATGAATACCACAGTTTGATCATCGTTTCATTTATGTTGTTGTTACCAGTGTTGGGTGTAATGCATTGCAATGAGTAATTAATTACTGTAATTCAATTACTTTTTCATTGAAAAAAGTAAGGGATTACTCTTAATTTTTCAGTAATGTAATTAGTTACTTCTCTGTATAGACTCTAGAACAATTCTATATAAAACAACAGTAAACTTAACATCTAATGTTAAAATATGTTTTCTAATTGAACGCTGCCCCCTTAAATTCTTTGGCCAGTTCACGAATAATTTATTTGATTTTATACGATTTATTTGAAAGAATTAAAAGAACAGTTTCATGTCTATCCTTGTATTTTTCATCCGGTCGAGGTTGATAAGGGTTTTAGGAAGTAATTAGTAATAAGTAATGCAATTACTTTACAGACAGAGTAATTTGTACAGTAATCTAATTACACTGTTGGAGATGTAATTAGTAGTTAATAATTCATTATATTTGTAGAGTAACTTGCCCAACACTGGTTGTTAGTGATAAGATTATACACACTGTTAAAGATGGCATGACATAAAAAGTCATAATAATACACATTCGATCAATATTCAGATCATAATCAATAATAATAATGCAACTCTGTTACAGCATACTAACAAAAGTACCATGCTAGTTGGACATGGTGCATCCTAGAACCATTGTATTCTTGTAAATACCACGATATTACCATCTGATACCATCAGTATACCACGTGTTTTTGTAAGGGAATTTATCGGTGTTATTAGTTAAGTTTATATAAGTATAAAACCCACATATTGTTGAATTTAAAGAGATCATCGCACGTAAAAGCTCGTAATGTTGTCATTCTCCCGTGCGTGCAGGACGACGCTCTGAACTCTCGCCATTGCGTCATACGTCATACGTGTGACGTATCTTTGTCTGTTTAAACAGCGACATCTGTCGGCATGATGGAGAAATATAAATGCTGTTTTTTGTTTTTTTTGTTTTGCGGGAAACGACTCGATTACTCAGTACAATATACTTGTATTAGGTAACATTTATAAACTACGTTCGTTGTTATAACATTACACTATTGAATGATAAATATTTAATTAATATATAGTTTTACTACAGTACATATTGGAATAGGACCTGTGAGAATGTTGACATTTCGAAAGCGTTTACTAATTGCACTCCTTTCTGGCACATATTGCTTTTTTAAAGGGTAGCATGAAAACAGTTTAATAATTTTAACTCTGTTAGTAAATTTAGGTGAAAAGTATATAATGCTCAATTTTCAAAAGTGCTTTTTTGAAGTAAATTAGGTCTCTATTACAACCCCAAATAAAAATAAATAAATAATAAAAAAAGAAATATGAAAAATGCTAATAAAAACACAAAGGAGTGATTTGTAAATTATATTTATTTAAACATACACTTATTTCCAACCAGACGATTGCAACATGCTCCAAAAAAAGTTGGGACAGTTGAGTGTTTACAACTGTGTAACATCACATTTCTTCAAATGACACTTTATTTATTTTATTTTATTTATTTATTTATTTTTTGGATTTTGAACTCCAGGTGTGGTAGCCAGCGTCTTTACCACTGAGCTGCCCAGGCCCCCCCTAAATGACACTTATTAAGCATTTGAGCACTAAAGACACAAGTTTGTTAATTTTAGCAAGCACAGTTTCCCCCCGTTCATCCATTAACATCATCACTCTCTCCTCTCCACCAGTAGCTGGTGTGTGGTGCAATAGCTGGTGTGTGGTGCAACAGCTGGTGTGTGGTGGGTGTTCTGGCTCACTATGGCTGCCGTCGCATCATCCAGGTGGATGCTGCACACTGGTGATGGTTGAGTAGAGTCCCCTGTTCACCATGTAAAGCGCTTTGAGTGTAGTGTCAGAAAAGCGCTATAGAAGTCTAACGTTCATTCATTCACCCATTCATTCATTCATTATGCAATTCTTCAGTTGCACTATTTTACGTGGCCATTGTTGCAGTATTTTTGCTTCATAATGCGCCACATGTTCTCAATTAGAGACAGGTCAGGACTGCAGACTGGCCAGTCTAGCACCCGTACTCTCTGCTTACACAGCCATGCATTTGTAATCCGGGATAGTATGTAGTTCAGTGTTTTCCTGCTGAAAAAACACTTATGAATGTGCATGATTTCCAATCCCTCACACGTCACTGTCTTAAAAACCGTTATGCGTCTGTAATGGATACCATGAACATGGGCTCGGGAATACATTGGTAAACCTTTGTCAGTCAACACCATTCGATGCTGCATCTACAGATACAAGTTAAGGCTTTACTATGTAAAGCAAAACCATACATCAACACTGTCCAGAAGCGACATGGAAAGTAGAACAGTGGAATCGTGTTTTGTGGTCCAACAAGTCAACATTTCTTTTAATAGTTTTTGGAAAGAGAAAAACAGAAACTGAAGACCTGCATATTGGATGACTAAGGGAAAATTCTGCTTGCTAAACTTAACAAACTTGTGTCTTCAGTGCCCAAATGCTTAATAAGTGTTATTAGAAGAATAGTGGTAAACACTCAACTGTCCCAACTTCTTGGAGCGTGTGGCAATCATCCGATTTGAAATTAGTGTCTAAAACAAAAAAAAAAACAATTCACAAGGTAAAATTTTGGTGTTGTAGTGCTTTCAATAAAGCAATTTAAAATCACTCCATTGTGTTTTTTTATTAGCATTTTCCAAACTGTCCCAACTTTTTCGCAGTTGGGGATGTATAACAGTATGTGTTGAAAATATGAAACGAACTTTGTGATTTTTTGTGTCAAGTGGC
Organism: Myxocyprinus asiaticus; assembly: GCF_019703515.2. Lineage (NCBI taxonomy): Eukaryota > Metazoa > Chordata > Actinopteri > Cypriniformes > Catostomidae > Myxocyprinus > Myxocyprinus asiaticus. Next base: position 4,057,351 of record NC_059368.1, on the reverse strand, counting down.
ATTAAAATGTCAGATGTCCACCTCCATGTCATCACCACTGCGTTCAGCTGAAATGGGGTTAAGAAACTGGATGGCTGCACTTTGAATTATTATAATACTGTTTGAACTATTTCAATGAAAGTAACCATCAAAATATCTCAAGTAAATTCAGACCATTTTATCTGCCCTGTTCCTGCTACAATGGCCAAGCAATTAAATTGCCTTCATCATAAAATGAACCTCTGAAAATTTAATTCCTCTATTATCTACTATTTAATAAATATTAATTAATTGATTTCTCCTTCTCGTTATCTTTATCTAATGCCTTCTATAAGTCCCTCAGTTTCATGTGAATGGCTTGTTATTCCCTCAGGTGTGTAGGTGGAGTGATGAAGGATCAGGTGTTCAAAGCACCTTTAAAAGCACCTGCTAGTCTCAGTTGTTCAGTAACTGTGATTTCATTGGAGTTTGACACCTGCAAATGGAGTGGCTTCAAGTCTTTGGAGTCCTGGGATTTTTACTAGTTTGCAGTGGAACTCCAAGCACACCAAGGTTTGTTTACTCTCCCATTCCATTCAATTACCCTGTTTATCTCTCGTCCTTTTTGGGGGGTTGGTTTCGTGGAAATCATTTTTTCTTTTTCCTGTTTTGTAGCTTTGTCTATGTTCTCTGTGGTTCGTCTGTCTTATTATATAGCTTCTCTAGCTTCTGTGAAACTTTGGCAGAAATTTTTTTTGATTCATATTAAATAATATTTAAGCGAATGAGAGAATTTGGGAATCCAGTTACCTAAACAATTTTTATTGTAACTATGATTGAATCGCACGAAAGCCTGGTCATATTTCACCCCAGAACCTTAAGAAAAAAGAAGAAAGTATATTTCATATGAGGAAGATTAAGTCTGCTTTAGGAATATTTATGCACTGTGGCAATGACAATGAAGCACATTTCCCATCCAAATTCTGATTACCATAATGTATATAATTGAATGCAAAAATTAAAAGCAGTGGTGGGGGTGTACTCAGTTTTCATAAAAATAATGTCATAATGGGAGAAAAAAAAAATTATTGTCCCTATGAGCTTAACTTGTATTGAACCCGAAATATTCCTTTAAGCTAATTGTAATTTTTTCTTTCTTTCTTTTGATTTTGGGGTAGAATGTGACATCATCTTGATAGGTTTATAGTTTTTCTAATGCATTGCATTTAGGTGATTACGGTATGTTTTATAACTAATGCTATGGTTTGATTTTCTGATTGTTTTAGCCCAATTCAAAATCCAACCTATCTAATATCCGTCTCTAAAGTTCTGCGCTGTGGAGTCCCGACCACACTATCAGTCACTATTCTCGCAGAATATCCCATCAATGTCACATCTGATCTCATTCATGGAAACAACAGTGTGGCTCAGACACAGAGCACCATCCCAGCAGGTGCTTTGATATAAGATTTCATTGTATTGCTATTGTATTGTATTGTGTTATTGTACAATATACCACTGCTCCCTGTACAAACAAGCTGTATGTCTGCTTTGCTTTGATTTTACAGGCTCTACCATGCGATTGGTTCTCCCTCCTGTGAGTATTGGGACTGCATGATATTTCAGATACCGAATAAATAGAAATACTGAATAAATTAAATAAATATCAAATAAAAAAAATGAACTGATTGAAAACCAGTAGGTGACTTATGTACGGATATCTCTGTGCAGGTGTTTTACAGTGAGATGAGTTATTGGTATCCATACCAGCTGAATGTTCAGGGCTTTGTTGGATCCGATCAAGTATTCTCCAACTCCACCATGTTGCTCTTTAGCCCCAAGTGCATGTCCATTTTTATCCAGACCGACAAGAGCAACTACAAGCCGGGGCAGGTGGTGAAAATTCGGGTTGTGTCTGTAACACCTGATGGAAAGCCGTACAACGGCAAGATAGACATTTTCATCAGGGTAGGTGCCTTAGAGAGATAGTTCACCCCAAAATGAAAATTCTGTTACCCTCATGTCAGTCCAAACCTCTATGACTTTATTTCTTCCGTGGCAAAATGTTACGTCAGTCACCATTCGCTATTATTGCCTCTTTTTTTCTATACAATGAAAGTAAAGTGTGACTGAAGTTGCCACTTTAGCTTCACCAGCACGTAAACATCTCTAGCCATTATAAACCAGCCTATAGATTGCATGAATCTGGTCTTAGCTAGTCTTTTCAGCAGGGGTCTCCAGCTTTGATGCATCTGAACTTGTTTTTGTGTGTTTATTGTGAGCAGGATCCCAAAGTGAACATGATTCGACGGTGGCTTTCTGTGCAAGGTGTTTTAGGAGTTGTTTCAAAAGAACTGATACTCTCTCAGAACCCACCTCTCGGCCAGTGGAAAATTGTAGCTGGTATCAATGTGAGTTGTGTGAAAACCATGTGCATTTTTAAAGTTTAGCCCATACATATTATTTTTATATTAGCAAAGCATCTCTGTTTCTATTGCTCGTACCACATGCTTTTGAATATCTCTTACCCTAAGTGTTCAGTTTGTGCTAAAAACATGAATGATGACTCAAATCAAGCAGCGTGTTGTGATCTTACGTATGGATTGTTGCCTGGTACATCATAAACAGGTTGAAAAACTCCCATAGCATTATATTGAAGGAGGGACCCGAGCCATATCTAGTCCAGAATATCATAGAGACTTAAGGGTGGACTCTTTTTATTTTTTTATCTATTTATTTATTTATTTTTTTATCCCCTTTTCTCCCAGTTTGGAATGCCCAATTCCCACTACTTAGTAGGTCCTCGTGGTGGCACGGTTACTCACCTCAATCCGGGTGGCGGAGGACAAGTCTCAGTTGCTTCCGCTTCTGAGACCGTCAATCCGCACATCTTATCACGTGGCTTGCTGTGCATAACACCGCAGAGACTCCGCATGTGGAGGCTCATGCTACTCTCCGCAATCCACGCACAACTTACCACGCGCCCCATTGAGAGCGAGAACCACTAATCGCGACCACACGGAGGTTATCCCATGTGACTCTACCCTTCCTAGCAACCAGGCCAATTTGGTTGCTTAGGAGACATGGATGGAGTCACTCAGCACGCCCTAAATTCGAACTCGCAACTCTTGGGGTGGTAGTCAGTGTCAATACTCGCTGAGCTACCCAGGCCCCAAAGGTGGACTCTTTTGACTTGGACCATTATGGGATATTCCCCATGGGATTTTTCAATGGAAATTTCCGTTAGCTTACATGCTAAAAACCATTTGGAAAACCTTAGGGAGCGGCAGACTGATCGCACTGTGAATTCAGCAAAATTTTTCAAAATTTGCTTTTGAAATCAGTCTATGTTTACTAAAACTCGAATCACTGCCCCCAGTGGCTGAATTTGGTGAAATGTTTATAGAGTGGCATCAAAGTCAAGTTGTATTTTTTTTTATTGTAAATGGTGTAATGCAGTCAACAGCAATGCATATTTTATTAACTATATGCCCTAACCCCAACCCTAAAACTAACCATCTGTGGAGTAAAAATTACATTTTTAGAGCGAAAATGCAACCTTCGAATTGCCCTCACCATTGTTTATGTGAACATGATTACTTCCTGGTTTCCATGGGACTAGAGTATGTCTATGACGCTACTCATGCAACACCCCTTACATAAAATCTAGAGTTCTGGCAAACTAGTCGCAAACTTGACACAAATTTGCTGCAGATTTGCCACTCATTATTTTCACTGCAAATGAGCTTGTAATTCACCACAAATGTTTGCCAGAAGTTTGCCGTTCTTCACCGGTAGTGGTGAACCTGCAGCAAACAATGAAGAGTTTGCCACAAGTTTGCCACAAAGCTAATTTGCATGTGAAAATTATCAGTGGTGAATTTGCAGCAAGTTTGTGGCAAATTTGCCATGAATTCTCAATTTTTGTAAGGGATGCTATCAGTGGTGCTAGAGGGAAATGTAGCTGCATTTGAATTTATGCAAACCCTTGCCACAAACTTGCCGCAAATTTCCCAGTCATTATTTTCAAAAGGCAAATGAGCTTGCGATTCACCGGTAGTGCTGAACCTGCAGCAAACCTTTGGCGACAATGAAGCTCTATCTTTGCTGTAGAGCTCATTTGCATGTGAAAATAATGAGTGGCGAATTTGAAGCAAGTTTGCCAAGACTCTCGATTTCTGTAAGTGAAAATGTCTGATGGGGGATGGCGCTTGACAGTTTGAGTCAATTTCAGGGTACATGTTCTTTCGGAAGCAACACGTCGATGTCCCATTGCATCATATTGGAAGTGCATAGCATGCCCTGGCAACCACACTCAAATCCCTAACATTAGTCAGCGAGTTTTGCACTGGCAACGCCACTAAAATTCTTATCAGTAAATGTGAAAATCTAGTATTTTATTGATTTAAAGTTGTTTTGCTGTTTGATTTCGCAATTTTAACAATGATATTTTTGGAATGCAGGAGGTTGTACAGGAGAGGCAGTTCAATGTCGACTACTATGGTAAGATATTATATACATGATCAGTATTGTGTCTAAAAATCTATTTGAAATCTAAAGTACATAATTTCTGCAGCACTGGCATCTTTTATTTGTTGGAAAAACAGATAATCCTGCTCATTGGTTGAGCTAATGTTATGGCACACTGTTCAGGTCACTCAGACAAAGCAATATTTTAAGAGCCACAGTGTCGACATTGTAGGAATCAATCTCCTAATTACTTACCGTATTTTTGTCTCTGCTTGTTAAGCTGGGATAGGCGAAAATATTTGAACATATAAAAATGACACAATTTCAACGTCAAATTTGTTTCCAATCTTTAATATCTATTGTGTGTGCAGTGCTTCCTAAATTTGAGGTAAAGCTGGACATCCCCTCTGTCCTGCATCATGAAGACACACTGATGGGGACGGTCACTGCCACGTAAGTGTTTGTCCTTCTTTGTCCAAAGGGCCTCATTCACGAAAATTTCATAAATATATGGGATCATATTGTCAATAAAAATAAAAATGGTTTGACATGAAGCTTTAGTGTAAAAAATGTGCAGTTCATGCTGACAGGAGGATGTCCACCCGCATTAACCTTCTCTGGTTCAGTGTAGCACATCGCCAGCATCATTGGTGAAACTTCTCGAGTAAATCAAAGACTGTAACAGTGATATACTCCCTTGCAACAGGAAAAATCTTCAAAAAAATGTATGAAATGCCTGTAAGATATTACAGATTTGCAAGCTATATGACAGTGTGCGATGCCTATACTAAATTATGAAACCTAAATTATAGAGCGATATACGATATACACATGGTCGGGAGCAGGTGTACATTTTGTTCGTACCAAATAACATTTTGAAAATACGAAAACTTTCATGAATCCGAAAATTTACGTCAGACATGCTTTACGAAAAATGTACACAAAAATTAGCTCTGCTCATGTTTCATGAATGAGGCCCAATGATTCTTGGTCAGGTGAAAAAGTTATGCTTTAGAGTCTTTTTTCAGATATCTTTACGGGAAGCCTGTCAGTGGGACAATGAACATATCCTATGTTTACGGTCTCCACGGCCTAGATATACGTCACGAACAGGAAGAATCTGTGAGTACTGTTTCAGAAGAAACATCTATACTCATTTAAACATCTTTACTCATCTGTTAAATTTAAAGCTGAAGTGTGTAATTTCTGCGTCACTACCATCCCCAAATGGAATCACTAAATAATGACTTTTTCAAACAGGTTTTCCATAAACTCTGCCAATCCCCATTGGTCAGACGATCAAATAGTCCCGCCCCAAACTCAAGCCATTGATTGAGATAACAAACTTTTATACTTTTATTTAGATAAAATTTGATAGCACCATAGAGTCACAGTGTTTAAAATTTGAATCAGCCATTGAATGGCTTACTTATAGTTGACTCAGCGTATTAAGTAGTATTATAAAGTATTTTAACATAGGAAAAATTACAAACATAGCCTTAAATGTTAAATGGATTAACCGTTAATCGGTTGTATTGTCTCCTGCATAGATTCATGGCTCTGCTGATATCACATTTTATGTGCCCAACTTCTACAAACGGTCTCTCGATTACCCATACCTATATGATGGATACGGGCCAGGTGAATATATCGACATTACCGTGAACGTCACAGAAAGTGTTACAGGTACATTCTAACTTGCCTATACTTAGCCAGCTCTAAAACACAAATAATATGAACATGCATGCATGCAACTGATAAATATACAAATTGAGAAGCCCTTTCAGGTGTAATTCTGTAGATACACATTGCATTTTAATTTGTGTCTAATTTCTCTCTCTGTAGGATTAACGTACAACAGCAGCACAAGGGTGACTATAGTGAGGAATAAATATAACCTAGAATTTCTGCAGCATCCACAAATTATTAAACCTTCCATGACCTTTACTGCTCAGGTAAAGACATTTTAATCCATAGCTCTTCAGACTTTTGTTCAATGCATTGTTTAATATTTCAGATTCTGAGATCTAATGCCAGAAAGATTTGAAAAGTTTCATACATTCAAACCTGAAGATAAAGATGTTTATGCTTTATAAATGTTTTGATAATAAACTAGATTATACAGAACACCATAAGGAACCACCTAGGAACTCCCTAGCAACCACATAGAAACACCCTAGAAACCACCCAACACACCCTAGCATCCTCCAAGCAAAACCCATGAAACTTTCCAGATGCCCCAAATAACCATATAGCAACATGTTAAAAGCCACCCAGAACACCTTAGCAACTGCATAGCAACTCCCTGGCAATGTGGCGCCAACATTTGCATGAGTCACCACTCATATTCCCTTCAGAAAATGTGAAAATGTAATATCTGTATTTCTATTTAACAAGTTGAAGTTATCCACCTATGATGACCGCCCCCTGACTGTAGAAGATCAGAGCAGGAGTGTGCGGCTGGCAGTGACCCAACACAAGTTCAGTCCCTGGACGTGGAGGTGGGATGAACAGGGATCCCTGGAGCCACGCATGCTGAATACAACACCTGCCTCCAGCTTCTTCACTCCCATTTACAATGTTCCAGTGGAGGAGATGCAGCTTCCTGTAACTGCTGATGGAGTGATGACATTCCAGATCCACCTCTCAGAAAACGTTGCCACACTTGATATAGAGGTGCGAACACTGCCAGGTGTTGCTTCTAAAATACGACACATTAAGGCCGAAACACACTCTACGCAAGTATGTGAGCACAGATGCTTCTAGCCACTCAAGCTCGATTTTATGCGAAGTTGTGTTCCAAAATGTGTTAGACATTCATAACACATCGTGTTGCATTCTCAACAATGCCACAAGCGAACGTTAGTGTGAAGTTGAACTGTTTTCTCTTTCAAGTCAACTACTGTCATGGAGCAAGTTTTAAGTATATTGCTGAGCAAGTACGGTAAAGTCAATAAATGTATAGCAACTAACCTCAATAATAACAAATCCATTTTTATGGCACAAACTTTTTAAGGTAACTCTGTCGCTCCATTGAGTACTAAGTTTGTTACCGCCACAGTAGCGCAAGAATGCACGTTAAGCATCATTCAACCAGACCACGTGTTGGCAATCTGCTGGTCAAGTGCTCGTAACTGCATAAGCGTACTTCCAGAAGGTATCCCTTACAAAAATCGAGAGTTCATGTCAAATTTTCTGCAAAAATTCGCTACTGATTATTTTCACATGCAAATGAGCTTTGTGGCAAACTTCTGGCAAATTGTCCATTGTTGCCAAAGCTTTGCTGCAGGTTCACCACTACCAGTGAAGAGCTGCAAAGTTCTGGCAAACATTTGCAGGGAATTACAAGCTCATTTGCGTGTAAAAATAATGAGTGGGAAATTTGTGGCAAGTTTGCGGCTAGTTTGCCAGAACTCTAAATTTTGTAAAATTTACCCTGTTTATTTTCTTAATACACCTTCATGGTCATATTGTGAATGATTCATCAGTGCTCCATATTGTAATGAAAAAAAAAACGTTCATCGTAAACGTTCTTCAAAATGTGATTGCATGCGCTAGCACTGCTCATTTTCCCTTTGGACTGACTTCACATAGGCCACATGGGCATTTACATTAAATAAAGAAAAAATGTTATATATAAAAAGTTTGGCGTTGTCCTTTTCCGCATATCGCTGCCCCCTTCCGCATATCGCGGCGCCGTTTTTTGGCCCGTTCTGCATAACGCGGCGGCCCATTTCAGCTTATCGCGGCCCATTCGGCCCCGTTTCGCGGCCGGCCCATCTGGAAAAGTCCCGGTTCTCCCGATGGCCAATCCGCCCCTGATTGTTGCTGAAGTTTTGCTGCAGGTTCACGACTACCATTGAAGGTCTGCAAACTTCTGGAAAACATTTGCAGTGAATCCCAAGCTCATTTGCATGTGAAAATAACAAGTTGCAAATTTGTGGCGAATTTGCAGTTAGTTTGCCAGAATTCAAGATTTTTTTTGTAAGGGTAGCATTAATTGAGAGACATTTCGTTTTGTTCTACAACATAAATTACACACAGTCCTACCTTAAATGTGTATTTAAAGTTGTTTTTTTTTCTTCTAACAAATTGCAAAATATGGACTTAATAAAGTAAATGTGTAGCTAGATGCTAACAATATGCTAACAGTAACTGGTCTGTGATATCAAGATGCAATTTTATGTTTTGCCTCTATGTCCTAATACTGTCCTACTGTTTTACAATATACTCAAAAATATGTACTTCCCACCACCTGCCAAGTAGGTGCTTTTATTGCATACTAGCATGCAGCCTAGTGCTAATTCTTGTCTTCTCTTAATATTGCCACCTGCTGTTTGTTTCAGGCCCAGTTTGAAGACTCAGTGAAACGCCTTCAGCTGTACTGCAGTTATTCTTCACCCAGTAAATCCTACATACAACTTCACAGAGATAGTGAGCCTCAGGTACTTGTGCCATTAATGAATGGTGTAGCATGCTGTAATTTTCCTCTCCAACAAAGAGACATAATATTGACACTAACTTTCTGGGTGACTTTTGCAGGTTGGAGAACCGCTGTACTTGACTGTGGAGAGTAATATTCACCTGACCAAATTCTACTACCTTGTAAGCATGTCATCAAGGAATATGTCCTTTTTAAAGACAAAAACTAATATATATATATATATATATATATATATATATATATATATATATATATATATATATATATATTTTTTTTTTGGATTAGGTTTTTATTTAAAGTTTTTATGTGGTCATTCTCAGCAAATGGTGCCATTTGTGCTAGTGAATTACGGTTTACAATGGAAGATTCTTAAACTATTACCTCCATTACTAAATATGTTTTTACAGGGTTGCATAGTACCAATAGATAATAAATACATATCAAAGCAAATAAAAGATGAAAACACAATGTAAATAAGCCACAACACAATGGAAAAGCCACAACACAATGGAAATTAGCCACAACACAACAGAAAAAATGTAGCACAATGAAATTAAACCACAGCACAGCGGAAATTAGCCACAACACATAATGGAATTAAAACTGAACGAAATCATGATCTTGCCTGCATTGAGTCAGAACTTCCACTGTTAATTTTCGATTTGTGTTGTGGCTTATTTCTGTTGTGTTGTGGCTTAAGTTTGATGTGTTGTGGTTTATTTTTGTTGTGTTTTCAACTTTTGTTCGCTTCGCTAATTTTGTTGTGTTGTGCATCTCTAGGCACTGTAAATCTGAATAGATAACTGAGTAAATTCTGATAGTATCACTTCATTTTATTGTGCTTTTTCACAAATGACATACTGTAATGTAATTGAAATATTATAATAAACATTTTGGTGTTGAAGAACAGTGCAAAACTGTCAAATAACAGCCTTAAATATTGCAACACCATACCACACTGCTTACAGTCAGTATTTTTGTGATTTGTGCAAAGATCAATATTTTATTTTTTTTTTTTCAAAAATTGATGCTTTTGATTTTTGTCCCATAACAACGTTGAACTTTTGTCACAGAATATTGTGGTTGCGCTAAAAGAGCAGAGATAAAGACAAATTCTGCCTTTCAGAAAAAGCATAAAGCATTTTGGAAAAAAATACTTAAACAGTGAAAGCATGCTGCTTTCATTTCAATTGAAGTAATATTTATTTAGAATTTAATTTTGTTTTAATTCTATACAGTGTGTAACCCATTCAAATTTAATGCTGATAAATGTGAACATACTCATTTTCAGGTGAAACGCTAATATTCTGATACAAACAAATGTTGTAATATTCTAATGGGGGGGAAAAACAATTTAAAAATCAATGTTTTATTTGAACATTTTGACTAAACTTGTTAGTTATCAGTAAGTCATGGGGATACATTTTACACACAAATGGCATGGTTTACTGAGAATGATCATGTGATTTTGGCAGCTTTCCATATAAGAAAAAAAAAGCCTGTTGACCCCTTTATGGATTATATCTGTTTCGTAGGTGATGTCCCGTGGTCAAGTGGTGGATGCTGGAACTTTAGAGTCCCCCTCCTTTAGTTTGAGTACAGGTCACTCCTGGACTCCATCAGCTTGTGTTCTGGTGTACTACACACTTCCAGATGGAGAGATTGTGAATGATGCTCTACAAGTTACTTTTACGCAAGTCCTGAGAAACAATGTAAGAGTTCTTGACAACAGTAACATTGCAGAACATTCACAAATTAAAGACTTGAAATGCAATATTTATGTTAAAACAAGAGCAAGGTGGAAACGTATGTGATTAAATAGGTAATTAAGCAATGAGTTACGAGAGGCAGTGCTATATTGTGAATTTATTCACAGCAATAGGATGCTGTTAGGAAAGAAACGCAGAGGTTACTACCATTTTTACTATCATAAAAAAAGTTATGACTGTCTACCGCCCTAGCAAGTAGCAACCAATCAGAAAACCCTAGCATCAGCATAGCAAAGCACTAAAACTGGCTCAAAACACCTTCACAACCAGTGTTTTTATCATTAACAAAAAGAAAATGAAAACATTTCCGTCAACTGAAATAAAAGTAAAAACTAACATGAATGAAAAAACTGAACCACTGTAAAACACATTTTCATAATTCCAAAACAAACTAAAATAAATTAAAATGACCTCAAATTAATTGTACTTGTAGTTTTTACAATACATATATTATACAATTTGAAAGAACAAGTCTTCATTAAAGGAATATTTCAGGTTCAATTCAAGTTAAGCTCAGTCGACAGCATTTGTGGCATAATTTGTATTACCACAAAAACAAATTTATGTGATATCACTATCATTAACGCATTAACTTTGACAGCCATAAAATACTAAAACTAAACTGAACGTTACTAGAAAACACTGAAACAACTAAAACTACAGACACACAGTCAGAGAGTGAAAACTAATCTAAATTGTAATGACAAATTGAATATAAAATATTTGCATTAGAAAACGAAATATTAGCAAGCCCCAAATTTAGTTGAATACGTGTGAGTAATGTATCACGTGAAATCTAATTTATTATTATTTTTTTTTAAATTTAGGTATCTCTGAGCTGGAGTCAGGAGCGTGCAGAACCAGCGGACTCTGTGTCTCTCTCCGTCCTTGTGTCTGAGCCTGGATCTCTGGTGGGAATTCTGGTGGTGGACAAAGGAACGCTGGACTCCAAGACAGACAATGGCATCACAGAGAAGACGGTAATTTATACCATGTCTTTAATCCATTCACTTTTTCCAGAATAATCAACACCGGACAACACAGGAGTCCAAAGGGATTTTAAGATCCTTTGTTTCCCGAGTTTCACACCTAATGTCTTATCTCGTTCAGGTTTTCGAATTTGGGAAATGTGGGAAATCCTATTTTGAGATTTAGGCCTGGTTTTCCATTATTTCCCCCTCACTAGGGATCACACGATAACTAAAGCTGCTTTTCCTATGTAACCAAACACAGACACCACACCCAAGTTTCAGTTCAGGACAATAGAAAGAAACAAAGAGTGTTTTCCAGAACAAGGTGAACAGGTTTTAATAGTACAGACTACATTGTGTTGCTTGGTTTGTTGTTTACAACAATAGCAGATTTATAATGGCAAATCACTGACCTCGGAACAGTTTGTCCTATTCATATAATGTAAGTTATGCTAATAGAAGCCATAAAACTAATGATCAAGATCAGCAAACAGGAGCTCTGTGTTGTTTTTTTGTAGGTGCTGGAGGAATTGATGGCATACAGCAGCGAGCTGACCCAGACGGATTTCAGCGGCATGAAAATGGGAGACCCATATTCTATATTCATGGTAGATCAGATACATGAATGTCATCCGATGCCTTGATTTAATCTCAGGCACAGTACATTTGTATGCACACAGATAAGAGCACAAAAATTAGCTTACAGTTATTTTGTTTCATTCTGCAGATGTGCGGTGTCACGGTTCTGACGGATGCCAGACTGAATCAGGAGACGAATCAATTGATTCCCGCGTTCCGTAAGTGTTAAGGCTGAATTTGATCAAATTGAAACTCCATCCCCAATCCTAAAATGGACATACTGAAAATACAATGGCCTGTATTGTAATACAGGCATAATTGTGGTCTCTTTTGAAAGTACACACTTGGAAGGTTATTTTCAAAAGTCAGAATTAATAAAAGTCATGAAGAAAAATGGCTAGAAAAGCTCAAATTTATTGTAAAGTGATCAGCAATTTCTTTCCCATAGCATATTTTTACAAAATACAATGAAACTGAACTGGGCTGCGTTTCCCAAAAGCATCACCAGCTTAAGTTGATCGTAGAGACCATTGGCTCCAATGGTTTCTACAATGTACTTTGGCTTACGATGCTTTTGGGAAACACAGACCTAGTAGATCCATAGAAACACAATGGAGCTAAAGCCACAAGTCTAATAATGTTTAATTTCAAGTTTGAGAATAACTTTAAAACATATTATTTAAGTATTATTAAACATTTTCCAAGACCTTGTCATGTGATTTTGGATTTGTAAAGCATTAGCCATTAGCATTAGCACCATGAATGCAGAATGGTAAACATGACAAATTACACATTATCTAGTGCTTATTTCTTTCTTCTAATCATTACCGATTGATATAATAGTGCTCCAGCTCCATTATGTAGACAATAAACATATACAAATACCAAAGACAACCCATACACTTTTGTTATCATCTATTTATTTACAACATGTTTCATCAGTCAAATCATTAATTTTATGCTTATAAGGCTCATGTCCTTCTATGGTATGACATGGTATGGTATGGTATGCGGAAGTCCTTGTCATTTGGGCACTGAGGTAGGCATGATGTCATAACTGTCTTATTCTCTGACCATATTTAGAATGAGAAATGAACTTGTGCGCCTCTAGCGTCCTGGGCGAACAGAACTTACAGCATATGAGAGTATTAGACAGCTTCAGTGCTTCATATCGCATAACTTTTTAGAAAATGGACATGAAGAATAATTTTTTATGAAGTAAACATACTGAGAATCCATCAGTATTTTTGTAAATGTGCACACTTTTGGAATAAAATGTTCTTTTGGGTGTTGTTCACTGAAGCTTGCTAGGGGCAAATCAAAGGGGGTTTACGTCAATGAATAGGTATGTGCGTCTTTATAACATTTCATTTTCATAAATCTCGCTTTGATGTTTTGATATGTTGACATGAATTTAGAAATGACTTTTATAGTAACATGTCTATCGTGAAACAATCGCTAAACAGCAAAGCTGGAGTATTCGACTTTTCTAATAATGTATAGTTTGTCACGATTAAATAAGAGTTGTTTGGTTATAACATGTAGTTGATGTAAACAGTACTGATTGTGAGGTCTCCTGCGATCCATGTGTGAGAAGGTAACTTTTAATTTTAAGATTTTTTTGCACCAAAAACTAAAAATTTTTTTTTTTTCTAAATTGTTGCAATTTAGTTTTTCCACCCACTCTTTGACCTTTAGAATAAAACAGGGTGTTTTTGCTACTGTATCTTTAAAACTTTAATATGTAAATTACCTCTGTTATGACTGGCAGTGCACACTGCTGCCAAAGTTGCCAAATAGGTGTAAAAATTATTCACGAAAAAATGTCCTGGTCATTTATCACCCTCAAATCAGAAAAAAAATAAAATAAAAATATGAAAAATAAGGAAAATCAAGCTTATTGTTAGGACCATTAATAATTTTGCATTTTGACATTAATTTCATGAAAATTAAGCACATTCTCCCCAATATCTCATTACCAAGAAAACAAAATACATAAATAAATCTCATTCTCATGACTGTAATGCAGTAAAATCAAATATATCAAATTAAACCTGCATTTTTAAAAATAAATCATAAAATAAATGTTGTACAAGTACAACCACGAATAATCTTACAATTGTACCTTATCTTTTAAATGTACTTTAAAATCGAAATAATATATCATTATTTTATTTCTTTTTTCTTTTTTGCATTTCAGTAATGAGAATTTATTTCTCATTACAGTAGCCTACTGACACTTGGGGGCAAAATTAGCCTAATTGTAATGATAATAATGTCAAAATACAAAATATTATTCAGTAATCTCTGTGGACTGGGGAAGGAGTTTCAAACTCTTTTTATTTAAAAACAAGGACAATTCTGTTTTACGTGATATGATCCCTAAATAAAGGAAATATTAGACTATGCAGCCTGTCAAAATTAATCGTCCAAAACGGTTTTAGGTTCATCCATTTAAAACACCGCCTATTTGCAAATTGATGGTTAACAGTCTACAGCAAATAAGTTGCATTTGGCATGGAATTCTGCTTGTGTTTGTGTCTATTAGAGTAATTACTAATCTAATCTTTCTTTCACTAATGCTCATGTGTTCCACAGCAGGGGAGGGACTGTTCCTGACTCAGCAGGCGAATGGGGTTTTTCAAGACATCCGAGAGAGAAAACACTTCCCTGAAACATGGATCTGGATGGACGCTAATATGAGGTAAAAGGGAGGAAATATGTCAGTCCACCTATTTGTCTATTTTGTAAGAGGGTGACAAGAAATCACAAAGGAAATCTCTTTACTATCTCAATTGTTCTTGACAGCAATGGTACTATATTGAGAACAAATGGAGACTTCTCCTGCCTCTTAGATGTTTCTCCTGACAAAAAGACCCCAGTAATCTCTCATGTGTTTCCTTTAGAGTTTAGAAGAGATCTCAACAATCAACCAATCAATTTATTCTTCATGTTGCTTCTTAATATAAGATTTAACTGAACTCCATTAACATTCTCCTCTGGGTTTTGTTCATGTTACAGTGATTCCACCTCGGCTTCTTTCCCGTTCACAGTGCCAGACAGCTTGACCTCTTGGGTGGCCTTTGGCATCGTGATGTCAGAGAACCTTGGCTTAGGTATCAGCACTCCTGTAGAGGTAATGCATCATTTACAGTTTATTTGTAACTGATTATCAGTATATACAGTATAAATAATAGAGTTCCAATGATACTAATTATTAAAACCGAGTGTCTTTCCCAGCTGACCGTGTTCAAGGATTTCTTCCTATCTCTAAATCTCCCGGAATTTCTCATCCGTGGAGAAATGCTGCTGCTGGAAGTCAATTTATTCAACTATATTGATGTGGATTTGGAGGTGAAATTTGTATTTGTGAAATAGTTGGTTATATGCAGGTATCATTTCCTAATACATCAACATCTTGAATGATACTAGAAAACAAACCTACTTGGATGTGAGCACAGTTAAAGGAATAAATAACCCAAAAATTTATTTCTGACATCATTTACTTACTCTTACTTACCCTTGTTCCAAACTTGTACAGTGTGGAATACAAAATTAGATGTTTTGTAGAATGTTCAAGCTACTCTTTTCCATACAATGAAAGCATAGAGTGAAGCTCCAAATAAAACCAAAAGTAAAATGATCTCAAAAGTAGTCGTGCTTTATTTCAAGTCTTCGGAAACTACACGATAGCTTTGTGTTAGGAACAGACTCAAATTTAAGTCATTATTCACTGAAAATGTTCAGTTACCTGAATTTTTATTGACTGAAATGTCTGTTCCTCACACTAAACAAATGTATGGTTTCAGAAGACTTTCAAAGTAGTGCATGAGTCATATGGACTAATTTTAAATTTCATTTTTGGGTGAATTGTTCTTTGAACCTCAGGTTAATCAAGGTGAATTGAAATTGTAATAGGTGTACTGTCACTTTGAATAAAAGTATCAAGTTAAAGACTAGTTACCTGTAACTGTTTGCTCTCCCCCCCATCACAGGCATTGGTTGTTGTTGCAGAGAGTGAAATGTTTGAGTTTGTGGCTGCTGACAATGAAGAAATTTCTCTGGCTCATGTGAGGAAAGTCTCAGTGCTGGGTCAGAATGTTACATCCACTTTGTTCCCCATCAGAGCAACTGCACTGGGAGAGATACCCATCTCTGTGAAAGCTACATCCATCTACAGCTCAGACTTTGTCTACCAAACGCTTCTTGTCAAGGTGAACTTCTGACTGAAGACCAATTACAAACAAGTCTAATTAGACTATGGGGGTGAATTAGTCTCAAAAAATACATCTTGGTCATATCTAAAATCTAAAGAAATCTAAAAATAAAATAAGAAATTATATTTAGTAAAAAGCCTTTTTTTTTTTTTTTGCATGGTGCCATTATTTTTTAATGACAATTAAGAATTTTTTTGCACCAAATTCTGATTGCTGATACTGACGCTGATGTTTTACTTTTTATTTTTAATTTTTATTATTATTCACATTATTGTCAAGAATGACTCTTATTAGCTAATTATTTAAATACATTATTTTTGTACAATATTACAGTAGAAAATATAAATAAAAATTTTAAGTGGGGCTGGGTAGCTCAGTGAGTATTGACGCTGACTACCACCCCTGGAGTCACGAGTTAGTAGACCATGCTGAGTGACTCCAGCCAGGTCTCCAAAGCAACCAAATTGGCCCAGTTGCTAGGGAGGGTAGAGTCACATGTGGTAACCTCCTCGTGGTTGCGTTTAGTGGTTCTCGCTCTCAATGGGGCGTGTGGTAAGTTGTGCGTGGATCGTGGAGAGTAGCATGAGCCTCCACATGCTGGGAGTCTCCGCGGTGTCATGCACAACGACCCACGTGATAAGATGTGCGGATTGACTGTCTCAGAAGCGGAGACAACTGAGACTTGTCCTCCTCCACCCGGATTGAGGTGAGTAACAGCGCCACCACGAGGTCCTGCTAAGTAGTGGGAATTGGGCATTCCAAATTGGGAGAAAAGGGGATTAAAAATAAATTAAAAAAATTACAATTTTAAATTAAAATTTAATATTTACAGTAGATTCATTATAAGGGCTTTTCTAAGGAAGTGTCAATGTTCACATGCGTCAGACGGATGCTTTTGGAGCATCTCACTTTGGTTATGTCGTTTCATAAACATACTCTTTATAGGTCGCTGTGTCAAGTTAAACGTAGTTTGAAACTTTGTAAAACACTTCTTGAGATCCCTGCATTCAGATTTGCGCTCCATCAAGCTGTGTTTGAACGCAAGAATGAGACTCATCTTGTGCTGCCTGCTGTTGGTGTTTTGTTCTCTGTTTAAGATGCATGTTGCTTAAACAGCTAGAGTTCGCTTACTGCCCTCTGGAGAAGACAGGTGGTACTTCAAGCTTGAATTTGCTCCAATGGTAGGGATATTCGTTCAGTGCTTCTCAGTCGGAAGGCTGCAGCCTAGTTAGGCTGGATATCTCAGCTGCCACATCATCAAGCACCATCGAAGGCCGTCTCAATTGTGAGGACACTTGGAAGACAGCCTCATTTCGCATCCTTCATTCGGCTTATTTTGGAGGATGCATCAGCTGCATCCTTCGCGGCCTTCAATCACCCATAATTCTTTGCACAATTAAATTTTTTTAAAGAAAATATCGGAAAACAAATCAAATGGATCTGCACCCTCCTGGTGGCTTTCTCCATTTCTACAAAGTAGTTGTAGTGGTTCACAAATAATTTATTTTCCAAATTTTCACGCCGTGACCTCAGAGGCGGAAACAAATATGACGTAGCCATGCGAACTTACTAGACCATCTCATTCATAGCGGTGAATGCTGAGGAGGAGCCTAGCCTACAGCCTCAGAATGACTGGTCTAGGAAGGAGAAAGCCTTTCGTTTGAGAAGCACCCCACATTACGTTTTGGTGACACGATTAATTGCGTAAATTTTTTTATATAATTAATCGTACTGATTGAATGCGTTAAATCGACAGCCCTAATATACTGTGTATATTATTACAAGTTCACTATATATATATATATATATATATAAATTTTTTTGTTAATTTAAAACCAGCATACAGAAAAAGTAATGCAGTAAAAAAAAAAAAAAAAAAAACATTTTTAAATTAAAACCAGCATAAATAAAAGGCAGTACAATACTTCTACGATTTATTAATAGTACTTTAAATATATACAATTTATGTACTATTACTTTTTAACATTATACTAATAAAAATTGTGGGGTGATTAATTGTGATGAAATTAATGTCACAATGCTAAAGAAAATCTTAAAAATCATAAAATAGGCTTAATTTTCTATATGCAAAATATAATTTATAATTTTTTTTCTTTTTGATTTTGAAGTAAAATATGACCTGGGCATGTTCTTGACAGGTTTTTCATCATATTCTCCCAATTAAATATCTAGTCTTAAAAGTATACTAGCTTCGTAGAGCAGAATGTTTGTTTTAGAAATGGAGTGATGACAATTGAAATGTCAAATGAAAGCCACCTAGGAAAATGGAAAGTCCATCTTAAATCTTTTTGTGGATCGATTTCTCTTCAGCCAGAAGGAATGGAGCAGTCGTTCACTCAAACGTTGTTTCTGGAGTATTCACTGAAGGAGAGAACGCTGTCTAGAGCGATGGAGTTCAGTTTTCCTGCAGATGTGGTATCCGGCAGTCAGAGAGCCACTGTGTATGCTGTTGGTATGTCCACTCTGATTTCTGATTATAATTACACCACTTTAGCAAATTCAAGGCAAAAATCTAACCCTTCCCTATTTGTGTTTGTATGAATGTGAAGGTGACATTCTGGGTCCATCCATGGGCAATCTGGACTCCCTCATTCAAATGCCTTATGGTTGTGGCGAGCAAAACATGATCCATTTTGCTCCATATATTTATGTTCTCCAGTACCTGAGGAGCACAGGACAGGCCGAAGAACAGACCAGGAGCAGGGTGATAAGCTACGTAATGGAAGGTGTGAATTTTGACTTGTAGTCCAGAGACACATAGCAGATCTCAT
Organism: Myxocyprinus asiaticus; assembly: GCF_019703515.2. Classification (NCBI taxonomy): domain Eukaryota; kingdom Metazoa; phylum Chordata; class Actinopteri; order Cypriniformes; family Catostomidae; genus Myxocyprinus; species Myxocyprinus asiaticus. The sequence continues at coordinate 4,038,151 of NC_059368.1, read as the reverse complement.
GGTCTTTTAACACATCTTTTCTGTTTAACTGCAGCTTATGAGCGTGAGCTGTCCTATCAGAGGCTTGACGGCTCCTTCAGTGCTTTTGGAGACAGTGATTACTCTGGCAGCACATGGTATACACACATAAATATCAAATCAAATTATATGCACATGATAAAAGGGGTAGTTCAACCAAAACTGATTCAGTAATAACATCAAACACAAATGTATAAGTGATTGTGGGTTGTTTGTGTGGTGTGTTTTGTTGTAATAAGGTTATCAGCGTTCGTGCTGAGATGTTTTCTCCAGGCTCAGACCTTCATCTTCATTGACCCAATGGTTATGCAGAGGACAGCTGATTGGCTTGTGACTCAGCAGGAGCCTGACGGGTCGTTCCGAGAGCCGGGTCAGGTCATCCATACAGAACTTCAGGAAGGTTTGGATGGATCTGTTTCACTCACTGCATACGTCCTCATAGCACTTCTAGAGGATGCTGAATACAGAGTGAGTGCAGTTTGATAAATGACTGACAGATATTTAACTGAATCATTCTGATATTTTGCTGAACTGCAAATTCACAAATCATCACAAATTCACAGACCGACAGACAGACAGACAGACAGACAGATAAATAGATAGATTTACTGATAGACAGACAGATAGATAGATAGATCGATAGATAGAAAGATAGAGAAGCAGACAGACAGATAGACAGACAGACAGACAGATAGATTTACAGATAGACAGACATACAAATAAATAGACAGACAAACAGTCAGACAGACAGATAGATAGATAGATAGATAGATAGATAGATAGATAGATAGATAGATAGACAGGTAGAAAGACAGACAGACAGATAGACAGACAGAAAGATAGATAGATAGATAGACAGACAGACAGACAGACAAATAGATAAACAGATAGACAGACAGAGATAGATAGATAGACAGACAGTCAGATAGACAGACAGATTGATAGATAGATAGATAGATAGATAGACAGATAAATAGATAGATAGATAGACAGAAAGACAGACAGACAGGCAAACAGAAAAATAGATAAACAGATTGACAGACAGTCAGGCAGACAGAGAGATTGATAGATAAACAAACAAATAGATAAACAGATAGACAGACAGATAGATAGACAGGCAGGCAGACAGACAGACAAATAGATAGATAGAGAGGCAGGCAGGCAGGCAGACAGACAGACAGACAGACATACAAATAAATAGACAGACAGACAGATAGATAGACAGACAGACAGACAGACAGGTAGGTAGATAGACAGACAGACAGACAGACAAACAGATAGACAGACAGAAAATTAGATAGATAGACAGACAGACAGACAGACAGACAGATAGACAGACAAATAGATAGACAGACAGACAAATAGATAAACAGATAGACAGACAGAGATAAATAGATAGACAGACAGACAGACAAATAGATAACAGACAGATAGGCAGACAGATAGATAGACAGACAGACAGGCAGTCAGGCAGGCAGACAGACAAATAGATAAACAGATTGACAGACAGTCGGGCAGACAGAGAGATTGATAGACAGACAGACAGACAGACAGAGAGATAGACAGACAGACAGACAAATAGATAAACAAACAAATAGATAAATAGATAGACAGGCAGACAGACAGACAAATAGATAAACAGACAGAGATAGATAGATAGATAGATAGATCACTTAATGAAAGACTAATTGTGTGTGTTTTTCTCTTGGTAGAGCACATATGAACGGAGTGTGTCATCTGCTTTGAGTTTCATGACGTCTCGGCTGGCTCAGGGCATCTCCAGTAACTACAGTCTATGTCTGGTCACATATGCGCTGTCACTGGCCAACAGCACCGCTGCTCCATCTGCCCTCACAGAGCTGATGAACAGAGCGCTCATTAGGGGTAAATATCCTCTGGAGTTTACATATTTTGAATGAGTCAATACCATTCTAGTCCTGGAATTTAATTTTCATTATATGGATAGTTCCAAACCTAAATTACTTCCTTTGTCCTGTGGAATACAAAAGGAGATGTTCGGCAGTATGTTAGCCTCAGTCACCATTCACGTAGGGAATGGTGACTCAGAGTAACATTCTGTTACATCTCCTTTTGTGTCCACAGAAGAAAAAAAGTCATATGGGTTTAGAACAACATGAGGGTGAGTAAACAATGATAGAATGTTAATTCTTGAGTGAACTTTCCTTTAAAGCAGCAGTCTAACCTGCATTCTGTGTCTTTCAGATGGAGTGCCATTTTGGAGCACCGGCCTGTTAGATTCCTGGCCACCTCGCTCAGCGGACATCGAGATTTCTGCTTATGTACTGCTCTCCTTGTACAGACAGTCAAAAATGGTTGAAGGTTTCAGTCTGATGAAGTGGCTGAGCCAACAGAGGAATCATCTTGGTGGATATGGATCCACTCAGGTAGAAACATTAAACGCTAGCTGCATCTGAATTTGTATACTGTGAGAGTATGTACTGCATTTGGTACACAAATACATAAATAAATAGTCTGAATGCGCTGCCTGCTGTGCTGCAATATGTTCGCAGCTCTGTCTGTAGTGTGTAGTGCTTTCTTAAGTGCACATACTCTGAGCATGCATGAGGCTTATGATAGTGTTTTCAGTGGTTTCAAAGCTGTTCTGTGCTCGATACATACAATTTTATCTCGTGGCTTTTCGACAGATGTGCTCTGAGTTCGGTTTGGTGTGCTAACACCAAAATAATATTTATATTGTATCGCAGTTCAAATTGCAATATTTTTTCAAAGTAATCGCAATAGGATTTTTATCTTAGTTTAAAAAAGTCCTCATGATATCTTTAAATGGATGTCTTAAAGGGCATAGTGTACATTGTTCCAAAGAAATAAAATGTTTGCCTTTGTCATCTTTAAAAAGCTCTGCCTGTGAAATGACTTACCTTTTCAGCTGCTTAGGTTTGCACCTCTGGTTCTGAAGCTCTATCATTTTATTGTCTGTGCTCTGTTTTTGTTTTTTTGTCAGGATACAGTAGTGGCGTTACAGGCTCTGTCAGTGTATGCCACATTCAGCAGTGCCGAGGACATGGATCTCACCATCACAGTCAACAACACCGCCGGCACAGTGGCCATGTTCAGCATAGACAGATCCAATTACCTGCTGCACCAGAAACAAGACCTGCCCGTTAGTATATAACATCTCTAGATCTGTGTTCAAATTTGCAAGCATCATTATTATTATTGTTCATTCTTAGGGTCAGGCATTTGAACTCGTCTTGCACTGTTTGTGCCACGGACATGAATGATTCCTCAAATCATATAGCTTGTTCAGGAGACGTGTGCAATTACTTTTCTAAGTGATCAGACTTATGATTTTCCCCTGGTAGATGATAAAATAGGTGAAGAAATCCCATAGGAATCTAGGCCATATATCTAATATAGACCAGAAATCTTCAACTTAAGGAACTTTTATCCCTGTGAATTTCTAGAGAGTAAAAACCTGTTAAAACATTTTTTTCACACTCACTAGTTTAATTTATCTACAAATCAAGTCCCTACGTTGTCCTTAATTGACCCTTTCTTTATGTTCAAATTCAAAAGCTTGTAATAAAGGCTCTGTTTGCTCTATCTCTCTACTTTTGGTCTTAATTCGTTCGTCTTGGTGCCAGCTAACACTAGAAAAAAGTTTTTCTTCTATCACCTTCTATCACAATATACAGATCTGAAAGGCAGGGGGAGCCCCAACTCTACCCATAGACATCGTCTTTTTTGAGCCTCACCATAAAATTGTACAAAAGGTCAAAATGTTATTATAAGTTAGTATTACATTCAAACTCAAAATTTCAATATATCATCTCTTACCTTAGGTTGTTTTCTACAAAATGTGTCTATTGTTAATTGTCTCTCAGCTTGTCTGGGTAAATAATCCACTGTTATGTCTCACATGCCCATAAAGAAAATGCACTTCAGCAATAAAAGCATTATAAACAAATCATCATTTGAATATGTTCCTAACTACTGATGATAAAATGTTATACATCATTGCAAACCTGAGGTTCTTAGCTTTCAAATGACACCAAGATCACATTTGTCCATTCAGAGGCCGAAATATCCTACAAAATATGGGGAAAGGGCGGGGCTTCCCAAAAAAGACTGGATGTCTATGGGAAGAGTCACAAACCATGTTGGGGCACCCCCTGCTTTTCAGATCTGTATGTTGTGATAGATAGTGATAGAAAAAAAAAATTCTAGTTTTTGCTGTCATCTAGTGGAATGATCTAAGACTTAAAGTAGGGAGATCGAGCAAACAGAGCCTTTATTACAAGCTTTTGAGCTTTTTTTAACAAGATTTTTTAAGCTGCGCTGGGGCGTCCCCTGCCTTTCAGAACTGTATATTGGAATAGAAGGTGATAGAGAAAAGTTTTTATTTTAGCTTTAGTGTTAACTGGCACCTAGACAAATGATTTAAGACCAAAAGTAGAGAGAGAGAGCAAACAGTATTATAAGCTTTTGAAGTTGAACATAAAATAAGGGGTCAATAGTCCCTTAAGGACAAAGTAGGGACTTTTTTTTTTTTGTAGCTTTGTGTACAAATACATGAAATAAAAAAATTAAAAAAAGATATTTCCAGGTTCAGATCACCTCTGTGGAAGATGTCATGTGGGTTCAGGCCGAACACTTAAAGTTAAGTTGATGTAAATCAGTGTTAAAAATTCAAAAGGGTCAAATTGACCCATAAGTTCAAGGAAGGGTTAATAGAATTCTGTGATGGAAATGACAATTTTTAAATAAATGTAAATAAAATTCCCAATTGCTTTGTCTTGCTTAGGCAAATTTCATTGCTATCATTTTATGCATCCTAAATACACAAATTGCATAAAATTCTTGCATAATTTGGCAAAATTACTGCATGATTGGAAATGATGCATGGTAAAAATATTCTGCTCACATGTGATATTTACCTTGAATTCTCTTTGTTTTCTTCAAACATCACTTCAAATCATATTTCATTAAACAACAACATATTCCTCTGTGGTCATATCAGGCCCAACTAGCTGACGGCTTCAAAATGACACAGTAATTCTTCAAGATAAGAGAAGCTTGCTATTATTGTGTTTCCCTCTACAGATCGTGGCAGAGGACTCGGTTCACATTCAGGTGGTGGCAGAGGGGAAAGGCTTTGCTCTCGTTCAGGTATGTTAAACATCTATTACAAGTCTCTCTGAATACTTGATGTCAGTTGAGTTTTTTCAGAAAGAAAACTGCAACTGTGTCCCTTTAACTACACGTTCTCATATAAAAAGTCAGTCTAAAATGCAGGCCACGCAACTGAAAGATGTAATATCATGTCATTGCAAACTTGCAATACAGGTTAAATATAGTATTACAAGTTCAGCATTATATCACATGGCATTATTATAGTGTACACTACCGTTCAAAAGTTTGGAGTCACTTGCCTGAAATGTTTCTCATGATCTTAAAAATCTTTTGATCTTAAGGCGTGTGCTTAAATGTTTGAAATTAGTTTTGTAGACAAAAATATAATTGTGGCAACATATTAATTTATTTAATCATAAAACTAAAATTTGAAATTTATGACTTAGACCGAATAATAAAGAAAAGCAGCCAATAATGTTTTAAAAGCATCCCAGGGTGATACCTCAAGAAGTTGGTTGAGAAAATGTCAAGAGTACATGTCTGCAAATTCTAGGCAAAGGGTGACTACTTTGAAGATGCTCAAATATATTATAGAATATATATATATATATATATATATATATATATAGAATTTTGTTTAGTCACAACATAATTCCCATAGTTCCATTTATGTTATTCCATAGTTGTGATGATGGTGGTGTACATCTTTTAAATGTTTGCATGAACAGAAGAATTTATAAATATAATTTTTTCATCACCTATCGGATCCACCCTTCTCTCTCTCTCTCTCTCTCTCTCTCTCTCTCTCTCTCTCTCTCTCTCTCTCTCTCTCTCTCTCTGTTGAATGTGTAATTACACCTTTGATTGCTCGCCATGCAGTAAACTGACCCCAGACACTGTTTTCCTCATCAGTCAGACATCAACAACATCTTGAGCTGCTTTGAGAAGCCTCACCATAGTCTGTCCAAAACACTGTTCTGCACAAGATTCTCAAAAGAAAACACGAGCTATTCAGAGTTTTACTCTTGTTTAGTTTTAGTTTTAGTTTAAGCATCACTATTGTGCTACAGATATATATATATAATATACTATACAGTACTGTGCAAATGTCTTAGGCACATAAGGTGTTTCACAAAAGTTTTTGCCTTAAGATAGTTATTTATATCTTCAGCTTTAGTGTGTCAATAGAAAATATAAATGTTAGACTCCAAAACATTACTTTTGCAAATAGAAAAGATTAGAATAGAAGAACAGAAGTCATTGCCCCCACAGAGCCCCCCACTGAACATCGTGTCAGTCTGGGATTACATAAAGAGACAGAAGCAATTGAGACAGCTGAAACAGATAGAAGAACTGTGGAGAATTCTCCAAGAAGCTTTGAAACATCCTATCTGCCAACAACCAAGAAAAACTGTGTCCAGGTGTATCTAGGAGAACTGGTGCTGTTTTAAAGGCAAAGGTGGTCACACCGAATATTGATTTAGCTTTTTTATGTTTACTGGACTGTATGACATTAAGTGTTAAATGAAAACTATTTATGGCATTATTTTTTAAGACATATATATATATATATATGATACTAATGATAACTATTATTTATTTCTATCTATCTCTTTTTCAGTTTACTGTATTTTACCACGTGAACAACCAGAGAACGTCACTCAGACGTCGTGACGTATACACAGATGATGCATTTTATTTGTATGTAGATGTGTTGGACAATGACATGTTCCGTGTTAATCTTTACATTTGTTTCAGGTAGGTGGGCAAATTTTTGCAGTTAAACTAAGTTCTTTGCCAAATGATTTTACCAGTTCCAGAAAAAGTAATCAAAACATTAGTATTGGTTTGAAATGCACTTTTAGGCATCTTTTAATTCTGTTTCTTTAAGCCTGAGGGAGGACCAAGGCCTCTATCAGACAGGGATGGCCATACTGGACGTGGGTTTACTCACTGGCTTCGGCTTGGCCCAAGACGCCATCCACACAGACGATGTGGTCAGAAGAATAGAGATGCCTCTAGGACGAGTTATTCTTTACTTAAACACAGTGAGTTCCTCTTTGCTACTTATTTAAATGGATAGATCAACCAAAAACAAAATTATAAATATATATATAAAGAAACGATTATTCGGTAAAACCGATATATTGGTCTACTTTCAGTTGTTATTATCTCTCTCATCACAGGTCACCACATCTGAAAGGTGTGTTGAAATACCCACTATTCTGGACTACAAGGTTGCCAATGTTCAGAATGCAGTGGTTATGATCTATGACTACTATGAGCCCCGTAAGCCCTTTAAGTAATTTGTTACATTTCAAAGCCATTAAAATGATCATTATTAATGTACTGTACAGCCAGAAACATTATTGATATACATTTTAATTTTACTTAATGGAATATTCTGGGTTCAATACAAGTTAAGCTCAATCGACAGCATTTGTGGCATAAAGCTGACTACCAAAAAAAGTTATTGTGATGCATCCTTCCTTTTTTAAAAAAAAAAAATGCAAAGATCGAGGTTACAGTGAGGCACTTACAATGGAAGTGAATGGGGCACATTTGTGGAGGGTTTAAAAGCAGAAATGTGAAGCTTATAATTTTATAAAAGCACTTATATTAAGTCTTCTATTAAAACTTGTGTGTTATTTGAGCTGTAAAGTTGTTTAAATTCCATTCCCTTGTCCTCTGCAGGACGAAAGACTATGCGGTCCTACACATCAGAGAGAAGAAGGGACATGTCTGTGTGTTCGCTGTGCGGGTCGGATTGCTCTCAGTGTGGATCTCAAGACGTCCCGGTGCAGGATGGAACGCCTTCATTCAACCAAAATCAACTTCTGATGCTGTGCATGACCACAGCACTCCTCATACTCCTGTCAATCTACAACTAGTGTTTTCCCTTTACACAGGTCTGAGATCAGACTTTCCCAGAAATTCCCATACAATGGACGTCACTCAAGCAGAACACCAGAATTTCTGTGTAAAATGTTCATAAAATCATTCTTAAGTAATTATGCATATTCATGGATTAATAAGAACATTTGTTCATAAAACAATTCTTAGGTAAATTGTTGCATCATAGGCCCCCAAAGTCAAATGGTCACATTCATGAAACACAAGCCAACAAACTTCTGTGTAAATCATTTGTATGTCCATTCTTAATCATTAGAATACTTTTTTCGAACTCTTTCAAGAACACAAGAATGTTTCAATTTACGTAAGAATGGTTCACGAACAAATGGTTTTACAAATGCATGAATATGTCGATTAACGTAAGAATAGATTAAAGCATGGTTTTACAAACACGTGAATGCAACAGTTTACACAAAAATGGTTTGCGAACAAATACAAATGCATGAATGAGACAATTTACAATTATGTTTTTGCGAATGCTTTTTTTTCTGAACGAAACGCTTTACAAATGCATTTACAACAATTTACATAAAAATGGTTTTACGAACAAACATGTTTATGAATAACTGTTTTACAAACACACGAGTGCTCAAATCATTACACTGTGAGATGAAGATAAGATAAATGCACTGATGGCTTAACTAAACAAATTTTACTTAAGATTATATTTTTATAGTGTTTAAACAAAGTTGACCCTTGACCCTATTTGTTTATAGCTTGTAGTTAGCAAAAAATTGTTGAAAGCATGTTAAAAAAATGTTGCACAAAGAACGTTTTCTCCTAACATTGTGGGAACATTTATCAAATACTTACCATCATAAGGACGTTTCGTTAACATTAATTGATGAACCTTTATTTCTAAAATTTAAACAACCTTCATATAAGCCATAATTTTTGGAAAGTTCCTTGTTAGGTGACTTGGAGACATACGGACATTGCAATACGCAGTCATAAAATACATTATATAGCTTTACCACAATATTTCTGAATCAAAATGACATTTATTTAACCTTAATCTCTTCAGACCTGCATTTAGAATTTCCCTTTTTGATTTGTAACTAGTAGCACCTAATAAAAAAAAAAAAATAAAAAAAAATAAAAAATAAAAAAAAATATATATATATATATATATATATATATATATATATATATAAATAGTTTGTGTCCAGGTGTGTTGGTTGTTCATGTGTTTTAGATGTTATAGACATTAAAGCTGATTTTCTATAAAGCTGAATAAATAATTCTGAATAAAAGTATTGGCCAGCAACATGAAATCACTGCCAATTATATTAAAATAAAATACATTATAAAATTTCTATTATAAATTCTGAATCTATGTACTGATTATCATCGTCTCATGTCTGTCAAACATTTTGAGTGATCCAAACATCATCTGCAGCCCGAAACTGAACTTTTGGTCTGATTTTAGAAGCGAATGCACTTCTGCTGCATAGAAAGCTATATGATGCTCCCTTGATCCCTATTTAGTGAACGACTTAACCTCCAGTGTGCTGTCTGTCTGCACTGGTCTCAGAACAGTTCAAAATGCACCTTATTTTCATCCTAACTCCATATAAAGCCTCTGAAAGCAAAATTTTTTCAGCTTTTGGATGAATACATTGATTCTCAATGTGAAAATGCACAGTAAATATATAGGAATACATTTACCAATGTTAATGATAGAACCGTATTGTTCAGAGATAACAAAATAAAATATGACAACATTTATATTAAAATGAAGCGAAATGACCCACAGATGTTGAAAATTATTCGAAATAACAAACATGTTTTTTCACTTTTGTGGGAACAAGGTCCCATTTTCCACATATGTGGACTTCACCTTTATCAGCGTGCTGACGCACAAAAAATGAATGGATTTTTTAAAGCGGAATATCAAACGAAACTAGAGACACTACTCTATACAACCAAAGAGGTTTCAGTAAAAATATTCAAGAGGTTTCTTACCAGAGGCTCTTTTGTTGGCGCTGCGCCCGAAATCACCATCACGCTGTTGTGTCACATGACCTGGTGCGCCAGAAGTTTAACCCTTAAATGACAGTGTAGAGTCTTGCGAACAGAATTAAGTCGGTTTTAATTCATTTAACTTATGTGTTTAATACAACATCCACACATGTGGACGCTGGGTCACACAAGGTTATAAACAGCTCCACATTTACTGTGTTTTATAAAACGAATGGCAGACACAATGAGCTGAAGTGACAAAGAGACTTTCTCCGCAAACTTTGATTTTACATTCAGCTTGTTTTCTTTTACAACGATGAATGGCTTTGGCCGAGACTCAGTTAGGCGAGTTGAAATTGAGAACCATTTAGGCACAAAACTACAATTCAAGAGGGCAAAATCACAGGCTTACTCGTAAGATCCTAACAAGAACGAATGCTCTGCCTATGTTTAAATGTTTTAATATGTCTATAGAGACATTAAACTAAAGAGTTAATAGCTTCTCTTTTTTTCTCACATTTAAAAGAAAAGACTTAATCTGCTATACAAATCTGAACTGATATTTAATTACTAATGTACAGTATATGTTATATTTACAGTAGATGTGTCCTACATTTTGCATGTAAGTTTATCAATAACTACAACAGCCAACCTACTAGATACCCATTTTTATATTAAATGTTCTTATATCACCCAGTTATATACAACTCTAACCCATTTCATTTGTTTGACCTCCTGTCATTTAAATTTTAAAGTTTAAGCATCTCCTTTCACTGTTTGTTGAAATTGTTTGTTTTTTTCATGCCCTATTTTGTATTGTATTTGTGGAAAGTGCTTCACATTAAGCTACAACACTGTTTCATATAAAAATTGAGACATTTTATGACAAGGCAGCATGTTGATTCATGCTGTCTGATCTTCGTTTGAGTGGCATAACTAAAACAAAGCATCTCTGCAACACATGTTTTCTGGATGAGAGCAGAAGTAGATTGCAGTCCTGTACGAGTGTTTACAACAGAGTATCGTAATGAACACAAGATGTGCTCTGTTTCATTAGCAGAGATCCATGTGTGCTTTTGTGTTTTACTGAAAGGGGATTAAATCCTCCCATTCCTGGTCACTTGATGGAGAAAACGGAATGTTTTTTCTGCCACCTCATTAGAGCTTTATCCAGGGCCGTAACCACAATATACTTTGAGGGGGACAAGTCCCCCTACCCCCCCAATAATCAGATATAGCCAGATTGCCCCCCCCCCCCAATAATTGATATCCTTGTTGCTGTTCTGCTGCAGTCCATTATGCACCGCTGTCTAATTGTCATTAAGTTGCTGTAGGAATAACATTATGGTTTAAAAAAAGTTACATTTTTAGCGTGCTCAGTAGTCTAACACCGCTCGTCAATGTCATATGAGACAGCCAATCAAATCGATGAAGCCGGGAGTCACGGGACTCAAGTTTCAGAAGCTAAGCAGGAACCTCATGGATAATTCCAGTGCCATGCATCATCAGCAAGTATGTCAGGTTAAGAGTGTTAGTGTCATGTAAGATGTATCTAACTAAACATGCAATATTTGACTACTGTTTTATGACTGAAATGTTGTACCAACCGACATTCATTTCCATGGGTGCAAACTAATCACCATTTGGCGAAATTCACCGTTTTGAATTTAAAATATTTTATGTACAGTACGTGATTTGTATGTCATTCTTAACTGTGAATGTGAAAACATTAACAGAGTTGTGTTCAGCATATCAGACTTAAGACAAAGAGTGAATGTGTGTATATTGTAAAGGAATTGAATGAATGTGGTAATCTGGCAGGCTTTTGAAGTAGCTTTTTAGAAAATTCTCTTGATATTGTCTAAGAAAATGATCTATATAAAAAAAAAAAAAAAACACAAAGTAGAGCGTTATCACCCAGATCAGAACTAGAACATGGTAAGACCTGTGACTTGTGACTTCTATTGTGCTTTTAGGTTTTGGCAAGGACAGTACCATATATTCTTAATGCAAATATTATTAGGTAATAATTTAAAATCAATTTAAGATTTTCTAAATACTTTCTTTATGTCTGTAATTAATTCAGAATTTTGTACAGCATCTCCTAAGAGTCTAATTTTTAAAAAGACCATTTTATTTTGAGTATGTCTTGTCAGGTCTGTGCTCAAAAAAATTGCCACCAGTTAACCCCTTAATTGGCACCCCTCCTTTTAAGCATTTACCAATAAATGACATACTCAGATTTAAATGCCTGTAATTCTTGAACGCTTTGGACTACAGACCTAATTTTGGTATCTTTTTAAAGAAGAGACTTGGGAGATATTTTTTAAACAGTTATTTAATTTAATTTTAAAAAAAAGTTATAGAAGTTTAGGTTTTATTTCCTTATTAAAAAATACAGTACATTAAAATTATATGTGACAACCAAAATATAGAAAATTAAAGCCATATGTCAAACCAAGTTGTGTCCCAAATTTGAAGTAAATAAGTATAAAATGGCATAAATATCAGATATTGACTAGGCCCAGTACCAAAAGTGGCCACAAGATGACATGAAAGTACTTGATTTTACTGGCTTGTTTTGATTATTTGGGGGGGTTACCTCCCCCCATCCCCCCTGGAATCTATGCCTCTGATCAGACAGCGCGGAGGACTGTCTGTGTCAGCGCCTGATCTCTCATTCATTCAGCCTGTGCAACAGTGTGATAAAACAATGGCAAAATGTATGTATGATATAAAGTAAAACTATATGGTTCAAAAACAATGAGTTTATTAAAATCATAATTAATGATTAGGAAACGTCCCAAATATGCCAGTTAAGGGGTAGTTCACCTAAAAATGGAAAATTTACTTTTACTCACTCATTTACTCACCCATATATTGTTCAAAACCCATATACTGTTTTTTTTTTCTTGGAACATAAAAATAGATATTTTAAGCAGCTATATTCCATAGAATATCAGTTTATAGTGAGCAGGAGCTGTCAAGCTTCAAAAAGGACAAATACTATAAAGCACTATTATTTATTGTTATTATCATAACAGTTGTCCATATGACAAGTGCACTATATTCAGGGGCGGACCTACAGGGGTGGCATGGGGTGGCAAATGCCACCCTAAGAAAAAGCATTGCCACCCCAGCATAAGTAACCAAATTTATTAAATATAAATGTAAGTATATTATCGTTGATTTTGACATTGTGTGGGGGTTTATTCATGTCAAACTACCTAAACTCTCACTGAACACACAAATGATTACAGACCCATTGATTGATTACAGCAGCAGCCATTCACAGCACTGACCAATTGCCTACCTACTATTGCAGTGTGTGTACAGTGTTTGGGCTCTCATGGGTTGATGAGCTTATTTCCTCAACAACAATGACCACGTGGACAAATGCATGGAAAAAAAAGAGGTAAAAGATGAATTTCTCAGTTGTTTCCAAGTGTTCACTAAATGATTATAAGATACGTCGCCATCAGTTATGGGCTGAGGTGGGTGAGATGTGTCCTCACCACTTTTTGAAATAGTTGTAGTCAGGTAGGCAATGTGTATAATCCAGATGAAACATCTCCAGTTCTTGAGTTGGAGTTTCGATTTCATCTGTGTGTGTTTTGACTGGCGATCCGGCACTGAAATGTGTTATTTTGAATGCTATGATAAGTGTTCATTGCGGCTGTTATCAGTGTCGTTTAGTGTCGGCAGTTTTGCAGCAGCTTGCGCTCTTTTCCATGTCCCCCATTGTGATGACCTTCTCTGCCATATTGTTTGTGTATATGCAGTGTGTGTGTGTTTGTGTGTTGTCCTTTTCTCTTTCTCTCCCTCTCTCTTCATTCTCAGGTGTGCGGTAACTGGGTGAGCTGACTGTTTTCACAGTGTGTTTCTTCCTTATATAATTGAGTGTTTCATGGCTGGGTTGTTTGACGAAAGATGGTTGTTCATGAACTGTGTCATCTCTTTTAAGGGCGCATTCCTGGTTCCCGCTGTTGCAGTGGAGAGTTTAGGGATGTCGCTGTCTGAATTTCGGAGTTTGCAGTTCTTTCACATACAGAACTGTCAATAAATGTGTGTGTTTCCGCTACTCTTGTCTCCCGCATCTTTTATTGCATTTTATTTTTAAAGTGTAACACCCATCCACTAATGTACAGATGCAAGCTTGTTTTATTAAAAGAAAAAGTTATATTTGGGCAAATTATAATCAAAAACCTCTAAAAACTAAAGGCAAAAAGTTACCACTAGATCAGTTAGTCACATTCTTAATCAAAGTGCTGATCTATGTATTCATCTACTGATTAACAAAATCCCAAGACTGATAGTTACAGATGTAGAAATTAAATTACCATATTATGTGAAATATTTATTTGGGTGCTTGAATTGGTCATAAAGTATGACTGTTGATCAAAACAGATAATTTAAAAGAATCTTATACTGTGCATAACATAATTAATATTCATGAGTTTTGCAGCACTTGTTACTTATTTTTTGTTATGCAAACATAGATTTTTTTTTTTTTAATGTTGGCAAATCAGTATCCAAATGGTTCATTCAGAGACCTTCATGGTACAGGCCTCAGGGTCTCCCTTTTCAGTTCAAATCCTCAACGTTCATGTCTCATGTAGCTTTATAAACAACAGGTTTCTGATCCAATGTAAACACACAGATTGGATGACGTGTAAGATGAAGTTGTCTTCTTCAGCTAGTTTATTTAAACGGAAACCCATCTGTCTAGCTAGAAAAGATTTATCTTTCAAGATTGATCTCAGCTGTTATATAATAGATTTTTAAATCTATTTAAAGGAATATTCCGGGTTTAATACAAGTTAAACTCAATCAACAGCATTATTGGTATAATTACCAGAAAAAAATTATATGGGTTACAGTGAGGCACTTACAATGGAAGTCAATGGGACTTTAATCAGATTTATTTATTTGTTTTTTTTATTTATTTATTGTTTTTGCAGGTTTTGTCCTGCATAGACTGTAACTTCCCACCTCAACACATTTAACTCCATTTAGAAGGAAATATCTCTCCGAAACAGGTGGTGTTTTCCAAACGACAGTTTTGAGCCCTTGAAGGGCACTGTGGGAAGGGGACGGCACTTGAATGTTCGTTCCAAACAAAAGTGAGAATACATTTTTTTTTTTCACGAAGAGCCCTTTTACAAGACTATTAGTGAAGGGTACATTCATACAGTACTTTCATGCTCCCTTTAGAGTGCCCAAATCAAGAGATCTATCCTTTGAAGGGAGTAGGGCATTGGGATGTTCACTTTCAATTGGTATTCACCCAGGATCAATGATTGCTGGTCTGGGGCATTGTCTTCCTCCTGTGAGTAAATAATCTAGTTACTTGGTACATTATTAAAGCAAATAGCAACAGAAAAACATTAGATCCCACAATGTAACAGCATCATCCTTTTAAACGTGTGTTTGATCTTCTGAGAATAGCACATGCATGAAAACATGTCACTTTCACATAAACATGTTCGTAAGACCGCCTCCACAGAGAGTGACCACGGCCTGTCAGACTGTAAATAAATCACTTCTGTCCGGTGACCGACTCCGAATCAAACATGTTGTCTGTAGTGTATCAGGTTAGCACGGAAACAGCATGTTGTGCTGACAGACTTTTTATATACGTCATTCACATCTAAATGAGATTCACAGAAATGTTTGACATGAATGTAGTATTCTAAGAGTCTATTTCCACTAATATTACTCATTATTGGTTGTATTATTATTAGTAGTATAGTAATAGGCTATTAATATTTCGGGTCAGTGATGTGATGTTCATCTTTGCTGTTGTCCTATTAAGTTATTAAAAAAACATTAAAAATGCAAATCACATGAACAATTACTCCATCCATCCATCCATCTATCTATCTATCTATCTGTCTGTCTGTCTGTCTGTCTGAGCTCTAAATCTAGCTTTTTATGTTGGGGGGCCCTTTGATGATTGAGGATGAAAAACCTACTTTTAGAATATTGTCACCCAAGTTCAACTATGATCTAGCAAGGATAATGTATCCAGAGGTTGGAAAGTGCTCCATTCTGTATTAACCCACAGAGACGTGTGGTGGGTGTTAAAAGATCCATATACAACACTTCCTCCCCTGCGGCGAAAAGAGGAAATGACTCAACGTTTATTGTACCCACATTAATTCAGACATTATGGATGAATGCTAACACACAACAGCATTCAAAGTGAATTAGTTTGCTACCACTAGGTGTCAGGTATGGCTAAGAAATTCTCAGCATCATTACATTGGTTGGCCAGGACTGAGGAACACTCAAATTCCTGAATTTGAACTGAGGTAGCTAGCAGGATGCAGAATAGTAATTGATATGATAAACAGTGATAGGCATTTTTATTAAAGGGATAGTTCACCCTAAAATGAAAATTCTCTCATGATGTACTCTCCTTCATGCCATCCCAGATGTCTATGACTTTCTTTCTTCTGCAGAACACAAATGAAGATTTTTAGAGGAATGTCTCAGCTCTATTGGTCCTCACAATGCAAGTGAATGGGTACCAACATTTTGAAGCTCCAAAATGCACATAAAGGCAGCATAAAAGTAATCCATAATAAACCAGTGGTTTAATCAGCGTCTTCTGAAGTGATATGATTAGTGTGGGTGAAAAACAGATCAATATTTAACTCCTTTTTTTACTATAAATTCTCCTCCCTTCCCAGTAGGTGGCGATATGCACAAAATGTGAATTGCCAAAAACAAAAGAAGAATGTGAAAGTGGAGATTGATAGTATTTGATCTAAAAACAAATGACAGGTACACACAAAACAGACATCCTAAACCAACACCTAAACCTAACCGATAGTTTATAAAAAATAAAAAAAAACGAGAAAAGAAAAGCCTATTTTCTGAAGCAACCACTTTATTTCATAATGCTTCTATGGCACTTTCATCTCACGTGTTTGGCTGGGCATGAGCAGCGGACTTCCGAGTCCATAGTGCAACAATCTATCAGGTGAGCTACTGCGCAAGCTAAACACATTGGAATAAGTGTGTAAATGAGGTTGGGTCTGTAATGCAAGCATTAAAATATGTAGTTTTTCAAATGATGGTTATATTTAAAGTGTTTCAATATCATAACATAGTAATGTGTGAGTAATATTACTTAATAAGTGTTAATAAAGTCATAATCAGCTGTTATAGCCGTGATTTGTGTGAAAGTTAATTAAACTCACAGTCAGTGCTTGAAGTGGGCGGGTACCTGCACTTTTCTAATTTAGTCTTCAGAGTACCGGTAGTTTTTCTTGTGTACCATCACTTCTCAGAAACTTCCGGTACGATGTAATGTCTTTATTTAATGTAAGTCAGTGATTCGATGAGGCCAGCCAGGGACCAGCCAGGGGCGTAGATCCCACCCCAATAATAAAATATTTATACCGTGATCAATGGAAACATGTTAATTCTTCACACTGTAACCTGGGCCCCCCCCAATGTTCAAGCCAAATCTATGCCCTTGAGGCCAGCCAATCACTTTTATCTGACCTTCCAAATGATTTTGATAAAATCGCAGCGGTAAACATCCGAGCCCTCTCTGCGCAAAACTCAGCGGTGAGTTTAACAACACTCGACACGTGCAACAGCATCAGTGCTAGTCAAGCGATCCGTGGTCCAGTTTCTAAGGAGCGCACGTGTTTAAAGTCAGCATAAAATGAAAATTCACCCTATCTATTTTCTAAATGCATGTTATTGATCTTATTGTGAACGATTCATCCATGCATATGTTTTATTTATTTTATGTCCTCGTAATCTTTAATCAAAATGTAATAACTCGATCTTGCGGTGAAACGACAGACTTCTCTCTGGTGACGTATGCAGGACTTCTCCAATCATTTAGTCTGCTTAAACCCCGCCCCTTTCTTATAAATACCACAACCTTGCGTAGAGTGGAACGAAGCATCAATTGCATGTTGGTAAAGATGGCAAGGTTTATTTTCGTCTGTTTTCCTACAAAACTATCGTTCCTAAACCCAAACTTCTTTGGTTACAGGTCAGCTGGTTTGAATTTACATTTCGAATGAGGCAGAATAACGGCGAATTCGCGGTTGTGTTCGAGACATTTCACCTGAATTGCTGAGGTGATCACTAATGAATACAACGCTTCGGATGCCTCTGGAGTTTATTTTTATTTTTCAATGTAGTTATCTTGGGATGCACAGCACGAGTAAGTGTTTTTTCTTTTATATTTAGTGTATTGTGTTTCAAAACGTTAAAATATGGTTATCTTTTACTCACTTGTTTTTCAACGGCTACAGCCTCTTCGTAAGCAAAGGCCACGATGTGCTCGTGCGTTTATCTTGTCAGTTTGACCATAAATGTGTTGAGATCACTGCTCAATTTCACCGATATCCGGCTCTGACTCGAGCACCACGGTGGTAGGGGTGTGTGTGTCTGCTGCAAACACGCATTCACATCTGCCTCTGTTACGCTATGCAACACCCATATTTTCACAATCCAATCAACAACCAATGGATAGTCCCCTCCCTACATTTTGTTCTTGTTCGATAAGTTGTTTCATTTGGAAATATGTCACAATATGGAAGTCGGTCGCAACTTCCGTTTCATGCCGACTTTAAGCTTGTCTGGCCATACTTCAGTTACACTCTTCTCCAAAACATGAACCAGCAACTTTTGGGTGAGCGCATTTTATCGAGTCTGATTCAATCAAATGTATTTATGACAATTGTTTAGCTGCTGGGTGCAGTCAAAACTACAGACTGTTTTTAACTAAAGTCAAAGCTGTTACAGAAGTGATGTCAGCTCATATGCACAACTTTTTTTCACAAAAGATAAATCAATGATGAAAACTGAAGCTTCAAAGAAAATACACAGAAAAATTATTGTATTTTATTCTCAATTCTTTTCTGTAGTGCTCGTAAAAAGATTATGTGAAGTGTCACTGAACTTGCCTATGCATAAATCCTGACAGTGTTTAGTTGTATACAAATGTGTGTCAGCGTTCACAATCCTGAACATCATCAAATCAGTTTGTTCACCATTTCTTATGATTATTTATTATCAGCAAAAGTTTATGGCTCCTGTGTTGAAATTCATGTGTGCAGGACAAGAAAAGGCTTATTGTCCCCTCATTGAATGGGAGGATAATAAAGAAAAAGGAAAAAACAGACATAATGCTCTTTTTTTTTCTTTCAGTTTTAGGCTGCATTATTTTGTGTAAAAAGACAGTTCTACTCTTATGTGGGTTGATAATGTCAAAGTAAAACTGCGACGAAACATAGAATGTGGCACGTAAAAGTCAGTTTGCAAAAATGTAGTTATAGTAACGTTCATTCTACGAGACAAGGTTGAAAATATAAGAAATGAGATCTCTTTAATATTTTTTAAGAGGCAGCAATGTGATTAAATGGAGAGTCTCTTTCTTCTTAGATGTTTCTTCTGAAAAAGACCTCAGTAATCTCACATGTCTCCTTTAGAGTTTCAAAAGAGATCTCAACAATGTCTCAAATTCTCATATTTGCTCCAAAAATTGCTTAGATTTGCCTTAATAAACCAGCAGTCAAAAGTTAGAAATCTCAGCATAACTCAAACATTTCTCATCAAATTATACTACACCAAATTATCAGAGCCATTATTTTCACATTAAGTTCACAACTCTATAGTCTCACTGTATGACAACAATTGTCTCATTTGAGTCTATTTTTTTTTTCTCCTAAGGAATTTTAGTCATTATTGATGAGAATTATTAACTGCTTTAATGGGGCGCAACTGTTGCTACTAATATGTGATGGGTTTCCCATTTGATTAATTGGATTGGTATTATATTTTAGTGCATAAAGCCAATGTGACTCATTCTGGAAACCTAGAAAGGTTGTAGGTTCTGTATTATATTTCTGACAAATATTAACAAGTAAGCACATAGACACGAGATCTCTCATATAAAAGTTTTCAGTTTATATTAGTTAACATGTACAGATTAGATTAGTCATAAAGGCTGGATGATTAGGAGATTTGGCGGCAGCGCAAACATGATGTCATACATCCAAGTAGCCAGTAGGAAAGCTCTCATTTGTTTTATATAAACAAGCAAACATAACCTAGCACTGGCCCGCAGATATGATGTGTTCTTCTGGCACGGACAGCTCATGGAAAAACCGTCTGCTATTGTCATCCTGCTCACAGGTTTTATTTAAACAAGAACGCCCGCACATATCTCCAGTGGTCTGACAACTGAGAATATCATAAATGATTATCATAAACTCTATCTTATACAGCTGCTGTCTCACTGGAAACTGTGAACAAAGGCTTGCAACACATCATTTTCTGGCGTAAAGCAGCTGCTATGATAATGCTAATTTTAATATGATGAGAAAATATGTCTAATGGTGGGTCCAAACTGATGATGACAAAATAACTGCAGTATGCACGTCACCCCTAATCTCTTAGAGTTAGGGATGTGAATGAACCCCAAACTCTTAAGTTTTCAACTTTGGTGTGTAAGTCTTCCCACACTGTTCATGCTGCAGACATCAATGATACTTCAAATTGTGCGATTTGTTAAGAAGAGTATATTACTTGTATAGTTGAAGTTCAAGTTGAGGTAGAACTTAATGATTTTCACCTAGTGAATGATATATATATATAAGTCTTCCACAGAAGTATAGATTGAAGCCATATCTATAGGCCAGGCCAATAGAGAGCAATGGTTTGGTTGCGGAAATTTTTTCCATAAGTGATTCACTGGTATATGTTTCTATTGAATCCATCAGTCCATTTTGCTTCAACTTAATTTTTTTAAATAGTTTTACAGCATACCTGGGGAAGATATTTACTGTGTTATTCCAAGATGGCTGCCACTATGTCTCACTAAGATTTGGGATGATTTAAATCCAATTCTAATCGGTCTAATCACAATCCGAAATACCATATATGTTTGGATTTTGAATTAAGTAAAGTGAAAACGAATTATTTTTATGAATTGTGGACTATATAAAATTTTGGGGGGAATTTTGCTTGGCTTCCAACTTTGGGGGTTTTTAATTTGACTCACAAGCAATTTGGGACAAAATGGCTAAGAAATGGAAACTGAACGTGCCCACAGGATTGGCCAGTATCATGAGAGGGATAAGCCCAGACAAATTGTTGTTAAACTCTTGCACTTCAAAGATAAACTATCATGTACTTGAACGTGAAGCTGAAGGGTACAAACATTTATATCGATGAAGATTTTTCTGAGGCTTTGCAGTTGAGAAGGAGGGAGCTTTTGCCCAAATTAAGAGCTGCCTGGGACGGGGGGGATAGAACCATCTTAATATATGTAAGGGAATAGGCACAGTCAGCTGGTTGTAATAGCACAATAAACCACAATGGGGTGATCAGGATCCCATCACGAAGCAAAATGTAATTTGCGCTGAAATTCTGTAATTATGTGAGAGGAAATAAATCGCTGAACAGCTGAAATCCACCTCCGGTTTGCGTCGGAGTTCTGTTGGTGTTTATTTTGTGAAAATGACCGTCTGACTCCTCATTATTCATCCTATTACAAGACTATTTGCCAAATAAATAAAAAAATGGACATGAACCATTGATTTGCGCTGAAATAATTTTATTAGCTTAATTGTAGAAATCGCACAGCGATCAGAGAAGCAGGAGAGACAGGTCGCAGAACCCGGATGAGTGGTCTGATACGTCTAAATCCCAGGATGTGTGGTTGCTACAGAGCAATATCTGACCACTGGGTGGCGCCATTGACCAATCAGAATCGAGTATTCCAGAGAGCCGTGTAATAAGATAAGTTAGTTGTCATGCCCAGGAAAGGAAACTCTCAAACATTGTGAATCATGATGGACATGGAACCTTGTTTAACTGTTTTGACTGCTTCTGTTATCTGATTTTTGTCTTTTGAATTTTTGCTTACTGTTTTTTATGAGTCAGGTTAACTTTATATCATCTTTCTCAACAAATACACTGTCCTTGATCCTGAGGGGGAAAATCCATCAAATCAAGGCAAACAAAGGACTCCAAAAGAGCTCTGCAGTGATCGCCCACTTCCATGACACACTGTGAATGATGCAGTCGAGTTGCTTTCCCTACACTCTCAAAGTACTTTGAATAATTTCCAATAAACTTAAAATACTAATAATCAATAACTTTAAATCAATAGTATCGTTTTTAATTCAATTACGTCATTCGCAGTGCTTCATGGGATTGTAGTTCATTCCCTCATGAAAGATGTTAAGTGCAGAGTCTTGTACCTTTATCTTTTTGTCCGATTTTCAAATACTTTGTTGCTTTAAATCAAAGTTTGTAATGTTGAGATTCACCTCTGAGCTGGTTGGTTTGGTTTATGGCTTACAACTCTTTTATTAAGTATTTTTATGAAATCCCAATGGAAAATTAATGGGAAAAATTCTTCTAGAGCCAAGACGGCTGACAAAATGCGCAGGCACTGTTGCGCTCTATAAACAACCACATAGAAACCACCAAGAAGCACCCTCGTAACCATCGTAAACACCCTAGCAACCACATATCAACCATCCACAACACATTCCCTTACACAGAATCGAAACTAGCTGCAAACTTGCCACAAATTTGCTGCTCGTTATTTTCACATGCAAATGAGCTTGTGATTCGCCACAAATGTTTGCCAGAAGTTTGCAGCTCTTCACCGGTAGTTGTGAACCTCCGGCAAACCTTTGGCAACAATGGACAATTTGACGCAAGTTTGCCGCAAAGCACATTTGCATGTGAAAATTATCTGTGGTGAATTTGCAGTGAACTCTCAATTTCTCAAAGGGTAAGCATCGTTCAAGTGAGTTTGCATGGACCGGACCCTCTCAAATGACAAAAACATTTCAAAATGTAGTTCGGCACATTTATTTAAACTGAATTTTATACATTTCTCAGACAATGTCTCTATGGGCATAGTACATTCAAGAGGACCCATAGTCAAGGGTCACCTATGACTATTATTAAGCTAAAATTATAGAACCATAAAAGCAAGGCTTGATTTGAGGTAAGGGAAAAAAAGATCACATTTAACAGATCTCAGACTTGCCTTTGCTGGAAAGAAAATGCTGCTCTCCTTGGAGAGGTCAAGAGAGGTCAGTACCCTCAGGGGTCTGTTTCCTGCTGCTAAAGAGAGCATGCTTTAGGTAGCAACGGTGAGGAAATAACTGATCCTTAACATGCTAAACATGGGTACTATGTAAGACAGTCTCTCTCTCTCTTTGCGGATTTTCCATGGTCTTTGCTTGTCTGGAAATATGCTGAGTCATACTCGACCGGCCCAGCTCTTGGGAATGAAAAAACAATTGAACATTCACCATTGTAGTTCACACTGTGATCTTCTCTTGGCCGGTTCAGTGTCTAACGCATTTGAGAAAGTTGCTACATTACGTAAGCCTTCTGCATGAGGTTTGATTTTGGCTAGTTTTAGACGAGACATCAGTGAGTGATACTGTAAAGGTTAAAGGGATAATCCACCCAAAAATTTCAATTCTGCATTATTCACTCATCCACATGTCATTCCGACCCCATATGTGAAACACAAAAGTAGAATTTTTACAGTTTATGGTGCTCCAAATTGCTCCAAAAAGGACCATAATCACTATTAAAGAACCATAAAAGTAGCCCATATCACTTATGTGATATATTCCACACCTTCGGAAGCTATACGATATCTTTGAGTAAAAAAACAGACAATCTTCCACTGCAGCTCTTCAATATAATTCTCTGACCTGCATATTTGAATAAATGTGTAATATTCACTTCGACATAAACAAGAACCAATGACGTTGTGGCACCAGTGCACTTTCTTACACTGATTATGCTAAATATGCCGACAACATGTGTGGTCGTTTAAACATCTTAAACAGTGTTCTTTTATCATAAACGGTTTAAGCTAAAACAGTTCGGCACACATACAGTAGATGTAAACACCTTTACCGATGTTCTTACTGGCTTATCCAATGTGCGCAAGTGTTGTGTTTACGTTTTGACGTCAAAATCATAGAATAACCTGATGATTTGAAGTCTCATATAAATGCATTGTTGTTGCATTGTCTGGTTTATTGAATAAGCTGCTTTTTGGTAGTTATCAGTGTACTGGTGTGCATGTAAACACACTCAGGGATGTCTAACCTTGCATGACACATCAAGGTGTCATTTTTCAATCTGGGAACTTTGGCGAAAGGGTAGATTTTCCATGAATAACTTTGTACATTTTGGTCTGTTCCTCTGTTCCTGTTTTTCTGTCTTTTTTGGGAACTTGACCATTTTAATCAAGCAGTGAAAAGATCTTCAAAATATCTCTTGTCTTTACAAAAATAGGCCATAATGACAGAATTTTCCTTTTTAGGTGAACTATTCTTTCTATTCCACATTTTAACGCAAGACAGCTGTGATTGTTACTTTCGCTTTTAGTATGTTTTCTATTTTTACATTTGTGGCCAATGACATTTACCAACTGATATTGATGACCCTTTAAATAGATAAAGTCAAATAAATAAAAGTTTAAATGAATATTTCCCTTTAGGCATGTTTTTATCATGTATTGTAGAGGCTGTATTTCATTCAAACTCCATTGACTGTGTCATGTTCCGTCTTGACTTTAGAGATGTTACCTGCTTCATTTTGATGTAAAATGAGCCGAGTAACAGAACTAATGGTTCTTCAGTGGCCCATGTAGAATTCAGTTGAACCCCAACTCAGTAGGAGCACTTACCCGCAGATTTATACAGCTGCTGTACCACAAACAACATGGACATAATCAAAAACAGGCCAAAGTGCTCTCCAGAACTGTCAGCTAGAGACAATTGAAAATAACAACACACACCGAAAAAGCTTTGACAGATGAGGCCATTTTTCAAAACATTTTAAGCAAGTTAAGTAATTGAAAAAAACAAAAAAACATACCGGCCACTACTGTGAAAATTGGGGTGGGGGCAGAGTGTCCCATAAATGTCTATGGTGATTACGTCCCTGGTTGTAAGCTTCATAATATGCTTAATTTTTTACTTTTTCCAGTTCTTCATACAGACGACATTTTTGATTAACCATTTTCACAAGTATTTTAATGCTTAGAGTCTATTAATTCTCACGGATGTCTTGAGCTATGAAGATATGGTAAAACATGCAGATTCGGTTATTTAAAGCTGAAACTGAAAAAGCTGAAGTGAAACATTTTCTGTGTTACTTTCTCTTTTCCCTGCCTAATAAGCAGAGACAAATGTAAGCAAGCCATTCAAAGATTAATTTTCTCAAAAATTGTAAACACTGTCTCTGTGGCGCTATAAAAAATTCCTTTGTTTGTTTTGAGCGACCCATCCAGCCAGACACAAAAATATTGACTCAACAAATGGCATGAGTTGGTGGCGGGACCATCTTTTTGTTCACTCAACAGAAGAGAGTGTATATTCAGAAAACTGTTTGAAAACAAACGTTTAGTTTCGAAATTCCATTTGGTGGCGTAGAAATTAACAATTGTTCCACCAGATATACTTGTTGCTGTTATAAGACAAAATTCCCATATTATAAAAAGAGCTCACAGAGCTGTTCTTGAATATTTGCTCCATCTAGGTGCTGTGGTGTTCTTGTTCACAAGATCAGAAGTTCTCCTGAGAGAAAAAAAAAAGACTTTTTTACTATTTACATTAATTTTATAACAACATTAATATTCAATTTAGCACTATTGATGTTTAAATTAAACATAACTGAAGAATCCATTAGGTCTATAAGCCATGAAACAACAACTGGGCTGTTCTACTGGACTACTTTGATTTCCCATTGAACAGTCCCATGGGAAATGAGCAAAGGACTATGCAGTCAAAGAATTTTTGGGAAATATTCTGGAAATTATCCCAGCATTTGTTTGTGATCATCTCTCATTCTTAAGAGCTGCTTTGGTATCTTGTCTCTGAAGAAAGTTTTGGCATGGAATGAATTTGGAACTGATTCCAGGTTTTACAGAACTAAAAAAAAACTCTGTTATTATTGTAAGGGATTTCAACAACAACAACAACAACAAAAAAGCAGTTAATCTGTCCCTGGGGCAAGGTGAGAATTTCAGTGTATCGGCAGGCATGCCTAAAATGCAAATGAAAAATGCACCCCTCGAGCCATTGTGTTAAATATTCTACATATCTTTGAATTAAGGGTCATTCTGAGAGCACTAAAAGAGATTTACTCCAGAGAATGGCCCTTTGACTTGATACGTCCTGATGGTTCAAATTAAACAGTTGATCCCCAAATGTTGAATGCCTTTAGTGATTGATTGGCTTGATGTTTTAAGGCTCTGACCTCTTGCTTATTTAAACAAGAAGTAACCCAATATGTTGAAAGCTGAGATCATCAAGAAACCTGTGGGTGGTGGTAGCACAGTAGTTAAAGATCAGGGCCAGAACCTCAAAGGTCTAAGGTTCAAAACCCAGATGGTGTTTGACTGATGAACAGGAGGGTTGCTGTCACCATTGAGCATTCACTAACAAAAAAAGTACCTCCATCTGTTTTTTGGACATGTCAGTGGCGGATTTAGGAATGGGCGACATAGGCAGTTGCCCAGGGCGGCATCTAGTAAGGGGGTGGCACCCCCCACCGCCATACAAGCTAGAACCGCTACTGGGACATTTGATACCTCTACAAAAAGTACTGTGGTGATACTATGGTGATCCCTTACAAAAAAGTACACTCTAACTATGGTAGTACCATAGTTTTTTGGACATTTATGGTCCTGGAAGTACCTTTGTGCAGAGGTTTTCAAACTTTTCGATGCCATGGACCCAAAGATGATGAAATCCTTGCTAGGGAACCCCTTTCTAAAATATAAATGCAGCTTTATATTTTCATGTATAAAGACCTAATTTTACTGTGTGAGAAAAGTAGTGTGATATTATGAAGACAGCATGTTAGCGAAATTAAATATGCTTTTATTGTCATTGTACTAAAGCCAAAAGATAGTATTACAATGTCCTCTGTAAAATACAATATACAAAAATATTAAGTATTTACAGTGTCTTTTTTATCATCTTATTTTCACTAGGTATGAAAGTATGTTAACCTGAGGGGTAAAAATGTTAAATCAAATTCAAATGTATTTGTATAAAGCTTTCACTAGAAATATTCTAGAAATGTTCCAAAGCAGCTTTACTGAGAATATGGCCATACAACCCCCAGTGAACAAGCAAAAGTATAAGAAATATATACTTTTTAAGTTTGGAATAATGTGCAGATTTTGCTGTTTCGGAAGGAAATTGTTACTTTAATTCACCAAAGTGGCATTCAACTGATCACAAAGTATAGTCAGGACATTACTGATGTAAAAAACAGCACCATCACTATTTGAAATCTATCAAATCTAGACAGCAGCCATCACTCCAACACCTTATCCTTGAGTAATCATGCTTAATTGCTAATTTGGTACTAGAAAATCACGTGCCATTATATCAAACACAGTTGAAAGCTATTTGGTTCATTAAATGAAGCTTAACATTGTCTTTGTGTTTGTTTTTGAATTGCCACATTATGCAATAGACTGGCATGCCTTAAGGTCAATATTAGGTCAAAAAAGAAACAGCTTTCTCTAGAAACTCATCAGTCAATCATTGTTTTGATGAATGAAGGCTATACAATGCTTGAAATTGCCAAAAAACTGAATATTTCAAACAAAGGTGTACACTACAGTTTCAAAGACAAAGGACAACTGACTCTAACAAGGACAGAAAGAGATGTAAGTACATCAGAGTCTCTAGTTTGAGAAATAGACGCCTCACATGTCCTCAGCTGACAGCTTCATTGAATTCTACCCGCTCAACACCAGTTTCATGTACAACAGTAAAGAGAAGACTCAGGGGTGCAGGCCTTATGGGAAGAATTGCAAAGAAAAAGCCACTTTTGAAACAGAAAAACAAAAAGAAAAGGTTTGAGTGGGCAAAGAAACACAGACATTGGACAACAGATAATTGGAAAAGAGTGTTATGGATCTTAACCCCATTGAGCTTTTGTGGGATCAGCTAGACTGTAAGGTGCGTGAGAAGTGCCCGACAAGACAGCCACATCTATGGCAAGTGCTACAGGAAGTGTGGGGTGAAATGTCGCCTGAGTGTCTGGACAAACTGACAGCAAGAATAACAAGGATCTGCAAAGCTGTCATTGCTGCACATGGAGGATTTTTTGATGAGAACTCTTTGAAGTAGTTTAAGAAGTTCTGATTTTTATTTATTTATTTTTTTCAAATTGTAATAGTAATTTTTCATGTTATTAATGTCCTGACTATACATTGTGATCAGTTGAATGCCACTTTGGTGAATAAAAGTACCAATTTCTTTCCATAAGAGCCAAATCTGTACATTATTCCAAATTTTTGGCCACCAGTGTGTGTATATATATATATATATATATATATATATATATATATATATATATATATATATATATATATATTAATCACAAACATATCTAATAACCTATAAAAACTATGGCTATCAATAGAAGAAAAAATAATCATGATTAATCTCATGATGTCAGGTTTGGTAAAGGGAGGAGAATGGATTCAGATGCAGAGTGCAAAGTATGGGCTTTATTAACTAAAAACATATAAATAAACTACCCCAAAGGAGAAAAAAAAAAAATTAGTCCAGGGCGACAGACTCGATGCTGGTCTGGGCTAGCGAAGGAAGCCTCAAGGCTGAGGTTCCACACCAAAACAGGAACCGACAGAACACAGGAATATGACTAGACACAGGACCAAACGAAACAGGAACCGACAGACAAATACCTAGACAGAGAAACATCCACAATGAACTGGCACAGGACAGAGAACACAGGCAGATTAAATTAGGAAGCAAACAAGGAGGGTAATGAGGGAAGGCAGGTGTAACTGATAAACTAATAACAAGGCAAACAAGGAGTAGGTTTTCACTTAAGACAGCACAGACACGACTGCACATGGCAATGAGAAAACACAAAGCCAACTGCACTCACACAACACTTGTGTCAGGATCCAGCCACAAAACTATAAACAAGACCAGCCAAAGTGGCAGGATCCTGACACTAGATACACAAGACATGCACAAACACAGAAAGACAGGTGACAGGATCACAACACAACAAAACCCAACTGGTCGGGATCCTCACACATGATTTCCAACCAGTCACTACAAAGCAGAATGAAATGTTATCTTCTGCAGACCCCTTAAAGCCCACTTGTGGCCCCTGGAGGTCCCCGGGCCACAGTTTGAAAACCCCTGAAATGAATTGTCAGAGTGTAATTCATAGCGCAAAGCAAGTGCACACTCAAATTTGATGGAATTTTGTAGTCAAATTTAAATGCGTAAATCTTAAAATAGGCCAACATATTTTTTGAGTGCATAGAAGTGCATTGGGGGCGCTGTAGCAGGCATTAAATATTGTTGACACTAGGGGCCGGGGCTGGGGCCACTTGGGTTCTTAGCAAACTTCCATGGGGGCCTCAAGATTACTTAAAATGATTTAAAATAAGTTAATAAACTATAGTATAATAATCTAACTTGCCATAATAAATCTAAAAACCTGCTAAAATCACTATAAATCAAGGTAAATAACATGCAAACTGACATCATATTTTTATGATTGTTAATTTAACAATTCCCTTCAACAACTGTTTTTATTGAAGAACATGTAGTTCTTGAAACTTCTGGAATTACAAAATTAATCACTATTAATTGCTTTAATGTACTGATGTTCTGAGTTTCTGTCAACAAAGTTAAAAAACAAGAAGCTTTGTCATCATATAAATACTTAACTAATTTCTTTGCTTTTTGAGTATTTAACCATTTTCTTGTATATACTGTTCATATTTTTTTCCATTTATCCTTTATCACAAATAATATCCTATTCTGTTATATTTCTCACAAAAAGAACCATGGTAATACATTTGTTTATTTATTTATTTTCAGACATGATCTGTGATAACCCCATGTTTAAGGCATGTGTCATAGTAAAAACATGGTATTTTTTAAATACCTGGTAACGTGGTGCACAGTGCGAAGGCGTGATGATAAAATACGAGCATGAGGTGATCGACTGTGTTCCGCAAATGCTACACGGTCCTTGAATAACATATAACATGCGAGTAAGGGCAGCCGGTGGAGTTTCTGGTGCCCCCCTAGGGTATGATGGTGCCCCCCTAGAGAGTTGGTGCCCTACGCAGACTGCGTAATATGCGTATAGGGAGCGGCGGTACTGTGGTAGCCTAATGGTATTTTTCTGAAAGTGATTAGTCTAATGGCTTATAGTTTCAACAAAACCAAAATGGCTATGGCTGAACCTGACAGCTCCTTCAGTTTATGTCAATGTTCTATAAAAGGCCAATTTTATTTATATCACAGAATTTATAACTGTCTACACTAGTGGTACATGATTACAAATGAGATTACAAAATGAAAGGACTGTCGAGAATGTTTAAATATGTCAAACGTGTAAATCTTCAAACAGTCAAGTATTACTTCTACAATAATTGCTAATGTGGGACTGCACGCCAAACTCAAGGTCTTGCTAACCTTGCAGTATTTCCCTGCTGAAAAATAACAGCTTATGGTTTAGCTTGTCTCCTAGCCTGGACAAGCTGGTCATCAGCTGGTTTGGGCTCCCAATGTGGCCAAGCTGATATTTTGTTGGTCAGCCTGCTGGTCTCCCAGCATGAAAAATACCCAAAACCATCTAAAACCATTAAATTAGACTAGACTAGGCCAGCTAAAAACAGCAAATCACCTTATGCTGGTTTATGCTGGGGTTTTCTTCAGCAGGGACCCGAATCTAGACCCTCCCCTTGATCCTGAGGTCCACCATCCCTGTCAGTGGGTTGTTACTGGATGTTCGTATTTGGATTGCTGATGATGAATGGCGTATCCCCTGTACTTAAGACACACTGCTTGCTGGTTCTGTGATCTTGTGTAAACTTGCTGACTCTGGCCTGCAGCTTGGAACTTTCAGTAGAGCTAGCAATGTCAGCTAGCAAAACACAACAGTAAATCAATGAAGGTTGTGTTGAGAAATGAAACAAGCCACATACTTGCCTCAAATCAATACAGCATCCAAGGAATGAAAATCAGAGGTCGTGTGTGCACTTAATGAGTGTCCATGAGAACCTGTCAGCCGTTTTTCATATCGGCTGTCTGAAGCGGCATGGCATGTAGGGCTTTAAAGGAATAGTTCACCCAAAAATGAAAATGTGCTGATAATTTACTCACCCTGAGGTCATCCAAGATGTATCTGAGTTTCTTTCTTCATCAAAACAGAATTTAAGATTTTTAGGATTTCATTTCAGGCCTCCTCCTTTAAACAATGCAAGTGAATGTACTCCATTTTTTTGACGGTCCAAAATGCATATTTAAGGTGCATCAAAATAATCCACACGACTCCAGTCGACAAATAAAGTTCATCTGAACCCAAATGATTGATTATTTTTAGAAACAAAACAATACTTATATACTTTTTAACTACAAATGTTCACTTTCGTACATCTCTGTGACGCGCACTCATGAGAGGGATGACGTAAGCTCGTTGGTAAGGTCACGCATCACGTGGAAGAGGAGGCAGGAAGTGCGTCATTGTTTACAAGAGAAACTTGCACAGAATACAAACCAAGCTGTATTCACAGGGTTTACACAGTGAGATCAATGGTACAGGTGATATCAGACAGAAGAGAAGCTTCATAAACTGCAGAGGGATTCACAGGGTTTAAAGTCCACAGAGCTGAAAAAGAGGTAACAGGCAAAACAGCGGGGTAAGCACTAAACAGATATCGACGAAGATCAAGAGCAAATACAGACAGGTAAATAAACACTGCATGAGAGCAGCGCTGTCTCAGACTAGAGTCCTTTGTGTGAGACTTTACAGTGAAGTGGCGTGAAGGTGAGTTATTTATGCAGGCAGTGATGAGCGAGTGAATTGAGTGCAGGTGCGGTGAATTAGAAATCAGGTGATGAGGAGCGGAGCGCTGAGGGAGGTGCAGAGCCCAAGGGAGGCGTGACAATGACAAAGTTTTCACACATACCTGAGTTCGCTGGAAAAACAGCACAGGCACAGCCGATGAGATATCGACCCTTTGTTTCTTTCGAGGGTCTGAAATCCTCAGGGGTAAAATTTTCACTGCACATCCTCCAATATTTGAGAGAATGTAGGGGTGTACTGATATCCAGGTTCAGCACGATAAGCCAGAGCTTCAATCGCTCATGATCATGTATAGGCACTCGATGAAAAGTTAATATTTTTCCCGGCGTGCATTTTCTTTGGGGTTTCTAAAGGTTGAAGCATCCCGTATACGCACACCAAACGACCATTTTTAACAATACACTTATACAAATACAAATCTACAGCAAAGACAATGAAACTTTTGTACAGCGCTCCTCTTGTAAACAATGACGCGCTACCTGACTCCTCCTCCACGTGATGCGTGACCTTACCAACGAGCTTACGTCATCCCTCTCATGAGTGTGCGTCACAGAGATGTACGAAAGTGAACATTTGTAGTTAAAAAGTATATAAGTATTGTTTTGTTTCTAAAAATAATCAATCGTTTGGGTTCAGATGAACTTTATTTGTCGACTGGAGTCGTGTGGATTATTTTGATGCACCTTAAATATGCATTTTGGACCATCAAAAAAATGGAGTACATTCACTTGCATTGTTTAAAGGAGGAGGCCTGAAATGAAATCCTAAAAATCTTAAATTCTGTTTTGATGAAGAAAGAAACTCAGATACATCTTGGATGGCTTGAGGGTGAGTAAATTATCAGCAAATTTTCATTTTTGGGTGAACTATTCCTTTAATTGCATCTATTGGTGCATATGGAAAGGGGCGAGTGGGGAATGATAGCAGCAAATGCAGAGCAGGACTCGAGAGAGGTACAGCTGGAACATATCCTGAAGAGGACTGCAGCTTCTGAAGAGCCTGGTCTGAGGTTTGGCAAGGCTGGTTAAGGTTATGACATCCAGACCCAGTCTTAAGACTGCAGGTTTGGATGAGTGATAGCAGACCAAACAGGGCTGACTGAGAAAATCTGAGATTTTTAGAAACATTCTGCCTCCTGTTAGTTTAGAATACATTTAGTGGCCACAGAGTAACAGGGTCAATGCACAGTAAGGATTGTACGACTACTTATTTTTACTAGTCATCTAGACAAGTAGTTGACTAGTCTGTGGATTAATACTAGTGGTCGACCGATACAGGTTTTTTAATGGCCGATGCCGATATCCAGAGAGCAGGGTGGCCGATAAGCTGATACAATGCCGATATACTGTATCACACAATTTAATATAGTAAATAACATAAACATAGAATTGCTCAAAATCATAATAAACTCTTATTTAGCACTATATTTACTCAATTACACACAAAACTTTAACTTTGTTAAAAAAGAATCTAAAAAAAAATAATATTGTATTTTAAATGGTAGATAGCAGCTTCTTCTGATTTCTGTTTAGTCATCAAATTTTAGTAATTTGTTTGCACATGAATTAATTGTTACTATATTACGAAGAAAGAAATAACAGTACACACAGTAGTCCAGCAACCATAAATGGCATGTCCACGTTAGCAATCGCATTTTCTCAAAAAATACCAAATCAAACCAACTGTACATACAGTGCATAGTGAATAAGACATTTACTTATGAGACACATGAAGCGATTTTACTTTGAAGTTGCACTTACGCACTCGTGCGGATCCAGTTCGAGCAGCAATCTCCTGACAGTTTAAACGGCCTGGATCGCCTGCTTGGACTACTAGTCAATACCTACCTTGCGTAAATGACCATATGCCGTACAGCTTTGAAATACCTTGAGAGTAACATGAAAATACCATACCTGAATGTAACGATCATTCATTAGCCTGCCATGGTAATATTTTATGGGCATATACTGCACCATACCATGGTACCTAGTTGTGGTCATGGTACCAAATACCTTGGGAGTGCCATGTAAATACAGTACCATGGTACATAAATATGGCAAAAATTCAGTGTCTTGATGATTCATATCAAAGCACTATGGTATAACCATGTTTTTTTGGTTTTTTTTTACATTTATTATTTCATTTGAAGTTCCATGAAGTAAATAATTGAATATGGTAATCATTCATCACCATACAGTATATGCAGCTTCAGTGGTCTTTATTGTTTCCAACACTGCATTGAGAGAATGTCTGTGCAGTTTAGATGATGCAGGTGAGCTAAGATGATTTGTGCATGCCTTAGGAACCAAACCCTTGACTTTGCTAGTGCCAAAAGCCCCTTTCCCACCTACAGTCCTGGTACTTTTTCCTCAGTAACTTTCTAGATGAGAACTCTTACGAGAAATGGAACACCCTGCATCGGAAAACGTAAATCAGTTAATGGGTCACACAACAGTGCTTTTGGATGAATGGAACTATCTGAACAGTTTTAAAAGCAACATGGTATTACCTAGGTGTTTTTGGTTGTAGTACTGTGGTAATACCATGTTTTTTGAACTTGTGAATACCACTGAATATGAATATGGTAGTCATTCAGTACCATAGGATCATGTATCATATTACTATAGTACTACCATGTTGTTTTGCGAGTATATGCATTATACTAGGGTAGTCCCATGGCTTTTGGACATTACCATGGTTTTATAGATATGTACCTAGTACCATGGTGTTTTTGTTACTGTGAAGATACTTTTCTGTGTCAAAGCACAAAAGAAAAAAAAAGAAAGAAAGAAACCTTTTAAACTTTGGTACTTTTTTAAACGCATATGTTTTATGAACGTACCATAGCATGGTGTTTTTTAAAAATATCTTTTTCATACCAACTTTATTGCTTGTTGAATGCGCTAGAACGACTCTGGAATATTTTCCGAGGCTCATACATGAACATGGCCCATGGTTCTGTTTTCCACTCTGTAATGAGCTCACTAGTCATAAATCCAGTGTCATCTCAGTGCTGCTCACGTCTGGAGGTCCTATAATCATGCAAGGCACATTGCCTTCAGCATGATGTGTTCAAAGCAACAGGTTAACCTGGCCTGTTTTGAGCAGGTTCACGTAATGCCGTGGGGATCGTCGTCACTTGCTTAGTATTTTTCAGGATAAATTCCTTATCAATAAATATCATCTTCTCACTGAGAACTACTAAAAGTTGGAGTTTAGAAGTGAACTCCACTCTATAATCTTAATGTTAATTAAACAGTTAAGTTAATGAAATAGTGAATAGTGCGCACTGATTCTATAGTTTTGTATTGGAATGAGAATTAAACGAACCATCTGTAAAAAGGTAGAGGAATTTCTGAAGCGACATATTGTTGGGTGTGATGGTGATGTCCCAGCAGTTCCAGTCTACTGATAGTACAGATGGGAATAAGATTTATTCCCCCAGAGAACTTTGCATAATTTCTGTGATTCACCCGTTACCTGATGACTCACCGTCAGTGTTTATTTGAACTGGGTTTCCACGACTGGAATCCTGGAATCTTTGTGAATAAATATTCTAGCATTGAAGAGCGAGGGGAGGTACATCCAACCAAAAATAAATGCAGACATAACCATGACAATTAAAACAATATTGCAGAGAACTTCATGAGTATATTTGCCATCATGTTGAAAAAATGTTTTGGTCTTTATTTACAATTGTTTAGATTTTCTGTAATGGACAAAATGATAGGAGAGTGTCTTGAAAAGTGTAAAAGCCAACTAGGGGTAACAAGAGCAGATGTGAAGCAAATATAATATGAAACTTAATTAAAAGAGGAATAGTTCACCTAAAAATTGAAAATACTTTACTAATGTTGTTCCAAAAACAAGTGCCATGTTTCTTTTCTTTTGCCTTATTCTGTATAATTGAATTAGGATATCATGTTTCACTTATGACGCGCGCAAGATGGCATTTTGTTGTCAACAACGGCAAACACGTTAGAGGTCTTTTTTATATCATAAAAGGTAACACATTTTTCATTTTTAGGTAAAATTTTCATGTAATTTAAGCAAAGTTTAACACAGCAATATGCATGTTAACATGATTTTAATGTGATAAAATCACTTACTAACCTTTTCTGTGTAAAGTTAAATATCCATATCCTTCGTTGCCATGACGACGTAATGCTGTAAACCCCAAACAATCGTAAAAACTACACCTCAAATAATACACAACTTTTAACAGAAGAATTCATTTAACTGCTTTATAAAATTCTCCAAAATCCTTCTATTAACCCTTTTAATTTAAAAAAGTTACTCAGAGGTCCTTTAGAGGACAAAAATCTCTGTGTCAAAAAAACTGCCATAATGATATTATATATGAATATTATTTTCCACTTTCAATGAGTTTATTTTTTTAACCAACATCAGTCCTGATCATAACTACCAAATATTCATTCATTTTCAGGATTTTAACCCTTTAAATGCCAGTTTGTTTACATAATGCCACTGTTGCTTTTTATGAAAAAAAATAAATAAAAAAATAATAATAATATTTTCCACATACTAAATGCTAAAGGGATTATAATTATTATTATTATTATTATTATTATTTTTTTTATTTTTTTTTTATTTATTTATTTATTTTTTTTTGATTATCACATTCTGGGATATGTCAGTGATTAGCAACAACATTGATTTTGATGCATTATTATTGTTTGTGCAGTGTCAGATTTAAAAAAAAAAAACCCTCACACTTAGTATCTTAGAGGACAAAAATGTCCACATCAAAAAACTGCCATAATAATATTATATATGAATATTATTTTCCACTTTCACTGACTTAGATTTTTTAACCAACATCAGTCCTGATCATAACATAATGCCACTGTTGTTTTTTACACACACACACACACACACACACATATTTCTCAATACACACATACAAAACACACTCTGACATCCATACCAACACACCCACACAATTTTAGCTGCATCATTTATTAAACTGGCCTGCAGTGCTCTATAATACAGCAAACAGAGAATAGGAAAAAAGCATGTATTTGCTCCATAGGCTAAACATGAGAAAAATGGCACCATCTGGTGGAAAATATAATTTATGTATTTTTTATTTTAAAACCAGGGCTCCGGAATGAAAGCATAATAATATCATAGAATTCATGATTTTATGCTTTAATGGTACTGGGATCAAATATTGCAGTTTTAATGGGTTTCAATGGGGACATTTTTGTCCTTAAGGTCCTGAGTGTAACTATTTTGTGTACACAGTGTATTATAAATGTATTATAGGAACTGAAGTTGAAATATCAAAATTCCCCCAAAAATACACACCTTTGGCAAAATTTAAGCCATTGGTATTAACACAGCCAAAATGATCGAAAAAAAAAAAAAAACATTTAAAAGACAAAAATGTCTCGAAGGTCACACAACCCTCTAAAAAAATTGGCCCATTCACTTCCATTGTAAATGCCTCACTGTAACCTCGATTTCTGCTTTTTTAAAGAAAAGAAGGAACGAGTTGAAATTGATGGTGATCAGTATTTTGCAAATTTAAGCGTAGTTCTAACGGGAAGACTCGTAGTGGTACATCGTCACACCATTACCCATTTTGCTTCTTAGCCAATCATATCCACCTTATTTTTCAGCGAAACTAGAGTGCCGCCATTATGGCACCTCCACCTGCCACCAGAAGAGTCTCATCCTGCTGCGGGGCTAGGCTCCACAAACCTGATGGCATCTTCCGGCAGGATCTGACAGTTCGAGTAGGAATCTCATTGGACTGTCAGATGGGGCTTACACCAAAGAGACATTAAATACATTTGTTTTCATCATTATTTCACCAAATAAAGATCATGTCAATTTATTTTAGTCTATGAGTCTTTCTGATAGAACAAATGCTGTTGATTTAACTTAACTTGTATCAAACCCCTAATATTCCTTTTAAATATAGGCTGTGATCACACCATGGTGAGCAGAACATTTAAAACTGGCACTCTGGCCATACACATACTTTCATTTATTCATCAAGTGGCAAAATGGGAAATTTTGTGGGACACATTTTCTAAAAATGTAAAACAAAC
Organism: Myxocyprinus asiaticus; assembly: GCF_019703515.2. Lineage (NCBI taxonomy): Eukaryota > Metazoa > Chordata > Actinopteri > Cypriniformes > Catostomidae > Myxocyprinus > Myxocyprinus asiaticus. Next base: position 4,000,148 of record NC_059368.1, on the reverse strand, counting down.
AAAAAAAAAAGACCCTTAAAATGTTGCTACATGTGAATAAAGTACCGTCTTTAAACAAAGAGTGGAATTTGTACGCCTGTTTCCCTCCAACAATATCATTGTAGATGACAAGGAGGTGGAGTTGTTTTTGAAGCATTCAGATGAACAATAATGAGGAGGAGAACTGGAACAACATTGAGCATGTAGAGAACTGCTGAACATCTGAAATAACATGATTAGAGATGAGCTGATCTGAGTCAATTCATCATGGACATTTGCTTTGAGCATCTCCAGATGTTCCTCAGACCATTATTTTGGGTGTTGGGTGGAAAGATGAAAGTTGTTTCATATCCTTGTGTTAAATTCTACTGCTTCTATACACCACACAAAAATATTGGGTAGACTGTATTTGATACTTTTCCATATTGAATGAATTCAGTTTTTCTTGTCATGCAACACTTTTCCTGCAAGTGTAGTGTTACCATTGCAAAAATATTCCTGAACATATGAGCTCATAATTCATCTTTAAAGTAAAAGACTGCTTCAATACAACGAACCAGTCGTACATACTGACCCAGACTGTATGTAAATAAGACACTAAAGTCTGTCACCACTAGATGTCAGACTGGTTGTGCAAAGCAAACCTTCTCGAAAGGTGAGACAGATCAGGGCTACATAATGATTTCCCACATATCATAATATAATTTCTTTCTTTTCTTTTGGTCTGTCTCTCTTTCTCTGACTATAACATTCTAACAAGACTTGTCAGGAAAGGGGGAATATGTTTCCACTACCACATTTCACCCCAGATCAACTGCGTCTGGAAACTCAATCACTCTCATGAAGAGGTTGTGAGTCAGAGAATGAGAAACGTGCCGTGCTGCAGCCACCGATTCAACTATAAACAGCCCTATTTTACAGTCATTATTACATTTAATGTTAGAGCTGAGTGTGTGCATGCATAACTGGTTGAATCTCATAAACCTTTAAATTCAAATGTTTTTATATTTTCCTGTGATGGGACTGATAGCTTGTGGTGGTCTCAGTGACACAGATTCTCGTCCCACATTGAAACCAGGAAGTAATTGCGTCACATAACAATCAACGATGAGCACGATACGGAGGTTGAATTTTCCCTTTAAGATTAAAATTTTACTCCACTGATGGTTAGGTTTAGGTTTGGGTTAGGGTGCATGGTTAATAAAATATGCATTCCTGTTGACTGTATTACATAATTTACAACTAAAAACGTCACATTTGGCACCCATTTGAGGACATTTCACCCAGAAACTGGAGCGTCTCTGTTCAAGAACATGACATATTTAACATCAAAATCAAAAGAAAGAAATAAGAAACGACAGTATATTTAGCATAATGAAAAAGGAGACCTATTTTAGGCCCAATAAAAGGAGTACTGTCATGATAGAATTTCATTTTTGGGTCAACTATTCCTTTAAGATTTTTTGCGTTATGACATTATTTTCATGACAATTACACAAATGTACTACCCCAATTCCCATTATACATTTACATGCATGCATTTGGTAGAGGCTTTAATTCAATGTCACTTATTCATTATACATGACCAGGGGTGCTTTTCCCAAAGCATTGTTAGCCAACTGTAGTCGCTAGTTCCATCATTACTAACAGTCAACGATTTGGCGTTTCTCAAAACCATAGTTCCAATGAACATTCGCAAACTTTGCGAATTTCTTTTTTGTTTATGGTGTCACCGTCATTTGACTTCGCTGAGGCTTCTATATCTTCATTTCATCTATACTGTATACATATATCTTTCATTCTGTCAAGTCTTAAAACCCCATTTACAAGCACTTAAGAAAACTGCTCATTCCAGGGCTTTTGCAGAAAGCGTCATTCTGAAACATCATGTAAGCACATCCCTTTTACGTACGCCAATAAAGGGATTAAGAGAACGCAATTTAACATACTCTGTTGGTGAACGCTGCTTATGTGGCCATGTAAAACATTAGCAGCGCTCTTAAAGGCTTTTGAAGAGTATGCATATTCGTATGTGCTCAAATGCACTAGGGGAACCCCGAGAAACTTACAGAGCCGAATGTATATGGGGGTCAAGAGAAATGATTACACAGGGCATACAAATATGGACGCCGCTTTCGCGACTTAAGCAGCTTTCTCGCAATAAACAACTTTCTGTTGTCCATGTAAATGTGCTATAATTTAACGTCCATTCAATTTCCGCAGAAATTATTACTCCACCCCCTGCATAACATCATTAACGACAGCTCTATATTGTTGAACCAGTGTGGTTTGAATGATGGATGTGCGACATAGTTACTACAGTTTCAGGAAACAGTCATGACTAGCTAATTTTTCCAACGATACACCGTGCTATGGTAGTAAAGCAATGAGTTACGTCATTGTACGGGAAATGCACCCTAGAACAAATTTTTGTGTAAATCATTCATAAAGCCATTCTGACGTAAATTGTTTTTTGTTTTCATGATTTCAAAATGTAAGATGTATTGTACTAAAAAACATTTATTTTATTTGTTTATAAATTATAAAAAAAATGTTTTTTTTTTAAATCAGGCAAAGTGCTTGACCATATCTTGATGAAATAAAGTGAAACAATTAATTGAATTTATAATTAAATGAGTGAAATTAACCTTAACTAATAATATCAATTAGAAAAAAAGTGTGTTGTTGTTTTGTTTTCTTTTTAAGCATAAGAAATGGTAGCCAGCTGGTACATGATAGTTGTGCAGTGTGTAAACCTCACTCTCCTGGCCTTAAAAGGTTAGTTCACCCAAAAATGGAAATTCTCTCAACATTTACTCACCCTTATGCCATTAGAAAAATATCTCAGCTCTGTAGGTCCATACAATGCAAGTGAATGGTTGCCAAAATTTTGAAGCTCCAAAATCCACATAAGGGCAACATAAAAGTGCTCCAGACAACTCTGGTGGTTAAATCCATATCTTCTGAAGCTAAATGATAGGTGTGGGTGAGAAACAGATCAATATTTAAGTTCTTTTCCTTCACTTTCACCTTCTTCTGTTTTTGGTGATTCACATTCTTTGTGCATATCGCCCCCTACTGGGCAGGGAGGAGAATTTATGGTAGAAAAAAATGACTTAAATATTGAACTGTTTCTCACCCACACCTATCATATCACTTCTGAACACACAGATTTCACTACTGTCTACTGTCTACTGTAGTCTACAGTCTACTGGATTACTTTTATGGTCCATTTAAGGGGATTTTGGAGCTTCAAAATTTTGGCACCCATTCACTTCCATTGTATGGACCTACAGAGCTGAGATATTCTTCTAAAAAATCTTTATTTGTGTTCTGCAGAACAAGAAAAGTCATACACATCTGGGATCCCAGGAGAATTTAAATTTTTTGGGTGAACTATCCCTTTAAGAGATGCGCTCGCGCTTCCGACTCCCATGCCGGGGATCGCCAGTTCAAATCCTGTGGTCAGCTTCTGAATCGGCAGCTGCTAAACCAACCCTGTCCCATTCGGAATGTTACACGTTGTTTATGTCTTTGGGAGTGAAAGTTGTATGATTTCTATGATTTTGCCAACTTGTTCTATTATTACGACTTGTCATGAGACAGGGTTGCATTCACTCAACTGTGCTTAACATTTCAGCAGAGATGTGATTAAACACAGACACACAGCTGCAGATAATTAAATGTAGATGTCATACCTGATCCGTATACTACTACTACTACTACTACTACTACTACTACTAATATTACACATAGTTCAGGATCTCTGATGAAACTGTGGAGCCCTTTAAGGTTACACAGACTTTTTTCCCTTCTACACCTACTTTTTTCTTCATTTATCAAAACATACAAAACAAGAGAACAAGTTAGTCTGTTTAACACATTTAATAGTTTAAGTATAACCCAGGGCTGTTGTAATTTGTAGGTCTTCTGGGTAGCTCCCCATGATTTCTTATGGAAAAGGGAGTTATCGGAAAAACTAACAGACAGTGGGGAACTTCGAGGAATTACATCCTGGCTCATATGAAACATCATGTGGCACATGGAAAAAGTATTTTGGATGGATGTGTGCCAGTTCATCAACGTGCTTTGTGGGTTATGCAAATGCATGGATATTCCTGTAATGGGAAGAAAAGGGAATTCTTTTCCTTTTAATGTTTGATGCTCTAAAAAGTATTATGTGGTAGTGTAACAAATGTAGGTTAGGTTCATTAGTTTAGGTTTGTTTAAAGTGGGCATGATTCCCATACTTTCTTACTATGTCTTCTTATCATGTTCTTTGTTGTTTGTACAATGTGTTTTTAGATGAGCAGCAATTGGTTCACGTAGCCATGGGAGTTCAGATAAATATTTTGCCAAATATTTGTGTGCTGTGTGTTTTTATTATTAAAGCATCATTTTTTTTTTAGCTATGCAACATCTTTTGGAGTCAATTGTGAGTCTATTCTCCCTTGCAGCAAGAAACATTTCATTATTAGGATGCAGTACATTGTTGTCACATGTTCACTTCATCATGTTGGTCTGAATTAGGGCTGCACACTTAATCGAGAAATTAATTGAGATTATGATCATGGCTGCCATTTTTATGCAATTGTTAATACTGACAGTTACAGCCCTCCATTTAAAGTAATATTCTGGGTTCAATACAAGTTAAGCTCAATCAGCAGCATTTGTGGCATAAAGCTGATTTCCACAAAAAAAAATTTCGGCTTGTTCTTCCTGTTCTTTAAAAAAAAATCGTTACTGAAATACACTTACAATGGAAGTGAATTGGGCCATTGTAATGTAATGTGCAGACAAGGTAGGGTTGGGTTAGGGTTAACCCTAACCTAACCATTTCCCATAATCCCCATACCTGTCAATGATTACATGTTCACCTGTTTCCAATCCACTCAGCTATTTAAGACTCTCTCTCTCATTGTGAAGTCTTGTTTTGCCCTGGCTGACATTTCTGAGCGTTCTCTGTGTTTATTGCATTACCTGTGTATGATCCTGGACTGTTCACCCTGTTTTGACCCGTTGCTGCCTGCCTACTATTACTACTTTACCTGGAAATAACCTGTGATTGTCTGTCGCCTGCCCCGACCTCTTGCCTGTTTATTGTCTACCTCTCTGGATTACCTTTGATATTACTGTTGCTGGTGATTGACCCCTGCCTGTCTGTATTACTGCGTTTATTGTTATTAAAAGCTGCATATGGATCTCTACTCTGTTGACACATTACAATCTGAAAAAGACCAGATTTACAAACATTCTAAAACATAAACGTCTCAAAGACATCTGCTGAATGTCTTATTGGCATTCATGACATACTTATTGAAATATAATAGTCTGATAGATGTATTGCAGATGAGCAAACAACATAAAAAATATGTCTTACAGATGTAAACACAGTACATCAAATAGACATCTGGGTGATGTACATGTGCTATCAGGGACAGGATGCTTAGACTTGTTTGCTGTGTATTTGTGTGAGTTCTTCCTTTCTGTTGAGCTGCAGGTTTGGGCATGATCATGCAGTGTACAGTGGTGAGATTCCCTAACGCGATAATAATAAGTCATTTTGCTAAATAGGTCACGCTGTGGAAAATATGAGCGTGTCAGTGTTACACTTTACAGTATTATATGTTTATCATGGTTAAGTGGCGTTTTCATGTTGTTCCAAACCTGTATGACTTTCTTTCTTCCATGGAACACAAAAGGAGACTTTCATGGTGACTGAGACTAATATATTGCCTAACATCTCCTTTTGTGCTCCACAGAAGAAAGTCATATTTGGAATGACATTAGGGTAAGTAAATGATGATGGAATTATCCCTTTAAACATTCACTGACAGCCATCCTGTTTATAACCTTTTAATGCATAGTGTGATATCCCGGGACTGAAAATGTTCCAAGGAGCAAAAACCAAAAACAAACAATTATTTTTTGTGCAAAACATAAACGAAAACGGGAACTAAATCCCTTTCAATTGTTCCAGAGTGAAAATGTCTAATAAACCAGTCTAAATGGTTTATCACAGTACATTTTTGGAATAACGCCACTTCCTTAGCCCAAAAAATTAGGCTTCTCTCTTTTTAGTAGAACATAAGCATGTGCTTTGATTCTGAAGGACTGCATCCCACAATTTCTTGCCTTAATGCACATTGTGGATGGAAGCTCTCTGTGACATGCAGAAGACCTTTTAGACAAATATCTATAATTACTACATACACATGCAAGGTTAATCCAGATACAATGAGAAATATCAAGGTAAAAAGTACATTTCTCAGTTGTTTCCAAGTCGTCGCTGAATTATTGTTAGATATGAAGCATTAATACAGATTTGATGCTGCTGGTGTCAGGTTGTGGAGGAAACAGAGTGACTGACGACAAGGAGTGAAGAACCCAAATGCAGGAGTTTAATTAAAAGAGAAAAACAAACGATCCAGGGATACAAAATAATAACTGAGAAACAATACAAATCAAACTAGAAGAAACTATATAAATGATAACACTTAACTTGGAAGAAGGTGATCAAAAACAGCAATGCTCACAGAGGGGTGAAACATCAACAAGACTTGACAAAGAACTGAGAAAACTGAGGGCTATATATACAGAGAACTTTGATGGAGAGGAATGGGGAACAGGTGTGTGTGGTTAAAAGTCTGGGGAGGTGGGGGCCTGGGTAGCTCAGCAAGTAAAGACGCTGACTACCACACTGCCAACAGCCATATCATCCTGTAGCTCAAAACTGGTTGCCTACTGAAGCTAAGAAGGGCTGAGCCTGATCAGTATCTGGATGGGAGACCTCCTGGAAAAACTAAGGTTGCTGCTGGAAGAGGTATTAGGAAGTCTAGCAGGGGTTGTTCACCCTGTAGGCTGTGTAGGTCCTAATGCCTCAGTATAGTGATGGGGACACTATACTGTATAAAGGCACTGTCCTTCAGATGAGACATTAAACTGAGGTCCTGACTCTCTGTGTCATTAAAAGTCCCAGGACACTTCTCGAAAGGAGTAGGGGTGTAACCTGGCCAAATTCCCCCCATTGGCCCTTCTCAATCATGGCTTCCTAATAAACCCAATCCATTAATTGGCTCTGTCACTCCACTCTCTCCTCTTCACCAATAGCTGGTGTGTGGTGTGGATGCTGCACACTGATGGATGGTGGTTGAGGAGAGTCCCCTGTTCGCTGTGTAAAGCACTTTGAGTGTAATGTCAGCAAGTGCTATATAAATGTAACCTTCATTCATTCACCTGGAGTTGCAAGTTTGGGTGTGCTGAGTGACTCCAGTCAGGCTTCCTAAGCAACCAGTTGGCCTGGTTGCTGGGGTGGGTAGAGTCACGTTGGGGTAACCTCCTTATATAATGTGGTTCTCGCTCTCGGTGGGGTGCATGGTGAGTTGTGCGTGGATACCACAGAGAATAGCGTGGGCCTCCACACGTGCTAGGTGTTGAGCGCTCAACAAGCCACGTGATAATATGCGTGGATTGACTGTCTCAGACACGGAGGCAACTGAGATTCGTCCTTCGCCACCTGAATTGAGGCGAGCCACTACGAGGACTTAGAGCGCATTGGGAATTGGGCATTCCAAATTGGGGAGAAAAAGGAAAAAAAAAGAAGTCCGGGGAGGTGCTTCTGGGTAATGTAGTTTGGTGAGAGACTGGGTAGAGCATGACAGCTGGGTTCTGACTGAGAAGCAGATCTGTAATTAAAACAAACAATTAAAATAAAATGATTCATTGCACAAGATGATGTTTAGTCCAAACATGCCCAAGCAGTTTGTGCATACATGCAGGAGAGAGATTTAGGCTATTAAATGATTTTAGATGGCCAGATGTATTTTAGAAATATTTTAAACATTTTTGGAGATATATGTTTATTGAATACAGAGAACAGAATACATTTATTGTAAAAACTTTGAATTGCTTATTTTAGTTGATTTAAGTCCCTTATTTTGAGGTTGTTTTTCCAGACCAGGTCCCTTTTTTTGAGAGATTTGGTAACACTGCAACTTGGATATCACCCATCCTTAGCAGAGAGTACAGTCATTTTAAAAAAAGAACATTAATTAACCGTACTTTAATTTCATTCTAACTGGTTACCAATTGGAAAGGATACAGCGGAACTCCAGAACCGGAATGAAAAAATGCCTTTTCTGCTCTGAAAGAATCCAACTGAAAAACATTTATTTTATATTCCCTGGTGATGTATGATCTCCCAAAGTTTAATCAGTCAAGATCTGATTGAGAGCTCTATTGTTCTGGTTATACGCTCATTATGGTTTACCCATCATAATGTTTTAAATTCAGAACATATTCAATGTGATGTGCTTGTATTATCTCGTGGATATCTATTTACTCAATGTACTCTTTTCAGTATTGAGTGATATTTTCTGTTGTAATGCTGGCAGGTAAGTTGATGAGCTTTCTAGTAGTAGTTCACAAACTTCTATCATTGGCCGTCTGCCAAACGCATCATTCCCTGACAGTAGGGGAATATTTGTGGGTCAGCTATCATCTTCTAGACATAACATACACTGACTCAGATCTGTCTGATTGGCAGACCTTGAAAATCTGAAACCCTCCACAGTGTTGGGGAAGCTGCTTTGATGCTGTACAAGCCAAGAAACAAGTTTCTCATAATTTTAAGTAGTAAAACTACAGTCAAGCTTCTTATTTGAAAAAGTAGCTAGTTACACTACAAGCTACTAACAAAAAGTAGCTAACTACATTGAAGCGACTTACATGTACTGTACATCACACATTACATTTGGTAGATGCTTTTATGCAAAGCGACTTAAGGATAAGGTATACTTCGTTTTGGCGTGAGCTGTCATGTCTTGCGTATGGCCGAACACTCAGCCTTTCAAAGTATATTCTTTTGACCGCATGCATGTGCACCATGACTGCTTTGTGATAGGCTTTAGTACAGTAAACTCAGGGCGCATGTGGTGCCGATGCACAAAGACGTGGACTGCCCATGTGTCTAGAAAAACATGGGCAGCACATGAACAGCGGCATTGCACATGAAATCTCTGAGATACCAGGAAGTAATCACATAAAAAATGGTCACCGCGCCTCTGAGGTTGCATTTTCACTCTAAAATTGACCACACTGGTGGTTAGGCTAAGGGTTGGGGTTTGGGTTAGGGGTAGAGGTAATAAAATATGCATTCATGTTGACTGTATTACGTCATTTACAACTAAAAATTAAATTTGCTTTCGGTGCCATTCTGTGGACATAGTGTCTGGAAACTGGAGCTTACACATGCCCATATGTTCAACCACACTTCCAGCTTTGGCACTGGAGGAGCAGTGATTCACATTTCGGTAAATATATTTCAGCAGTATAACTTTCGACCTACTGTTGCCGAATTCACAATGTGATCAGTCTAACATCACATATGAGTTTCACAGAAGAAAGAAAGTCCTAGTGCTTTGTAGAAGTTCTCTCTCACTCTCTCTCTCTCTCTCTCTCTCTCTCTTCCAACATACCACATCCCCCACAACCATTTATAAACAGTCATTACAAAACTCTACCCAGTGGCTATTCCTCAGTCTGTTTCTAATGCAGAGCGGTTCTGGCTAATATGCATTGTTCTTTGGTGTGTGGACAGACCTTCCTGATATTTCTCTCATATGTAAGCAATTTCCTGCTGCTCCAACTCTAAGCTCTTTTTCTTTCTGGATTTGTGAAGGAGAATTTGGAGTTTTATGATATCTTTGTGGATGAAGGATTTGGCATAATTAGCTTTGTTTGCTCAGTCAAGCATAACTTACAATTGCTCATTCTTAAATTTAAGCATTTGAACAAACCCCCTGACCCTAAGTAACAAGACACACGCACACACACACACACACACACACACACACACACACACACACATACATACACACACACACACACACACACACACACACACACACACACACACACACACACACACACACATACAGTTGTGCTCAAATGTTTGCATACCCTTGGAGAATTGGTAATATATGTACCATTTTAAAAGAAAACATGAGTGAGCAGGCAAAACACATTTCTTTTATTTCTTATGGGATTCATATTCAACTGCAGGTTATAACAGAATGGCACAATCATAAAACAAAACATGGCAACAAAGAAAAAATGAAATGACCCCTGTTCAAAAGTCTGCATACCCTTAGTTCTTAATACTGTGTATTGCCCCCTTTAGCATCAATGACAGCGTGCAGTCTTTTGTAATAGTTGTCTATGAGGCCCCAAATTCTTGCAGGTGGTATAGCTGCCCATTTGTCTTGGCAAAATGCCTCCAGGTCATGCAAAGTCTTTGGTCGTCTTGAATGAACCGCACGTTTGAGATCTCCCCAGAGTGGCTCGATGATATTAAGGTCAGGAGACTGTGATGGCCACTCCAGAACCTTCACCTTTTTCTGCTGTAACCACTGGAGGGTCAACTTGGCCTTGTGCTTAGGGTCATTGTCATGCTGGAGAGTCCAAGAGCGTCCCATGCGCAGCTTTCATGCAGAAGAATGCAAAATGTCTGCCAGTATTTTCTGATAACATTCTACATTCATCTTGCCATCAATTTTACAAGATTCCCCGTGCCTTTAGAGCTCACACCCCCCCCAAAACATCAGTGAGCCACCACCATGCTTCACAGTGGGGATGGTATTCTTTTCACTATAGGCCTTGTTGACCCCTCTCCAAACATAGCGCTTATGGTTATGACCATAAAGCTCTATTTTGGTCTCATCACTCCAAATTACAGTGTGCCAGAAGCTGTGAGGCATGTCAAGGTGTTGTCAGGCATATTGTAACCAGGCTTTTTTGTGGCATTGGCACAGTAAAGGCTTTTTTCTGGCATCTCGACCATGCAGCTAATTTCTGTTCAAGTATCGTCGTATTGTGCTCCTTGAAACAACCACACCGTCTTTTTCCAGATCAGCCTGTATTTCTCCTGAGGTTACCTGTGGGTTTTTCTTTGTATCCCGAACAATTCTTCTGGCAGTTGTGGCTGAAATCTTTCTTTGTCTACCTGACCTTGGCTTGGTATCAAGAGATCCCCAAATTTTCCACTTCTTAGTAAGTGATTGAACAGTGCTGACTGGCATTTTCAAGGCTTTGGATATCTTTTTATATCCTTTTCCATCTTTATAAAGTTCCATTACCTTGTTACGCAGGTCTTTTGACAGTTCTTTTCTGCTCCCCATGGCTCAGTATCTAGCCTGCTCAGTGCATCCATGTGAGAGCTAACAAACTCACTGACTATTTATACACAGACACTAATTGCAATTTAAAAAGCCACAGATGTGGGAAATTAACCTTTAATTGCCATTTAAACCTGTGTGTGTCACCTTGTGTGTCTGTAACAAGTCCAAACATTCAAGGGTATGTAAATTTTTGATCAGGGCCATTTGGGTGATTTCTGTTATCATTATGATTTAAAAAGGAGCCAAACAACTATGTGATAATAAATGGCTTCATATGATCACTATCCTTAAATAAAAGACAGTTTTTTTTTTTTTTTGCATGATCAGTCATATTTTCAAAATCAATGTCAAAATTTCACAATTTCTGCCAGGGTATGCAAACTTTTGAACACAACAATATATATATATATATATATATATATATATATATATATATATATATATATATATATATATATACAGTTCATCCGAAGTATTCACAGCGCTTCACTTTTTCCACATTTTGTTATGTTACAGCCTTATTCCAAAATGTATTAAATTCATTATTTCCTCAATTCTACAAACAATACCCCATAATGACAACGTGAAAGAAGTTTGTTTGAAATCTTTGCAAATTTGTTAAAAATAAAAAACGAAAAAAAAAAAAAATCACATGTACATAAGTATTCACAGCCTTTGCTCAATACTTTGTTGAAGCACCTTTGGCACCAATTACAGCCTCAAGTCTTTTTGAGTATGATGCTACAAGCTTGGCATACCTATTTTTGGGCAGTTTCTCCCATTCTTCTTAGCAGGACCTCTCAAGCTCCATCAGGTTAGATGGGGAGTGTCAGTGCACAGCCATTTTCAGATCTCTCCAGAGATGTTCAATCGGGTTCAAGTCTGGGCTCTGGCTGGGCCACTCAAGGACATTCACAGAGTTGTCCCGTAGCCACTCCTTTGTTATCTTGGCTGTGTGCTTAGGGTCATTGTCCTGTTGGAAGATGAACCTTCGCCCCAGTCTGAGGTCCAGAGCGCTCTGGAGCAGGTTTTCATCAAGGATGTCTCTGTACATTGCTGCATTCATCTTTCCCTCGATCCTGACTAGTCTCCCAGTTCCTGCCGCTGAAAAACATCCCCACAGCATGATGCTGCCACCACCATGCTTCACTGTATGGATGGTATTGGCCAGGTGATGAGCGGTGCCTGGTTTCCCCCAGACATGACACTTGCCATTCAGGCCAAAGAGTTCAATCTTTGTTTCATCAGACCAGAGAATTTTGTTTCTCATGGTCTGAGAGTCCTTCAGGTGCCTTATGGCAAACTCCAGGTGGGCTGTTATGTGCCTTTTACCTTTACCTCCCTGACTAAGGCCCTTCTCCCCCAGTCGCTCAGCTTGGCCGGGCGGCCAGCTTTAGGAAGAGTACTGGTGGTTCCAAACTTCTTCCATTTACGGATGATGGAGGCCACTGTGCTCATTGGGACCTTCAATGCTGCAGAAATTTTTCTGTACCCTTCCCCAGATCTGTGCCTCGATACAATCCTGTCTCGGAGGTCTACAGACAATTCCTTGGACTTCATGGCTTGGTTTGTGCTCTGACATGTACTGTTAACTGTGGGACCTTATATAGACAGGTGTGTGCCTTTCCAAATCATGTCCAATCTCAGAAATTAACCATAGGTGGACTCCAATCAAGTTGTAGAGACATCTCAAGGATGATCAGTGGAAACTGGATGCACCTGAGCTCAATTTTGAGTGTCATGGCAAAGGCTGTGAATACTTATGTACATGTGATTTTTATTTTTTCATTTTTTATTTTTAATAAATTTGCAAAGATTTCAAACAAACTTCTTTCACATTGTCATTATGGGGTATTGTTTGTAGAATTTTGAGGAAAATAATGAATTTAATCCATTTTGGAATAAGGCTGTAACATAACAAAATGTGGAAAACGTGAAGCGCTGTGAATACTTTCCGGATGCACTGTATATATATATATATATATATATATATATATATAGCAACTCATCTGAATAATAACACACCCAGTTTAATGGCACAGACATTTGAAGGTAACTCTCTTGCCCCCTTAAATACTGAGGTATGTTACCACCCCAGTAACGCAAGAACGCACGTTAAACATGTTCAACCATACCAAGTGTTGGCAAAGGGGTGAACAAGTGCTTGCATCTGTGTTCACATACTTGCGTTGAGTATGTTTTGACCTTAAGCATTCCAAATGACTCACGAACTCGCAGTTTATCAGTTTGAATCAGTCTGACGAATCCTTCACTGAATGAACTAGACTCACTGAATCCAGCCGAGTGGTTATTGAATCACTTTCTGGACCTTATGCAAAGACATTATGCTGCCTTCATGTGCTATCAGAATTACCCTACTTCCCACTTCTGAAGTGGTAATTACGAGTACGTCATGTTCACATGCTTTGTTGCTGGAAAGAACAGGAAACATGGACGATGCCAGGTTCATTCATAGATATTTCTTGAGGAACTTTTATTTTGACACCATAATACATATCACTCAGTTAGGTTGCTAACGCTAATGTAATTTTGATCAAATTCAAGCTATTTTCACAGTGTAAAAATGTACAACATGCATAGAATGTTTGCTGATTAACATAAATGAATATGACCAAAAAGGCAAGTGCTAACAATTAGCTGTATTTAGAAAAATGAACAAAATCTGTCATTCACTACAGAAACTGTATTCTCCTCTGCCATGTTAAAAGTTTAGGACTCCTCCTATCTCGGACACTCGGGTTATCAAAATTATCTCTGAGTTTCCCAGTTGTAATTACGACTTGAGGGGTCATCCATGTGCAGCTTCCAAGTGGGAAACTCGTATTTACGATAATTCCGATAGCACGTGAAGGCAACATTACTTTCAGTCATGTCAGACTCAAAATGAAGCAAAAATTGTTTGGTGTATTTAAAAGATTTTGAAACTTGAATCAGTCATTACACTTGTTTATATGACAATGAGTATTTAATGATGCACATTTGTAACATCACATATTATATAATAAAAGAATTAAAACATTAAACAATTGAAATTTTACCAATATAATATAATATAATAAAAACACACATACACTCCCCCCACTGCAAAAGCTTAATTCTTTAGAAACACTGCACTTAGCAACCATCTAGCAATGCCCTAGCAACCACCTTGAACTCCCTTGCAACCACCCTGAACAGTAGCAATGTATGCAGTTGCAATGTACGGTGATGTACGTGTGCTATTTAAGCTAGGAAAGAGAAAAGTGTTTGTAACGTCAAAAAAATGACATTTGTTGAACAAATAGGTAGTCCCGACTCTGCCCCAAACTCAAACCATCGGTTGAGCCTGTGTAGCTGTGTGTTTACATTTTTCAGGGGAATCAACTTACAAATGGTTTACTTATAGTTGTCTTTCCAATTTAAGCTGGGAAATGGCAAAATATTTTAACATTGAAAAAAAATGACACATCATATTTATGGTGCTTCTGCACTCATTTAAACTGATGACTGGCCATCAAGTATAAACACAACGTATCCCAGAGCTACAAAGTGGAACATTGAGCCCTAAATCAAATAATAATCATAAAAAAACCTGAACCACCCCCTTAACAACTGTCTTTTTCCAAACTGTGCAGCTGTTAATGAATATCTAATAGGAAGGTGGTAAATATCACTTTGAGGCAGTCAGATTTTATTTTCCGAGCAGCCTTACATCACAGGTTACAACAATGCTGAAATCATGGAATAAACCATATAATAGCAATTCACATGAATGCAGAGAATTTCTGCGGTATAATGCTGGACTTCACACAGATACAGAGTACTTTTGCAGTTTTACTGTGGTACTGGTTCTTTGATGTGCATTTAAGATTTTATGAAATTCACAGTTAATTAAATTGGCCACTTAAACAATGACATAATAACCAGATGTTTAAAGAGTCACAAAACTAAAACAACTCTATCAGTGTGAACTCTTTTCTCATGAATGTGAACCTGATATGATGCAATATTATCTTTTATAGCTAACACAAAAGACACCGGTGTAAATTTATTATGCCGCAGAGACAATAGGGAGGAGGGTATATTGATCTTTAAAAACTTCACTGTCTCTGTTTATTTGAGTATAATCACCATTTTAGGGAATTATTGATGTAATCTGTGGTGTTCTGCACAAACTTTATCCATCCGTTAATGTACGTAATGTAGAGTAATAAATGTTTATGCCCAAAACCTTTATGGTGAAACACAAATGCCTCATAAAGTTTTCTGATTTCCCAAAACAATTATTTTTCATTGTGGTTGAACTGCAAAAAACAAGCGCCATAAACAAGACAACTGAAAACGTGTAGCAAACTTAAATTACATAGGCCTGCCCTCGCTTGGATTCTGCAACATTTAAGTTCTTGGTTAAAGATAACAAATCATGAAAGTATGGCTAATTTTGATGGCCGAAACAGTACAAGTAGCTTTATGATTCAGGTTTATCCTCCGCTTTTATTACTGCAGCCATTGTAATCACAATTTCAAACTTGGCATTACAAAACAGCTATTTCCATAGAGATTACATAACCTCATTACATAACCAACTACATTTATAAGTTTGTTCGGGTGCAATCAAATTGCGCTGTAGCTCAACTGATAGTGTTGCTGAACTGAAGAGCATGCGAGTCGACACGTGAGCCGAAATTGTCACAGAAGCACCACAAAATGAAATGTTTGCTTCAGCAATTGCATTTTTTCATGTTAGTTAGGTTTAAGGTTTAGGATAGGGAGCAAACTTGAAAGTGCATTAACCTTAAAAACCTCAAAATCCGTCAGGGACAAAATTTAACTCGCTTTTAGCGCCACACAGTGCATTTTGCAAAAATTTTGCCACAGTTACATAATTTTCTCTGGCTGTTTTTTTTTTTTTTTTTGTAAGCATAAATCTCACTAAACTTTGCTACATTTATTTAATCAAGACATAATAATTTACAGTATGTCATTTTGTTTAAGGATGTTTTGATATTTTTATTTTAAAACAATACCAAAATGAAAAGGATTTTTTGCAGTATACTGTAGACATGAATGGTAGAAATCATAATGCCAAATAGGATGACTGTAGTCCCGCCTTACAGCTTATTGGCAGAGGCAACACTGGGACTCCCGTCAATTGTCTGTTTGTTTACTCAAGAATGTGTATGCGCTTTAACTGGGTCAGCCTGATTTTTATTTTTTAATTTAAGCTAAAAAAGGAAAAATTAATTGCACCCCTATGCTCAAATCATTTGAATGTAATAGTGAGCAATTGTTTTGATGATGTCTGTCTTTTCCAGCCTGATCTCACAGTGAAATCGGAAAGAGTAGGTTGACTTTCTTTAGCAAAAATCGGTATATGCTGACCGAAATTTAAAACACTGCCCCCAGTGGCTAAAGCGGTAAGTGTTGTAGGGCGTATAGGAACGTGTGACCTCCATTTATGTCCAGGAGAGGTCACCAAAAGCTATTGTGAAGCGAGTGCCTTTCAGCTGTACAGGATGTAATGCACTAATGAAGAATGCATATTTTATGGACTCTACCCCCCAACCGAAATCCCAAACCTAAACCTAACCATTAGTGGAGCAAAAATAAAATGTTAGGGGGAAAAGTTCAACCTACGAATCACGTTCACCACTGGTTAAGTGAACACGATTACTTCCTGGTTTCAACGTGGATACAAACCCGGGTTTCTTACGCTGCTGACGCAATGCTCAAAAATGTCTGATGGGAAATGCCGCATGTTAGTGAGTCGGCATACTGTTTAATGATCCTAGGGTACCGGAACTTTTGGAAACAGCATGCCAACTTCCTGTGTGATAATGTTGGTCTTTAGTGGTAATGATTTTGATTCATTTCAGTGACTCGATTAATTTGATTCCATTCACCAAAAAGATTTGTTCAGATTCGTTCACTGATTTAGTGGTGGTGAATTTGATTAATTTCAGTGACTCGATTCTTTTGATTCCATTTACCTCAGTTCAGATTCATTCATTGATTCATTCATTAACCACTTCTTCAAGTTACACCTCTGCACCAGTAGATGGCACCATATGACCATCTTTCAGTAGTTGCATTGAACCAAAAGCAGTCATTCTCAATCAAGTCTAATTATCCTTTATTAAAATGTGCGTGTCTCCAAAATGCACAGACACTTTAAAAATAGAGTTTAAACACCATAACCGAATGGCAGGTCTTATTTTCCCTATATTTTGTCAAATGCTGGGCTTAATTTTTACTAAGACAGAGAAAAAGTTAAAGAAAAGCCTAAATACATTCCACTGTGCATCAAAGCACAACATTTTCATCCATAATTCACATCCTTTTAACTGTACATCTTCAGTCATTTTTACACATTCATAAATTGGGGATTATGTTTTGTGCATACATATAAACATGTCAGTGCATTACACCCCTTTCTCTCCTTGTTGAATGCAATTGATTCACATGCCAAACTGAACAAACAACTTGCCTCCTCGTTCAGTTGTTCAGCAGATCCTCATTTACGAATGAGATGACTGGGTGAGTCATTAATTTAGTTCGCGAATGAGTTTACCAGTACATTCAATTAATTCATGAACGACACCACTTATCTCGTTCAGACTCAAATGACCGACTAGTACTAGTTCAGTGAAGGGGAGCATTTGCTCAGCGGGTTGAACCAATGATATGCTCCTTCACAACCCACACACTAATGCTATTGGCTCATGCTATAATCAGTCTTTACAGGCATGAAAAGTCACCAAAGCAGTCTTGTGCTTTAAACTAGAGCTCATTGGCTTCGAAATGGAGAGACGTCAGGGAACGATAAATATGAATCAATGTATGGAGGTGAGACGATTTGTTCTAAAAGACCGATTCATTCATGAATGAAACATCACTATTGGTCTTTCCACATTTAAGTTAACAAGAGCTGTACTTTGAAGATTGAAAATATCTGTCCTGCTGTGTTACGAAAATGGCCGGCAAGTGACCTGACTTGCCTTAAAGGGACTTCGGATTAAGCCTGAGCAAGTATGTCATCGCTAACATTTCTATCTATGCCAATTCAAGTGAGGTTGCGTTCTGAAGTGTGTCAGACCTTTGGTTAGACAAAGTTCTGATACATTTCACAAAACCAAGACTCCTAGTTATTGAAAAATGTAACATGATGTTATATGTGGTTTCCTAAGATCTGGCCGGGCTCATGCTTGCAGTAAGCATAAAGGATGCCTTCAGCCCATAATGTGTGTTGCCAACTGCTAAACGCGGTAAGGGGTCAGTACGGTCATGGATAGACACCTTATAGCTCTCTTATGTCAGATGATTGCTTTGAATGCTTGTGTAACGGCCTCAAATGAATATGAGATCATTTTATAAAACCAGCTGCATCCTACATTACAAACTCAATTCTCTCATGATGTTCATTTAGTAAAGAGGTTGTGTCAGAAATACCTCCCATCACTCACCAGATCTAAACATCATTGGACTTTTATGATTAGACCTTGAGCGATATTTTGTCCACTCCTATTGCATGGGATTTTCAGTATACCGAACTGGAGTTTATTGACATGTGAAGATGTGGCAGTAATGTGTTAAGATTAGTTATGTCAAAAATCCAAGCATGCCAGAACAAGTCGGTTATGCAACTTGGTTTCAATCAAATTGTATTTTTGAACTGGGGAGGAGGTTTTGAGCACTGAAAGTTATGGTATGTTTTTATAAAACATAAAATGTATTTCAACATCATAATCATGATTTGACCCCTTTAAGAAATGTTAGAAACACAATACTATATTATAAGAACTATATTTTTTCCTGCACTTGTATCTTTGGATGTTTATCGTTTTGTTTACAGTTTTCCCAGTTTTATTCAATTTTGGTATGCTGTGAATACAGTAAATTATACCCTCAACTCAATCTATCAGAGGCTACTCCTGGAGTGTTTCTCTTTCAGATCGAAATCAAGTTGATGATTTTTGATGGTCAACTGGTCCATAAATGAGAAATTTTTTTACACCAGATGCAAATTCAATCACTGTTTTTATTATATAAAACTCTTTTTTTTTTTATAATGTAAAATCTCTTAAGAGATTTAGAGGGAGGGTAAAAAGATTAACTGTTTCCTTAAGAGAGTTTAAACTCCCTGTACTTCATCAAATAAAGCCTCACAGCTGGCTGTTCTCAGAACTGCTCTTCTCAGGCTGTGCCTATGAAACTGAACACTTTTACATGCTCGAGGATGGATTATCTGAGTGCTTTAATCAGTCAAGATCACAAATCCCCTCTGACTGTCTACTGAATCTCCTGCTTCTCTTGCTCTTTTGAGAAGGATGTTCACACTGAGAGTGATTAAAGTCATGACATCAAAATGGACCCCATTTACTTTCTTAATGCACATTCCTGGTCTTATTGTGAATGATTCATTGGTGCATGTTATTATAAAGAAAAAAAGTTCTTTTTCTTTGTAATCTTTAACCAAAATGTAAAATGTGTTCCTCCTCTGAATTGACTTTCTGTTATGGCTGACATCATCATGACCCCAGGGGCGGGGACAATAGCTAAACATTTCTTTATGATAATTTAATTTTGCGTAAACTATCCCTTTAACAACATGTCGCAGAATGACATGTTCCTGGATGAACAAATTTTGTCCATCCTTTGGGAGAACTATCCCTTTATCCTTGTGCGACCCCGCGTCCACATGTGTGGACGTTGTATTTTGGCTTCGCTACACGCAACGCATAATTAAATTTAATTCAAAGCAACTGATTACTGTTCACAAGACTCTGTCATTTAAGGGTTAAACTTCTGGCGCACCACGCCACGTGACACAACAGCATGACCTCAATTTCCGTGAAGCGATCCTACAAGCGCAGCACCAACAAAAGTGCCTCTGGTAAGAAACCTCTTTTAAAAAAAACATTTTCAACCTGTTTGGTTGTAGAGCGTAGCGTCTCTAGTTTCGATATGGCACTTTAAAAAATCAATGTATTTTTCACGCATCAACATGAACAAGTCTGTGGGTCATTTCACTTCATTTTAATATAAATGTTGCTATAATTTATTTTATTATCACTGTACAATACTGTTCTATTCATTAACATTAGTAAATGCATTCCTATATATTTACTGTGCATTTTCACATTGAGAATAAATGTATTCATCCAAAAGCTGGAAAATGTTGCTTTCAGAGGCTTTATATGGAGTTAGGATGAAAATAAGGTGCATTTCGAACTGTTCTGAGACCAGTGCAGACAGACAACACACTGGAGGTTAAGTCATTCACTAAATAGGGAGCTCTCTCCCTATCATGCCTCTCCCTGTCATGCTCTCTCCCACCTGGAAAAAAGGAACACTTATGTGAGAATGCTGTTTGTAGACTACAGCTCAGCATTCAACACCATAGTGCCCTCCAAGCTTGATGTGAAACTCCAGGCTCTGGGCTTAAACAGCTCGCTGTGTAGCTGGATCCTGGACTTCCTGTCAAGCAGACGCCAGGTGGTTAGAATGGGCAGCAACATCTCCTCATCACTGACCCTCAACACTGGAGCCCCACAGGGCTGTGTTCTCAGCCCACTACTGTATTCCCTGTACACACATGACTGTGTGGCAACACACAGCTCCAGTGCCATCGTTAAGTTTGCTGATGATACGATGGTGGTAGGTCTGATCACTGACAATGACGAAACAGCCTACAGAGAGGAGGTGCACACTCTGACACACTGGTGTCAGGAGCACAACCTCTCCCTCAACGTCAGTAAGACCAATGAGTATGTGGTGGACTTCAGGAGAAAAGACAGAGAACACAGCCCCATCACCATCAATGGAGCACCGGTGGAGAGAGTCAGCAGTTTCAAGTTCCTCGGTGTCCACATCTCAGTAGAACTCACATGGTCCGTCCACACTGAGGCCATTGTGAAGAAGGCTCATCAGCGCCTCTTCTTCCTGAGACGGCTGAGGAAGGAATGAACCACCACATCCTCACACGGTTCTACACCAGCACTGTAGAGAGCATCCTGACTGGCTGCATCACCGCCTGGTACGGCAACAACACCGCCCTCAAATCCACCAAAGCGTGGTGTGAACTGCCAGACATATCATCGGAGGTGAGCTTCCCTCCCTCCAGGACATATATACCAGACGGTGTGTGAAAAAAGCTCAGAGGATCATCAGAGACTCCAGCCACCCGAGCCATAGGCTGCTCTCACTGCTACCATCAGGCAGGCGGTATCGCAGCATCAGGACCCGCACCAGCCGACTTCATGACAGCTTCTTCCCCCATGCAATCAGACTTCTGAACTCTTGATCTCTCACAATCAATATACATCAGCACTGCACTTTATTAATCTTATTATCTCACACTGGACTGTCATAAATTATATTAACAACACACTGGCAACTGACTATCTACCGACAGCCTGAATGTCAATACAGCACACTACATCCTACTGTATATTTTATATATACTATTTCTATTGTATACTGTGTATTCTATATTGTGTGTGTTGTATACTGTACATTGTATATTATTATTTGTATATTGTGTTGCATGTAATTGTGTTTATTAGATATGTAAATTGTATTGTGTAAATCTGATGTTCATCGTAAACTGGCTCATCACTGTCATGACTGCTATGTTGCTCAGAACTGCACCCAAGACTTTCACCCACTGTTGCACTTGTGTATATGGTTGAGTGACAATAAAGGGATTTGATTTTATTTGATTTTGAGGGTGCATCCTATAGCTTTCTATGCAGCTAAGTGCATTCACTTTAAAAAGTTCAGTTTCAGGCTGCAGATGATATTTGGACCGCTTAGCATGTTTGGCAGACATGGGACAATGATAATTAGTACTTAGATTCAGAATTTATAACGCTAAATTGTATTTTAACATGATTGGCAGTGATTGGATGATGCTGGCCATTACTCAGAATTATCAGAATTATTTATTCAGCTTTATAGAAAATCTTTTCAGCTTATCGCCGCCCATTCTGCACCGTTCGGCCCCTATGGCCAGTCTCTGCTTCACAGAGATGTATAAAAAGTATTTGGGCAGTATAACACGCATCATAACTGTTCCCCTCTAAAAATAAGTGAAATCCCGGGAAACTACCCATATCCTCGAGTTTAGCACTCTTCTCGTTTTCCTATTGCAGAAAGGTGCGCCAATAGCTTACAGGCAAAACCTTGCATTCTCCAGTTAGCCAGAAAATAAAACATGACTGTATTTCAAGCCATGTACTCATTCAAATTTATGCTGCAGGTGTGTGCTTTTATGAGTTTTGGATCATGAAAGATGCAGCCGCACACACACACACTCACACACACAAATAATGCAGAATCAGAATGAGCTTTATTGCCAAGTGTGCTCACGTACACAAGGATTTTTTTTTTTTTTTGGTGATAGGAGAAACAAGCAAGTGCACACAGAACATTACAGTGAGACATATGTTAAGACAAGTTAAAAGTATAAATAGACATAAAAAAAAATAAAAAAATAGGACATATAACATTGAATGGCATTTGTACTTGTGCAAGTGGAAATATATGTGCAAGGTAGGGGTATGTACAGTTATTAAATTAAATATGAGTGAATTTACATATGTATATGAGATATTTATTTACATTATTGCACTATGGGGAGTCCTGAAGACAGTTTAGTTGTTCATGTGGTAAATGGCCTGAGGGTAAAAACTGTTCTTGTGCCTGGTTGTCCTGGCACTGAGTGTTCTGTAGCGCCAGCCAGAGGACAAAAGTTCAAAAAGGGTGTGGGCAGGGTGTGTGAGGCCCAGAGTAGTGGTCGACTGATATGGGTTTTTAATGGCTGATACCATTATCAAGAGAGCAGGCTGGCCGATACAATGCCGATATATCACACGATTTAATATAGTAAATAACAAACATAAAAAACTATATTTGCTCAATTTCACGCAAAACAAAAAAATAATATTGTATTTTAAATGGTAGATAGCAGTTTCTTCAGATTTCTGTTTAGTCATCAAATTTTAGTAATTTATTTGCACATTAATTTTTTTTTTTAATATATATATTAGGAAGAAGGAAATAACAGTACACACAGTAGTCCAGCAACCATGGATGGCATGTCCACGATAGCAATCGCATTTACTCAAAAAATATCGAATCAAACCAATTGTACATACAGTGTAAAGTGAATAAGACTTTTACTTATAGCACACGTGATGCGCTTTTACCTTGGGCTGCATCTGAAACGTAGGCAGCTGACTTGCTACCTTGCTGCCTAATCAGTTAATGGCTTAACTGACATTTGTTTAGAATGAATGGAACTCTTAAGGAAACTGGTCTGACTGGACAGTTTGAAAAGCACCTTTTTCTCATCGTACCTCCCTATACAGCCTCTGGAGGCAGCATTTTCCTGGTTTCGGACACAGCCTTGAAGCTGCACTCATGCGCTCCTGCGGATCCATCTCCTGACAGTTTAAATGGCCTGGATCGCCTACTTGGATTGTCAGATGGACCGTCATGATTTGTGAATGAGAGGAACTTTTGATCCTGATCCTGAAGTTTTTGATTCTGGCTGACAGAATACGCGCTTCAGTGGAAGATATTAGATGAGCGCTCGACGGGAAGAAAACGCTGGATTTTCGTGATGTTCGTGAATGACATCTTTTTAAACGAGATATCTGCATATTTGCAGATGGTATATAATAGAAGTTTTATTGATATTTGCCTTTTATCATTAGAAAAGTTACAGGGAACTGTTGAGGTGATACTGTTAGAATACGTGCTTCAGAGCAGTGGTTCTCAACGAGGGGGCCGGGACCCACTAGGGGGCCTCAGCACACTCGCAAGGGGGCCTCAAGTTGACTTAAAATGAATTGAAAATAAGAAACATTAAAATAATTAAAATAATTCAACTTAATTAAAATGCTAAAAAATACTTTAAGATGTATGCCTACAAATTATAAACAGACTCTTTCTGGAACTTCTAGAATAAAAAATTATGCATGATTAATTATTTTAATCAGACACATCTAGTTTCGGGCGAGGGAGCCTTTAAATATGGTTTTGGACAGTGGAGGGCCTTGGAGGCAAAAAGGTTGAGAACCACTGCTTCAGAGGAAGATTTATACGCGTTCCACAGGACGCTGGACCTGCTGAAGTTGTGTGAGGTTGGTTTATTACATTTGTTTGAACGAGATATGCGCATATTTGCATGATGCTAGTGTTATTGACATTTGCCTTTTTATCATTAGACAAGACAGTTAAAGGTTACAGGGAACTGTTGAGGAGAGAGAGGGAGAATGAAATAGGTGAGCACTTGTGAAAGAAATTATAATAGTTAGGTATATTATAACATTTTTATTTATGTATAACATATGCAGTATGAGAACAGCCCTATATTGTGCTTATGAGTTGAAATAGAAGCCCATCATGAGTTGAAATAGAGGACCATTCTGTTTTTTAAGCAAAAGACAATATCTCCTTGTTATAACAAACATACTGCTGAAGTCCGATCATATGACAACTTGTTTGCTCAAGGCAATATACAATATATACAATACATCCCTAACACACATTTTGCTGAGTTCATATCACATGAGAAATCTGCTGAGGTCGAATCACATGTAACTTGTTAACAAACAAGGAACTGTACATAAGTATATCCTTTATAAGCCTGCCATAAGTGTAAGGGGGGTTAGAAGACATGGGAGCTTCTCCCCCCGGCCAGGTGGTACGAATAAAGCTGAGGAAAAGACTGTGCTGTGTCCTGTGTGTGTTTGGAAACACTCTCACTCGTGTGAATACCAGGTGGAGAATTTCCATGACACACTTTAACATTATGAACACAAACGCATCAGCCGCGGCTCTGATATGCGGGCCGTTTAAATTACACTGTGTTGCACATTTTTGTTGTAGTAACACGATGGCATGTAACAACAAAACGAAATGTGACTGGTTGTTTACATGTCTCAGATGCTTCACATGCAAGCAGGTGATTTTCGGCACCCTCAAGAAAAAAATTGGCCAAACGGGATCAGCCGATGCAATAATTAAAAAAGTCAGAATATCGTCCAATTTATCGGCCTCTGCGATATATCAGGCGACCACTAGTCCAGAGTCATTCTATCTGCACTTTGCTTTTAATGCCACTGTTGCTTTTAAGCTGGCTTTGGTTTATATTGTTAACTAGTTCACATACCAAGTACTAAAACTAAACCACTGATTTATTTGCTTGCGTCAAACAAATCTGTTTTATGAGAAGCAAATTCTAAAATTCAAAAAGTATTTTCTTACATGAAACTGAGGCAGAGTACCAAAGAGATGTATGTTACAGTACTATAGTAATCAGTAGGCTTGGGATTGATGCCTTTTTTTATGCATTGATAATCAGAAAATGTAATAGGGCTACTCATTGCACAATAGTCTTTGACCAGCCTAGTCTCACAGAATGAACATTATCATAACTACATTTTTGCAAATTAAGTCTTACATGCCACATTCTACATTTCTGCGCAGTTTCCTAATGAAGTTAACACTAGAGGAGCTACAATAACTAAGTTTTATTCTGGGAGATTTTAATAAAGCTAACCTCACCCGTGAACTGCCAAAATACAAACAACACATCACATGCTCCACCAGAGACAGAAATATACAGGACCACTACTACACCACTCTAAATGATGCATATCGCTCTGTCCCACATGCAGCTTTAGGACTCTCTGATCACTGTCTGGTTAATCTTCTCCCGACCTACAAGCAGAAACTAAAATCACCTAAGCCTGTAGTAAGGACTGTAAAGAGATGGACCAATGAAGCAGAGCTGGAACTCTAAGCCTGCTTTGATTGCACTGGTTGGAGTGTTTTTGAAGCTGCAGCCACAGACCTGGATGAGCTCACAGATTCTGTGACATCATATATCAGTGGAAGGCCTGAAAAGCATTACCAAGTATAAGACACCTCCCCCTCGCTCTGTAGAGAATCAACAAATGGATGATGAACTGAATGTGTTTTACTGCAGGTTTGAATAGTCCAGTCTCACACCCATCCCCCGCTCTGATCTTCACTTCACACACACACTAACACCTCCTGGAACCCCCCTCCTCCCCACTCCTGCTACTCAACCTGCACTTATGGTCTGTGAGGATGTGTGCTGGGTCTTCCGGAAACAAACGACTAGGAAAGCTTCAGGCCCAGACAGTGTCTCACCTGCCTGTCTGAAAGTCTGCACTGACCAACTGGCCCCCATCTTCACACAGATCTTCAATAGATCACTAGAGCAGTGTGAAGTTCCCTGCTGCTTCAAATGCTCCACCATCATTCCGGTCCCCAAAAAAAAAAAAAAAAAACCCACACAAAATCACAGGAATTAATGACTACAGATCTGTTGTTCTCACGTCTGTGGTCATGAAGTCATTTCAGAGACTGGTTCTGGCCTACCTGAAGGACATCACTGGACCCCTGCTAGACCCCTTCAGTTTGCTTATCGAGAAAACAGGTCTGTGGATGATGCTGTCTGCATGGGACTGCATTATATCCTGCAGCACCTCGACAGACCTGGGACTTATGCAAGGATCCTATTTGTGGAATTCAGTTCAGCCTTCAATACCATCATGCCTGATCTTCTCTCAACCAAACTGACCCAGCTCTCCATGCCAACCACAATATGTTGGTGGATCAACAGCTTTCTGACAGATAGGCAGCAGCTAGTGAGACTGGGGAAAATCACATTCGGGACCCTTACTATTATCATTGGTGCTCCTCAGGGATGCGTTCTCTCTTCACTGCTCTTCTCCCTGTACACGAATGACTGCACTGCAAAGGACCCCTCTGAAAGCTCCTGAAGTTTGCAGACGACACCACGGCCATTGGCCTCATCTGCGATGGTAACGAGTCTGCATATCGGACGGGAGGTTGAACAGCTGGCTGTCTGGTGCGGTCAAAACAACCTTGAGCTGAACACTCTCAAAACAGTGGAGTTGATAGTGGATTTCAGGAGACCCTCCCCCCCTCGCCTTCCTGAACAGCACTGTGGCAGCAGTGGAGTGGGGAGCCTGGGCTCTACTATCTCTCAGGACCTGAAGTGGGACACCCACAGAGAGACTCCATTGTGAAGAAGGCTCAGCAGAGGTTGTACTTCCTTCGCCAGCTGAGGAAGTTCAACCTGCCACTGGAGCTGCTGACTCAGTTCTACTCAGCCATCATTGAGTCTGTCCTGTGTACATCTATAACTGTCTGGTTTGGTTCAGCCACCAAATCAGAGAGAAGGAAACTATAACGGACAGTCAGGATTGCTGAGAGGATTATTGGTGCCCCGCTGCCCACCCTCCAAGACATAGTTCTGATAGTTTATAATCTTGAAAAAAGAGAATGTCATTCAGCTGACTTTTTTCATCTACAGAACAGGGTAAGACTAATTTAAGTTTGTGTAAAGAAAAGGCATATATAGGTCTAAGAAAATATATATATATATATATATATATATATATATATATATATATATATATATATATATATATATATATATATATATTTTGTTTGGTAATTAATTATTTTATTTAATGCTTTATTCATTTGGTAGGCTAATTTGTTTAATTTAATACAGGGAATTTTGCTGGCATTTTTTCAAAAGTAAGCTAAACAATAATTTTATAGAATGGGGTGTTCCAAAAAGCACACTGAAGCTTTTCTCCTAGTATTGTGTATTTATTTTTAATTTAAAACATTTTTGTGCACAGAAATGATGTGTTTTTTTGTATTATGGGTTAATTCCATGACTGCCGTCTATTATTTTGAATGGTGTGGAAAAGCAACTTTAATAAATAAACGGATGGCTACAGCGATTAAATTAATCGCAAACAGTGGCCATTAATTTGTTCTCCGTGCACTTGTCGATGTGCATGATACGAGATATTTGTGTTGGCACTCCTGGAAGTGTCATGTTTGCAGCATCGGATCTGTGCTATGCCGTTAAGATCAGTCCGTAATCACGTACAATAAATTGGCTTTCAAGGATGTATACCTTGTCGTCATGATTAACACAGGCTAACGATTGGGGTAAATTCTGTCATGTCACTATATTTTTACATTAATGCCAATTTTCTCAACAAAAAGTGTTTCCAAACCAGTTTTTGTGACATTTGAAGTATTGACATAGAGTTTATGCGCTAGAGTTAAACGGAAAAACATTATGTCGACAGTTGTGAAATGTTAGCAATAATTTGCATTTCCATCAACTTTATTTTGATGCGCTAAAACTTTTTTCGCAAAAAATCCTTGGATGGAAACTTAGTTAGTGACACCGGCTTGCTAATATGATATCGTTGTGTACCGAAAAATTCAGCAATGGCAATGCAATACAGCTATCGACTGAATACAGCAACAATTCCGACATCAACACCATTGCTGTTTATTTATGTATTATTTGGTTACATTTTATTTATTTATTTTTCATGATCCATAGTGTTGTAACAGGCAAGAAAGTATTTCTTCTTGTAAAGTTTATTGGCGGTTGACAATCCAGCTTATGGTGTATTACCGCCACCTACTGATCTGGAGTGTGGAGCGTCAAAAGAAAGACTTACAGTGGAGTCAATGTCCGCTGAAGACAATGAAATTGGCGAAATTTCATCGAAAAGAGGTCAGGTCACACACCTTATGTAGGATTAAATTCTAAACAGAGGATACTTTAAATGTAGCTTACTCTCTGGAGTTTACTTTTAAACAAACAATTAAGTTTACATTCACTCTTGAGCACTAACAAATATGGTCCTCCTTTAATAGTATAAAATGTATATTGTGATAAATATCGATATCGAACAATATGAAAAAATATCGCCCAGCTCTACCTCTAACATGTTTAGGAAAAATGGACTCTACGTTAACTGGCCGCGTGTCACTGACTATAAACTTAGCTACACAATTTATTAGCTTCTTGGCCTATGGCGAATCAACTGATAATTTTTTTTCCTCGGGTTCAAAGCTTCTGCAATTTTAGGTTGTACCTGGCAACAACCTTTCGCTGCACATACCTGCCATTCTCCATGATATCTTGTCATATGGGATATTGGCCAGCTCCATCAACCCAGAATCCGAAATGACTCCAAACTATGGTTCTCCTGCCCATTCCCCAAAACTCTCCCATTTGTTTATCCACCATAACATAACATTACCCACAATGCTGATAACAGTAATCTCCCAATGCTGTTATGCCAGACTTCATTAAATGGAAGGCTAACTGTCAAAAAGAAAGCACAAAAATTAGGCTTCTAATATAAATGTTGGCTAATGTAATATAAATCGATGCCTCAAAAACATATTTGGCTAATGTACCGATCATTAATTAATGCATTGATATTTCATGACATTCCTGGTAATCAGACATCTAAATTGCCTGGAGTTTCACACATGAAGCAGGAAATCCACACTAAAACTACAGCTGTACTGTATAAGGCACATAAACATACTGCATACATTCACTTCTGGTAATCCTACCATTTTACAGGTTGCACTAAGTACATGGTCCACTTATAAACATACGGAACAACAAGACTGCAGATGTTCGTCATTTTGCATGTAACTTTTAAACAGCTACATGCCACTGTCACTTAGAAAATGTGTTTAAATTTAAAGCATGCAATGTTTAAGTTTGAAGTATGTTGGGTGACACGCTTATATTGTGTTAGCATAAAGTCTGGTTCACTTTGCAGCTTATTCCCGCCAAGAACTACTCACTTAGACAGCAAGAGACATCCGATTAACGTGCAAAGCAGATCTACCAGTGTTTGTTTTGGTTTTGCGTGCTGTTTAGGCACAAATGCTACATTTGTTATATTGCTACATTATCGCAAATAAATAGGATTAATTTTCATTTTAATTCATACAGAAAGCAGACATAATTTGGACAGTATACATACTGCAAAGTAAGTAAATACTGTAAATGTCTAAACATCTGGTTGTTCAAGAAGTCTAAACATGTGGTGGACTGATGATATACAGACTGTACATAGACTCATGGAGGGATTTGTGAAAAGTAGGCAATTTGTAAGCACAGAAATACTGTGAATATCACCGTAGGGTTGGAGTTATAAAGGTTCTCTAACTAGCTAGCTTTGTTTTCTGACTTCCTTTAACTATAGCATAAGAAAAGCACCATAAAGGCTTGTTTGACTGCAACTTTTGTTAGTTTCAGATGCTATTCAGGCTTCACAAAATAATTTTATAGTTCTATTTAGTCTGCCTTCACATTAAAGTCTCTGTATTTTGAGCATTACCATTGAGTTCAGTTAAGTTAAGGCATTGAGTTATGGAAGGTTCTTTCTTAGAACAACATCAAATTGAGCGATAAAAGACTTTGAGACTAGGAAGATAAATTTAAGCTAACTCAGCTATTAAACTATTTGTTGTTTACACAATGTTAATCAAATATTTCATTTATAATGATAATGCATAGCATAATCCAAAGGGCAAGTTACACGTATTGGTAGTTTGTCCATATGCTACACAGAGATATAAAAAAAAAAAACTGCTTGTGTAAGTGTGTCTTCTACAGCTGGGTGCAAGATTCAAGGCTACTTTACTAAAAAAAAAAAAAAAATGTTTTGGTAGAGGTATACATAGCTCTTGAGTTTTTAATTTAAGAAATCTAAGAAGCTTTTTGTCAGTCAGAGAAAAAGTGAGTTGTTTTCAGCTGTACAGGCTGTAATACAATGAAGAGGACTGCATATTTTATAAACTGTTACCCCCAACCCAAACCTAAACCTAACTATCCATGGAGTAAAAATGCAGTGTTAGGGGGAAAAGTGCAGTCCACGTGCTTGTCATTAATTATGAGAACACGATTACTTCCTGGTTTCAATGCAGGATCCAAACCTGGGTCTCCCACGCTGCTGATGCAATGTGCTTCCGGTTGCGGCACAAGGAAAGGTAAACAAACTGGAGCCGATGCAAAAATGTCTGATGGAAGATG
Source organism: Myxocyprinus asiaticus (assembly GCF_019703515.2). Lineage (NCBI taxonomy): Eukaryota > Metazoa > Chordata > Actinopteri > Cypriniformes > Catostomidae > Myxocyprinus > Myxocyprinus asiaticus. The sequence continues at coordinate 3,969,047 of NC_059368.1, read as the reverse complement.
CCGCTTGTCAGTGAATCAGCATAATATGGCCAAACCTAGGTTACCGGAACGTTTGGAAACATCATGCTGACTTCCTTTGTGATCATTTTGAAATTCATGTAGGCCCTTAAGTGTACAGTATCTCCACATTCACAGCAGTCTGTTATCATGAGTGCAGGTTAGTGATGTGTTTATTAACTAGCAATTACAGAACCTTTTGTAAAACATGAAACATGGCGTTTTGTCTAAACATGAAAGAACTGAGCAAACAATTCCAGCACAAATTATTTTACATAAGCTTATCAGTTTTGGGGTTATCAAGCAACAAACTGTAAGACAAAAAAAACTGCTTGTTGAAAGACACTTGGTTAAATCAATTACTTTTTTTATTATTATTATTTAGGCCTAAAATATGTTTTCCTTTCCAAATTGAGTTTTCCTGTACACTCTTATTTAAGATACGGGAAGTTACTTATTGTGGCTTCAAACACTTATCTAATATGTCTCATATGGGAAATATTAATATTTCTCTTTGATCTGCAGTAAACAGATCAACACGTTTAATATTTTGTTCTTGTTTATTTAGTAGGCTATAATGAATGTTTGATCTGCTCTGGTGTTCCTGTAGCTAGTACATAATGGTGCTACCAACTCCAGGTCATTGGTTTGATTCCCAGCGAACACACATACTGATAAAATGTAGGCAGATGCCATTTGCACCCTGGTGTAGATAGTAGCAGATACTAAAGTATTTTCACCCATATTTAAATACTATCATGCAGTATATGGGCATCACTGTAGTATGTTTATTGTGTTTATTTAGAATCCCACACACACCCAGCAACAACCCCTACCCCTAAATCTAACCTTAACCTTCCCTTAGAAAAAATAACATTAGTTTTACTACAGAAACCATAGTTTCACCATGGTATTTTGTAGTAAAATTATAGTAACCACAAAATTAACCAAAATTAATTGCATTAAAACTATGGTTTCAGCCAAAAAATATGGTTACTACAATATTACTATATTACGATCGACAGACCCCACCTTCGGATCAAACCCTTCTCTGCACTCCCCGACATTCACCGTGACCAAATCACTGCGATAAAATCAACCGGAAATCAGATGGTGATAAAAAATATGGGACAAAAGGCAGAATCGAACCAGGGTCGCAAGGACAACAGCACACATTCACACCGTCTTTACACCCTACACCACTGCAGCAAAACCTATTGTCTAGTTTGTCGGATATTTTTGTGGATCCACCAGACTATTGGGGTGCAAATAGCTGCACTGTGTGGCAGATGCTATTTACACCGGGGTGCAAATAGTCACTCTGTTAAAGGTATTACTTGAATGCACTGTACTGTAAGTTGCATTGGATAAAAGCATCTGCCAAATGAATTAATGTAAATATGCACCAGTTTACTGTGTTTGACACAATATACTCCACACTTACTACTTGTTTTTACATGTGTTACCTTCTTAAAGAAGAAGTTGCGTCATACAGTTTAGAAAGCACATTTGCACTGGATTCAAAATAAAATAAAAAAGCTTGGCACATTTGATCCACAGACTGTAGGAGAGGATTGTCTATTTGATCTTTTGTATACTTAGAAATACTGTGCACTTGCGTTAGCTGCTGACTTATTGAAGAACTTATTAGGTGTATCTTATGGCATAAGCTTGTTTCTCCAGACAAATCTCAGTAGAATGAGCAGGCAGACAGTTTGGGCAGATGCCTCGTTTTACTGTGAGATTTCTAGTTACAGGATAAATATTATCACACACTCTATATCAAGAACATACTGGTTTCTACTGGTCTGTCTTTGTAGGCTAGACATCTAGACTAGATGTTTTAGCTAGTCTCTTGACTCTGACCAGTGACATGTCTGCACATTTACTTAAGTTTAAATGGTTTAAATATTGTGCATTTATAATATTTTACACAACAGATTAATTATAGAAAATGAAACCAAGAGTCTCATTTATGAACTCGACATTTCTCATCAAATTCTTACAAGATCAAATGATCTGAGCTATGCTATTCACATCAATATTATATTTCTTGTCAAAAATTGACTAATATGTTGTAAAGATTTTTTTAACAAAAACCCTCTGAAACAAAGTTGATATTTAAATGAATCGTATCTGAGAACTCCTGAGTTATGAGAGAGCAACCCATGAGCAATAAAGTGGAAGTTAAGAGGAATTTATTATTTAGTGCAATGTGACGTATTGCAGTGAACATCATGCTTTAAAAAACATATGATGTAGATTGAACACATGGAAGGTGATGTAACGTGGTACTTCTTGCATATCTCTCTCTCTCTCTCTCTCTCTCTCTCTCTCTCTTTATTTGGGTGGCTCAGATTATGGAATGTAGAGTGTGCACGTATACATAGTCTTGCTGAGTGCAGTGAAGTGCATGTGAAAGCACTTCTCTCCTTTGCCTTTAATCTCAACAGATGTTTCATCTCAGAACAACCGGGCAGGGTGAAACATTACAGGGTCTGTAGAACATATGTGACCGTCAGCAAACATGGCATCCCAAATGAGAACAGAGTAACATATTGATGATAATTATTGCATATATAAATTAATAACAATCTATTCCACTGCAAATGCATGAAACTCTATGGGTAACAGATTATGTGATTTGGAATATGATTACGCACAAAATTTAGCATGCATACGGTATTATATCGTTATCTGGGTCACAAAATGATAATATTACGATTTTTTAATTAATGTTTACTGGGTCCCACTTTATATTATGTGTCTTTAACTACTATGCACTAACATTAAAATACTTACAATAGAATGTGTTAATGGTGGAACTACATGTTGTTCTGCAAAATTCTCACAAGATTCACATTTGCTGCTACTTAGGTTGAGGTATGGGTAGGTTTAGGAGAAAGGGTAGGGTTAGGGTAAAGGTTGGGGTAGGGTTGGGTTGGAGTAAGGTTAACAGTGTAACTACAGATGTAATTAAATGTAGGTACTTTAAATGCAAGTACAATGCAACAACACGTATGTACATAATAAGTGCATTGTAGCAAATGCTTAAAGACACCTAATATAAAGTGGGTCAGTTTAGTGTAGACTAGGATGTGCTTTGTGCAACAACTTCCGAACTTCCTGCTTTTTTTTACATAAGTAGTAGTCACATTTCAGAATGTAATGTCGCACAAAATAAAGTTTGCATAATTAGACGCTTTTGCGTTCATGTTTTGAGAATGTTACAGCCCTAATACTTAGTATTTGGGGTTTGTTTTAATCCCAAAACAAATGCTAGCAAATACCACTTAACATGTTTGTCATAATTTTATTTATTTCTTTATTTTTTATCTGGTTTGTATCTGAAACAAAAATTAAATACTCATTTATTTCTTGTTGATGGATTGTCAGACAATCTGTAAAATATTACAGACTTCATATGACACAATACTGGTCTTATGCCTGCTGGAAATGTGTAACTGCCATCTGGTCAGGTCGTTGATGGCAATGGCAATGTGTGTTGGTGGGCATGACTGGTCATGAAAACACAGCTTACAGCAGGGATGTGAACTCTCACACCAGTCACGCTAACAATGTTAGTCTAGGAACCATTAAAATTTATATGTTTGTTTATAAGACTCAAACTTGGTAAAAAACAAAAGAATGTTAAGCATGTAATACTCCGCTTGTAAATTCAAGATATCATCACTCTCTCTGTGGCTTTTTTAAATGTTTATTATATTTGTTGAAGCACAGTTGCATTAATGTCATTATTTTAAAGGGTACAGCTCGACCACAAACTGCTGGTTTGTCTCTCTTGTACAATTATGGCTGGTACAATTAACTAATCGTGAAAAGTGTCAATAACAGCATTACATTTAGATCTACTCCCATTGAATTAAAATTGTATTTACATTTATTTTTCCCTGTGGTTGAGCATTGTAAACCTATCGCAAACATGTTCGTTGAGTACATAAGCCTATCGACCTATAACGATATAACAGCGACAATAAAATCATAAAGTTCTAAGCTTGTTTTTGGAGGTGTAGCTTACATAAAAAAATATGGAATGTAATGTAAATTCTATTAACTGAAATTAATAATCATAACCGTGCAGTCCTTCTCTTTTGGGTGTATTATTGTGGCTAAACAAGTCATTGTAGAAGCATCCTGTTTCTAGCCATATTTGTCACATATGATTATCTTTTTCTACACACTGTGCACAACACACATACTAAATATTGCTGAAATAGTAGCAGCATGTTACTATGCTTTTCTGTGCTGCAAAGGCAAAACACAATATTTACACATTTGTCAAAATAAAATTATGACCAAAATATGGTGTCATTGACTATGATCTGTCCTGTTACAGATGGGTTTGGTTCAACTATTCTCAGATTCAGAGAAAACAAGAGACTATTTAATTATCCATATTTGAGAGGACAATCACAATTGTTTTTTTTTTTTTTGTTTTTTTTGCCATTTACAAGTTTTGGTGTAGTACTTTTGCCTTTGCATTCTGAACACAGCCGTTGTGTTTAATTTGCATACAAATGAGATCAGCATCAAAAAAGTGTTTTTCATTGTGTGCTTACATCAGCTTTGTCCAAATATCATTAATACTAGCTATTAGATCTGGTTAAAGGAAATATTCTTCAGAATTCTTCAAAAGGTAGCAAACAAATGGCATCACAGGTGATCAGCTTCAGAGACAAGTGTAATCTGTTTTGAATTCAACAGGAACTCAAATGCTCAAGTTTACAAGCTGTTACCAAAGGAAATGCATTCTCCCTAAAACGCTTTAATTGAGACTGAGTCGAACCAGCCGGATAAAGAGATTAATGCTTCACAGGCAATAGTTAGACAGCAGATTGCCTCTCAGTGGTCCTATTCTCAGATATTTGTAGTGGCATCACTTTCTTTTTTAATTATGAAAATGAAACTGCCATGTGTGTTTGCTGACGGTAATCTATAATATGTTACAGTTTAATGTGAATTTAGATTTTTTTGTAACATGGTATTTTCAACCATTTTTACTGGATGTAGATACACATTAAACTGACAATCTGCATGTCATCTCCTTTTGTGTTCCACAGAAGAAAGAAAGTCAGAAACGATGATGAGAAAATGATGAAAGAATTTTCATTTTTGGTGAAATATTCCTTTCAAATGGAACCACTGCACCATATATAATCAAACAGCCATTCATGTCTTCCAGGTGTTGTAGTGCAATATGTTTGTTTGTTTTTTTTAAAGCGGTGTGGTTTTTAATGAGTGGAACAAAACATCATTCATCCTTACCTCCTCATGCAGACTGATCTCACTGTGAATTCTGTAACAGTAGGTCGAAATTTCTCCAAGTGAAATCGGTCTGTGTTTACCGAAATCCAAAGCACTGCCCCCAGTGGCTGAAGCTGGAAATGTTGTTGAATGTACGGCACATGTGAGCTTCAATTTCCCAGTGAAATTTCCACTGAGGGGTGCTAAAAGCGGGTTGTATTTTAGTTGTAAATTATGTAATACAGTGAACAGCAATGCATATTTATTAATTATGCTGAGTAACTCCAAATCCAACCCTAAACCTTATCGTTAGTAGAGAAAATATTTAATTTTAGAGCAAAAAAACCCCCCCAAAAAAATAACCTTTGAATTGCACTCATGATTGTTTATGTGAACACAATTACTTCCTGGTTAGCATGGGACTAGAACCAGCAGCATCAGAGTACAGGTCTGCGCAGGACTGTTTCTTTCAATCCTGCTCCCGCCTGCTCCAGTCATCTTCTATACTGCACCTGAACTGAATTTTACTCCATGTTAACCCACTGTCTGCCCACAATGATTTTCTTCCCAATCGCTCCCATTCCTGCAACCCCCGCATTTCCACACCAGAACATTCCAGAGAATAATATATTTTGATAGATGCTAACAATTGCATGCAAACACAAACAATACCAAACAAAATTATTTGACATGGTAGTATCTCTTACTACATTCTCATAGAATAAACTTTCCCAAGTACACACTACAAGTATGTGAATTGGGACATGCATTCTTTCAGCTGGTCTGTGACTGATATCTAATAACACTATCTAATAAACAAATAAAAAGTGCTTTGTTTTGTTACTTTGCTATAGTGGACTGCTAGTGGTCCTCATGCCAGATATTTCATAATCATATAAAAAAAAAACACAAAATCATTTTGTTCCCTGTCTGTCACTCACTCGACATTGTGTCAAGGTAGTGACACTAGGGGTTCGCTCTTGAGAGCCCCAATCACCTTTTCTTTATTCAGAAAAGGCCAGTGAATATTGGCGAGTGGAATCTGCATGCCACTCTCCGCCCCGGACATATGGGTATAAAAAGAGATGGTGTGCACCACTCATTCAGACTTGTTCTTTGGAGCCGAGCGCATGTGTGTGTTTGTCCCGTAACCTTGCTGTTGCCGCTGGAATTACGGCGCGTATCAGTGGTCACTCTCGCACAGTCGAGTGTTGTGCTTCCCCTGGGCGCTTCGGCGACTGAGTCCACATGTGTAAAAAAGAGTATATTCAAAAGAGTATATTTTCTCTAAAAGAGCTCGCACAAATGATTGGCGTCTTTTTAAAGATGTCTTTTCGCCTTTGTGCTACTGGGTATGGCCGTTATCTCTCCCCACCAGATGGTCCCAAAATCTGTCTCGAGTGCTTGGGTCACCAGCACGCCGAGGCAGCTTTTGTGGATGGGTCATGTTTTCACTGTGAAAACTTGCCCATGAGAACTTTGTGGTAGCTGCTCTCTTCCTTCTTCGTGAAGCAGAGAGCCACCGTGGCTGCTTTCCGAACCGGTCCATCCTGCATTGAAACTCAGGCGGCTGGGTCAGCGAGTGCTGTGGGTGATTTGGATGTGAATATGGGAGCTTCTCCGCCGGCTCAGTTCCCATGGACCTCCCATCCCCCAGCATGCTTGTTCTACCCGGTAGAGTTCAGGAGCGAGGCAGGCGGTCCGCCTCAGGGCGGATTTAATGTCTCGTTCGGGGCTCACACAGGTGAACCCTGTGTTGCCCCTCGACAGAGCTCTGCTCTGCCTCGGCCACTGTTACTATGTACCCTCTCCGTAGATAGGGTCCTCCCCAGTGGCATAATTCCATATGTAAATTTCCCTGTCGGTAAGTCCATGTGAGGTATTCTCCAAATGTTAACATCCCTCCAGTAGGATGTGGTCTCTGTAGTGCTCTCCCTCCTGGAGAGGGAAGAGCACTTCCCCAGCGCTATTCTAGCAGGTGCTCAGCGGGAAATTGCTTAATACAAAAATCAGGAAAGGCCACCGCCTGTAGCCTCCTCGGGTAAGTGTGTGGCAGCGGGGGCGTGGTCGAGCGTCCGTCCAGAAAGAGAGAAAGCAGTAAGGGTGCTTACACCTGAGCTAGATTATGTTTGTGAAGCTAATTAGTTTGAGTGCCTACGTGCCTCTGAGACTGTTGAGTTTGTGAAGTTGTAAAGCATTGAAGTGGCCTATTAAAAGCCTTACCTGAGTCTGGAAAAACCCACTTCCCTGTGTCCTCCTTCCCTTCTGTTTGTGGAGTCCTTCACAAAGTGCCTACTCCCACCTTTATCGGGACCAGGGAGATGCTTTACCTAACTCGCTGGAAGGTCACGACGTGGTCGAGCGCTCGCTGCGATGCACGCAGCAGCCTGCCTGTGTCCGCTCCACCGTACCTCGTGACACTGTTCAGGGCCTGCGCCGTTTCGTATAGGAACCCATAGTGTCACTACATCGACACAACGTCGAGTGAGTGACAGACAGGGAATGTCTTGGTTACTGATGTAACCTCTGTTCCCTGATGGAGGGAATGAGACTTTGTGTCCCTCCTGCCGTGGCGCTGAACCGACCGCTGACATGGCCGGGACTCACTTTTTAAAAAAGCAAAATAAAGGTCCATCAATGGTTCTTTGCAGCACTTTAGGTTTAGCAAAAAAAAAAAAAAAAAAGATCAACATTCAAATCAAGATTAGTTTTTATTTTATTTTTTTTCTGGTCAGTGTTCTTGAGCTGCTGTATGGTTCTTTAGAGATTTCAGATCAGCGCATTAATTTGGAATCGTTCGCCCACAAATCCGGTCGTTAACTCCCCCTTATGTCACTGATTTTTTTCCTCTTTTTCTTTCTGTGGAACACTAAAGGAGTTTAAGCAAAATGTCCTAGCTGCTCTTTTCCATACAACAAAAGAACATAACGTAAATAACGATTTAAATTTGGGTCTATTCCTCACACACAACCTTAATACAACCTCAGAAAACTTGCAATATAGTATACAAATCTAATGAGCACTTTAATTAAACTTTCTGACCCATTTAAAATTGGTATTAAGATGCGTTTTGGGTGATCCGGTCATGTGTGGTCAGCACTAAATACAGGTGTAAAAAGGGCTGCAAAACGTTTTATGATCAGATCCCGAAAACCACATAAGGAGGTACTGTAGTCAAAAATGCATGTGACCACATTGCATTTGAGGTTTAAATGCTAATCCATTCTGAATGCGTCCCGGACAGCAGTGAAGCCCCACCCCTAACCTGTCAATGAACTGCTGCACTAAAACAAGAGTTTAAACTTTGCTGGTTAAGAGCGGCTTTAAAATGAAATAACTGTCCATTCGGAAAATTAAAAAAATAAATAATAATACATACACAAGCATGAGTAATTCACAGATCTTCACAGATGACAAGCACACACATCTAATGTTCATGGACTCTGAACTGACAGTTCGGATAAGCGTTTGCGCTTAGGTTGAATTTCAACTGCAATATCATTTTTGGGGAACTACTCCTTTTGGAATAATGCTGCTAATGTGAATGGAAACCATCAGTCTGTCCCATAGAGGAACAGGCGTGAGATAGGATGTTCCAAACCGATTCCAGTAGGACAATCCCAGACTCAATCCTGGTTGCTGAAAGATCTGCTCACTCTGAGTGGTGGAACTCCAGCATCTGGTCTCCATGCACAAGTCTGCATGTCTGAGGACATGTGCCGCAATTGTTTTCCATCACCCTTGCAGAGCCTAAGACTACAGTACAAAAGGAAGATTGCTGTGTCAAGAAACTTTACATATTATTGAGTTCAAAGAGTCTTTTTTTAGCATTAATGATTGATATTTAATGTTATACAGTATATTTAGGATTTCTTGGTGCAGAGATGACATTTGGGATGTAAAATTTGACGGCACATCTGTAAACACTTTAAGCGGTTGGGAAAACAGCTTTGTTTCACCACTGTGGAATGTGTTCACTTCCTTCTCTTTTACACAGTACAGACACACACCTAAAATACCTTCAAACAATGGCTGAAATTGTTGGCACAAATTAAAACTCAACGATCTTTAGAATGTTAGCAGAGTCATCCTTGCTATCTCTCTATGTCTGTCTGTCTCTCGGTCTATCTATCTAGCTGTTTGTCTGTCTATCCATCTGTCTGTATGTCTCCAAAAGCACCTTTGACATTTTTTTAAAGACATTTCTTTATTAATTAAACAAAAAAGCTCAAAACCTTAGAAGAAACATCCACATAAGGTATGGTGTTCAGTGACTAAGATGATTATTTAGATACAGGTAGTCTGTCTCTCATTCAGATCTCATTTAAACACATCACTTCACAATTAATCACTGCTCCTCTCACAGTAAATACTGGATGTTATGGCGCGCTGAGACATCAATCTGAGTTTTCAGATGTGTGATAACAAAGAGACAGACGTCTGTAGTGTGATGGATGGCTCTTTCTGTCTGTCTATTAGATGCCGTCAGTAGCACTGTGGTGCCAAGGTCATCTGATTTAGGAGAAGTGTGCTGGCGCATGTTAATGTTATTGAAGAAAAGCCTCTGGCTCTTAACAGAATCAGAACGGAGAGTTCAGATCAGCAGGGGACGCAGTTTACTTTTCATACCCTTTATTCTTAGACATGAGCACAAAAGGCTACTCATTTTTGCATTTGGCTTGATTTTTAACCTATTTTTCAGAATGATCTGCTCTCTCTTGAGTCTGAAATTGGGGGGGGGGGCTTACTCAGATATGAAAGGATTAGGTATCGCTTAATTTATAACGGAGTAATACATTTTTATAATGGATCTAAGTCTTCCTTTCTATTTACCTACCTTCCTACCTAAATAACTAAGTAAACTGCCTTTTGGTCCATTCCTCCAGACAGAACTGGTGTAACTGAATCAGGTTTCTAGGCCTCCTTACTCGCACATGGTTTTTCAGATCTGCCAACAAATTTTCTATCAGATTGAGGTCAGGGCTTTGTGATGGCCACTCCAATACCTTGACTTTGTTGTCCTTAAACCATTTTGCCACAACTTTGGAGGTATGCTTGGGGTCATTGTCCATTTGGAAGACCCATTTGCAACCGAGCTTTAACTTCATGACTGATGTCTTGAGAATTTGCTTCAGTATATCCACATAATTTTCTTTCCTCATGATGCCATCTATTTTGTGAAGTTTTGTACATCCACAAGAACACCTCCAGTTCAGTACACCTCCTTACAGAAGCTAATTGGCTAATTGTCTAAAGGCTTTACATCATTTTCTGGAATTTTCCAAGCTGCTTAAAGGCACAGTTAACTTGGTGTATATAAACTTCTGACCCACTGGAATTGTGATATAGTCAATTAAAAGTGAAACAATCTGTCTGTAAACAACAGTTGGAAAAATTACTTGTGTCATGCACAAAGTAGATGTCCTAAACGACTTGCCAAAACTATCATTTGCTAATATGAAATCTGTGGAGTGTTTAAAAAAAAAAAAAAAGTTTTAATGACTTCAACCTAAGTGTATTTAAACTTCTGACTTCAACTGTACATACCTACCTAATTACCTAACTACCAACCTACCTACTTAACTACTTACCTAACTACCTAGCTAACTACTTGCCTGCCTAATGACCTACTAAATTAGCTAACTACCTACCTAACTACGTACTTACCTAGCTAACTACTTACTTACCCAACTTCCTCTTTAACTAGATAACTACCTAGCTAACTACCTACCTAACTACATACCTACTTAACTTCCTATCTACTTACCTACCGAACCAACTACCTACCTTCCTCCCTAACAAACTAAAAGCATACTCTCTGTTTGATGTCATAAAAATGCACAATAAAAGGTTAGTTTAACCACTGAAAACTATAAGCAACTACGGAATAACCCAATGACACTGAGAATTCACCCTGCATTGGTATTTTGTCAAATATTTGAACACTGTTACACAAGACTCATTAAATTCCATGTAGTCTCCTATTAAGTGTTGGTAAACTGCTACAATAAAATGCAGTTTCCTGAGGCTGCAGGAGTTATAAAAATGCAACTTTTATGAAGTCACTAATGGAAACAGCCAGAAATAGTTATTCTAAATTTTTTAAGCTCCCCATTAGTGAATGATGTCACAATACCAGGAGCAATTATGCCACATTAAACAGCTGTGTGTTGGCAGTGATGTTCTAACCAGAAGAGCAAGAATTCTTTACTAGAGCCAGATACTCATATTTCCAAACTAATTACTCACAGATTGAATTTAATGTTTTCTTCACAGTTAGAGTAAAATATTCTTAATGGATTAAAACAATGTAGATATGTGTACTTTCCTGTGCAAACCTTGCTGCTAAATTAATAACAGACCTCTCCTCAAAATACCTCAAATCACTGCACGATTTGAGGTATCATTCATGTCTGTATAGCACAAACTGTACAGGAATTAGTTACACACTGAAGTTTAATACTTACAGTATGGGATTTTGAAAAATAACTAACTGTAAATATAAGCAATATTAATGGTGATGCTTGAATATCGACAAGAAATTACAGAGTGCCTGATACGTCTAGACCAAGGCCGACTATATCAGTGTTTCTAAGATAAGTGTTGGTTACTGAGTTAGTAATTGTGTTTTTGATTAATCCAATTGTCATTTATCTAAATTAGCATGGCAGCTGTCATCTAAATTAAACAGAAGTCGTGTGAGAGTATAAATGTGAAATACAGGCTTGTTTCATAACTCACCCTCTCTGTCTCTCTCTCTCTCTCTCTCTCTCTCTCTCTCTGTTTCTCTCTTTCTCTGACATTAATTACCATGATTTACTGCGCTGTCATTTTCAACACTTAACCTGCAGTCATCTGCATGGTAAAAACTGGGATGGTTATGTAGACACATTTGTAAACAACATTCAGAATCATATGTGCAAATTTGACTGTAAACTGCTCTCAATTTCTTCCAGAAATATTTTAGAACAAACATTTGACAGAGAACTGTACTGAATGGTTTTGTATATATATATTTTTATTTCATAAAGGTTTGGCTCTCTTTGTGTGCAACTGTGCATCTAAATTTAAATCTGAAGTTTGTTCAGATTAAATTGGACTATTATGAAACTACTTCAAGTGGTTTGGAGTTGTAGTGCACTTTTCTAGAAGCTGGAGTTTGGAATTGTATGACTGCAATTTCACTGAGATAAAATACAATAAAATGTATAAACGAGTCAGAGTTTGAAGTTACATGATGATAAAGCGATTGAGAACACTGGAGACTGGAAAATGAAAACAGGCTTCTATCATGAATCGTGGAACACTTCCGTGTTCAGGAAAAAGGTGGATATGCTATCTTTAAATATTGGAACGGCTAAGCTGGAATATCCCACATCCAACTTCAGACAGAATGCAATATGTAAGTAGATCTTAATAATGTGGCAAGTGTCAACTTTGTCTCAGATGTTTCTCCTAATATTCCTTAGTAGAAATAAAAAAAAAAGACATAATGAGAACAATTGTTGACATACAGTACAATCATAAAGCTATAAAATGAATATGGAGAGCATAGCTCAGAACAATCGTCTTGAAATCGTTTGATGGTAGACTTTATCTTGTGAAATCTGAGCAGAGTTTGAGACATTGTTGAGATCCCTTCTGAAACTCCTTTGTGTCATGCTGGAGTGAGAGTTTGCAATCAGAACTCAACAGAGTTAACACCGCTTACATTAACTGACACACTGGTGACAGATGGAATACTTCTCTTTTTGTCAAAGCTAAAGGAATGACACACCTGAGCAAGAAAAGGTTTTATTTAGTGGTACAATTTCAGTCCACAGCCTGTTGAGTCATTTTGTTGGTCTATTGTTATCATGTTGAATTGTAAAAAATTACATATTGTCAACAATATTATTAATGTTATGTAATTTTTTATTTTTATTTTATGGATTGTAATGAATTTGAAATTACTTTTGAAGACCAAATTGTCATAAGATGAAAATGGTTTGATCTAAAATGTCCTTAAGTCATCTATGATTTCAAAACAAGTGTAATTTTGTATCTCAGTAGCCTATACAAGTTAACTGCTAATCTACCAATAGTCACATTTGACAGTTTTTGCTGATGAAAATTAATAAATGGTAAATAACCATTTTGGCGTGCATTTCAGCATTCTTATCACATGAGCTAGCTGTGGCAGCGGGGGCGTGGTCAAGCATCTCTCCTTGAACCCCCTTACACTGGTACCGAAACCCAGAAAGGAGGAGGCGGGAACCGGCTTGACAACTTAAATAATAATTTAATAAATAATTTAACCAAAAACACACCACCATAAACACACACAGTACAGCTGCCTGTAATTCTCTCTCTCCGGAGAGATGCTTGACCACGCCCCCGCTGCCACACTAGCATAATGGGTTAATTGATCAAACCAGATAGCTAGGTTACTTACTCAGGCTATGTCTTTATTAATCCGGATACATTTGAAAACAGTGTTTTCGTTTATGAAACACTCTCTGTCCACACTACCGTTTTCAAGAGTTTTCCAAAAGTTGCTCGTCCACACTGAAACATATGAAAACACTTAAATCCCCTTACTGTGCATGTGAAAAATCGGCATTGCATGTATGGTCTGAAATGCAATTGTCCTCGTGTTCCGTCGCCGGACACCAATTCCGAGTAAATTTCTCGTCGCCTTTGAAGGGATGCAATGTGAATGTTGTACTAAGTAACATTTATCTTTAACAACACTATCAAAGTGAATATCAGGCACAACAGCACCGCTATAACACGGGGTGCTATCTTCATTGTTTTGGGTGAATGGATCACATGACTGTTTCACATGACAACATATATGTCATAGTTTTCAGAAATATCAGCTTTCCACACTAAAACGTGAAGACGGCGTTTTCAAATTTATCCACTTGGGTGAGCATTTTCAAAAAGATCCGTTTTCATTGCCAAAAATGGCATCCACAAGCACGTCCACACTAATACGTTTTCGTCTGAAAATGCATCTTTTTCTCTACATTTTGGCCTTTCGTCCACACTGAGACAGCGTTTTTGTGGACGAGCAACTTTTGGAAAACACTTAAAAATGCCGTGTGGACGGAGAGCATTTCGAAAATGCCGTTTTCTAATGTATCTGGATTAATGTAGACGTAGCCTTAGAGTGGACGTGGCCTCAGCCGTGTGTTTGAAATCTATCCAGATTGGCATGTTTGAACCCCGCACTTGAATGCTAGATTGAATGCATGTGTATGCACATGCAACTGATTGTCGGCATGTGAATGTTTCAGAGTGTGTGTGTGTGTGCGGCTGTCTTTGTGTTTGTTTAGCAGATCAGATGCTCACGCGGCCTTGTATAAATTGTAAACTCATCGTTCTGATTTACACCATCCACTCTGAGTCCCACCTGCAGCACATGGGACAGTTCAACATGCGAGAACCTTTGATCTGCATGGCAAACATCATCAGTAAGTGGTATGCTGCAGCCGCAGGATTCTCTGTTTGAATTTTTTTGGGGGGTTTTCTTCTGCACCGCCGATCACTCTGTACCGACTGAATGACAGTGACTGTGTTTTCATTCGAAATGCTGTCACTCATGTACATCACAGTTTTAATGACTGGCCATTTGTTAGGTGGTTCAGCCCCTTTGAGAGCTCAACCAATAATCATATAGAAAAGCCGGGCTTCCAGGCGGGATGAAAATACAATGATTGAAAGCCCACTGTCCAATCAAAAATCAGATAATTTTCCTTATGCAAATAGTGCTCATGAAGCTCATGTGGACTCCCAGAGATGTACACGTCCGGGCGGGACCTAAGATGATGTGTTTAAAGCCTCTTGTCCACTGAACATCGATTAGTGGGGTTCTATGTGCCATGCGTCTGCCAACTCTGACAGACAAAATCATGCAGATGACATCAACAAAAAGAACGCTGTGAAAGTGTTGTATGCTATTGCACCCTTTTGTTACCTTTAATATTGAACTGGGACAATTATGTGAATTAAAGAGAGATTAGATGCATTTGATAAACATGTCACCTAGGAGTCCACGCTAATAAAATAATTTCAACTCAAATCAACATGTCCATTTATTTGTTTATTTTACCAGTAGTCT
Source organism: Myxocyprinus asiaticus (assembly GCF_019703515.2). Classification (NCBI taxonomy): domain Eukaryota; kingdom Metazoa; phylum Chordata; class Actinopteri; order Cypriniformes; family Catostomidae; genus Myxocyprinus; species Myxocyprinus asiaticus. The sequence continues at coordinate 3,953,680 of NC_059368.1, read as the reverse complement.
TGTAATAAGCTGAATGATGAGCAGTCAGACAGTCAAAAAACATGAACAGGTTCACCAGAACTCCAACGCAAAGGTGGAATTCAGCGGTTTCTGGAAACTCAGTGGTCTCTTTCTTCTCACATAACAACATAAATTCAACTCAAATCATCATTTTATGTCCATTTATTTATTCATTTAGTAGGCAGCCATGTAATAAGTTGGTAATTATTGCAAAATAAACCCCTTCAGGGTCATACAAGACTGGCTGACTGTATTATCCCTTACATAGCTTATGTAATTTTGCTTCTTAAGTAAAGGGATCTTGTTTTAGGGATGTTAAGGTTTAAGGGATGACAAATCAAATATACAGATTAAGAGCACTTGTTTTCTGCAGTGATCACTACATACCAATTATGATTCATACCATAGCTCACATGACCCAGATCACCTTTTCAAACAGAAAAAAGCTTTAACACCAACCATAATAAATTGAATTGTGACTTTCTCTGGTCCACACCAAAAGCTCAAGTGTGAACCCCCTTATAGAGTGTCAAGGCTCTACTTAGGCTATGTTCAGACTGCCACTAAAAATCTGATTTTTTGCATATCCAGATTGTATCCAGGTGAGTTTTGATAGTCTGGACAGCAAAAAACCACATGAAATCAGATTTTTCCGAATCTGATTCAAACCACTTCGGGAGGTGGTTTCAAATGCGATTTAAATCTGATTTTTTCAGATGTGTCTCAGTCCGGATGCTCTGGCTGCTCAAATCGGATTTCAAATGGTCTTTTGCGTCACTCTTAACGCGACACACAATGATGACGTGAAAAATCGGCGACTGCAGCACGGAACATCACAATATTTACCAGTCTCCTCCGTCGCTGAGTTTTTCTTGTGCGACGGAGGAATTCTGCACCGCGACTGGACAGGGCACTTATTTGGAGTGCAAGATGATGCACCTCCATTTTTCCCACATCTGTTTTGAAAGCATCGTCACGTGGGTACGCCTACATCGTTACCAAAGCAACCCATGCAGATAGGTTGGTTATGTCTGAACGTGCAAATCTGATTTGATCACTTGCAATTAATAGTGCGGACAGTCTGCCTGAAAAGATCTGATCTGAGAAAAAATCAGATTTGCCTGCAGTCTGAACATAGCCGTAGAAACACCAGCAAGGATGAGAAGAGCTAAAACAAGCCTCTGATCTGTTTCCAAAACTATTGGACTTCTTGTGCCAGCAGAATTTGATGAAATTCTGCATACAAATGGCTTGATTTTCTCTTCCATTGATGACATCCAGTGACCAAAATTCAAAGTTACACTGAACATGGGAACTGATCATTACTGAATCCCCCATAATATTTGTTGGCTTATTTAATGGAAGTCTGCTTTACTGTTTCACTTCCAATATGGTGTGCAGGAAATTATGTATAAATGTTCTGTCCTTATTGACCATGGCTTCAATCGTTTTTTTCAAAGGGAAAAATCGACCCTGGCTGCTTGTCTGGGAAAGTTGAATTTTTCCACAGTTTAGTTCATGTTTCTGGGAAAGTAGGTTTTAGTGGTGTTTGCTAAGGCAATAGAAGAAGCCTTTTTTTGTTGTTGTCACACATTATACATTTTGCATATATACAGTGAAAATATTTTTTTTTCTTTTTTCGCATATCCCAGCTAAGCTGGGGTCAGAGCCAGAGCTCTGACCAATAATCTCTATTACTTGGTGATTTGAACAAACCTCCAAACCCAAATATTGGGACAGTAACTTAAGTTACCGCCTAGAAAACCCTAGCAACCACATTGCAACATGCTAAAACCCACTCTGAATGCTTTTTGTTTTTTATAAAGCAACACCCTAGCAACAACATAGCAATATGCTAAAACTCGTTTAGTATGCCTTTGCAACTGCAAAGTAACACCCTAGCTAGGGTGACCAGACGTCCTTGTTTTCCGGGGACAGTCCCAGTTTTTGATGGTCTGTACCCGACTGGAGCTGTGCCCGGAATTGTCCCCGTTTTTACTGCGCGTTCAAAACAGTCTGCAAAGTGAAAATACATGGCAAGAAAGCCGCTTTTGAAGTCTACCGGCAACAAGGTTTACCGTGTGCTGTTTATTTTGACCAACAGAGGGGGCTGCTCGCTATAGCTGCTTTAAATCACTCGTACTGATTACATGTTTGCGCCAGTCTTGCCATTAAGAACTGGACCAGGGAGCAAGCGCAACTGAAAAGAATCATCATCATCAGCTATGAGGTAAGGCACATATTAGAGAGAAGTTATATTGTTATGTATTATATAAAATTAATGCATTTAAAATAAGAACACAACATTAATAACATGGAAAAATTAATGAAATATATAATAAAGTATCTGCAAAGAACAACAATAAATGTAAATCAGCACATTACAGCATAGATTACATTGCGCCTAGCTGGGAAACAAGTGACTGAATAGAAGCATCATAATGCATAACAGTTGGCATGCATAAAAGGTATAATTAAGAAAAACAGGTCAATAAGAGATACCATATGAGATAACTGATAAAAACAGTTAGGTGAAACAGTGTAATAATAAATGATAATTATTCTTATACAATATTCAATATCTTTGTGTCATGACTACAAAGTGAAAAAAATCCCCAACAATATGAGGCAGCTAAGGGGGTTAATCCCCGTTTCAGAAATGAATTTCAGGCCCTGATTTAGTACATACTGTAAGTGTTTCATATGATTTCAGTTGTAATGCTGAGGGAAATGGAAGTCAAGTGAGCTCATTTCTTTTGAAATTCCTCTGCCAGTTTGTCAGCAAGCAAGTTAGTAGCCTACCGTCTTACTTTTAGGAAAGTGCTAGGTAAAGGTGAAGGAAAAGAGGAGAAGAGAAGGAATTTTAGAAGAGAGTAAGAAGAGTAATGTAAAGAGTGTGACCAAGGGCAGGTGTATATACATTTGTTTAGTTTACTTCTGTATACAGTGTAGAAAAGAATGAACTCATATGTAACAGAAATGATCAACTTTACCTCTGTATCGGAATTTCATTGAGACATATTCAACATAGAATGATATACCAAAGTTCATCACAGTACTACATTCACCATGGTCAAAATACATATTATCTGAATTGTCCCCATTTTTAAATTCATAGATAAGTAACGTGAAATTTCAATGACATATTTACCACTGAACTAGAAATGTACCCTTTTCCATTTCAGAAATCTGGTCACCTTACCTTAGCAACCACATAGCAACATGCTAAAACCCACTCAAAACTCTTCTGTAACTACAAAGCAACCTAGCAACCACATAGCAACATGCTAAAACCCACTCTGAACTCCTCTGTAACCACAAAGCAACCACATAGCAACATGCTAAAACCCACTCAGAATGCCTTTGTAACAACAAAGCAACATAGCAACATGCTAATACTCACTCAGAACTCCTTTTTAACCACAAAGGAACCTAGCAACTACAGAGCAACATGCTAAAGCCCACACAAATCTCATTTGTAACCACAAAGTAACCTAGCAACCACATAGCAACATGCTAAAACCCACTCAGAACTCCTTTGTAACCACAAAGCAACCTATCAACCGCATAGCAACATGCTAAAACCCACTGAGAATGCCTTTGTAACCACAAAGCAACCTAGCAACCGCAGAGCAACATGCTAAAACTCACTCAGAACGCCTTTGTAACCACAAAGCAACATAGCAACCGCATAGCAACATGCTAATACTCACTCAGAACTCCTTTGTAACCACAAAGGAACCTAGCAACCACATAGCAGCATGCTAAAACCCACTCAAAACTCCTTTGTATCCACAAATAAATATTTTTAGAAGAAGATAGAGCTCTGTCAGATTCTTATAATGCAAGTGCATGGTTGCCAGCACTTTAACGGTCCAAAAGTCACATTTAGGCAGCATAAAGTAATCCATGCGACTCCAGTCAATCAATGAATGTCTTCTGAAGCAAATCGATATGTTTGCGTAAAAATAAATTGATAATAAAAACGTTTAAAAAGCGCTTCCTGCCAGCAGTTGACGCATCACGTAGCTGTTGCTAGACGTAAGCGCGTCGGCGAGTTCATGTGAGAATTCAGAAGCGGCACTTATTTACAACAGAAGAATGAACGTCACGCAAGAGTTCTGCCATTTTAAACAGCATCAGAGCCGTTATCAAAAACGTTTTAATTATCAACTTATTTCTTACATAAACACCTGACAGAGCTCTATCTTCTTATAAAATCTTTATTTGTGTTCTGCTGATGTCATAAACATCTGGGATGGCATCAGGGTAAGTGAATAATGAGAGAATGTTTTATTTTTGAGTTAACTATTCCTTTAATAGCAATATATGCTATTAATACTAAGTGTAAATAGCAACAAAAAACATCTTTGCACTAAGTGCAAATAGTGTTAGATGTTATTTGCACCCCAGTGCAAATAATGGCAGATAGTATTTGCTCTCCTAATTAAATCACAGTGTGTTTATTGTTTACTGTGCTTATTTAGTCTAAATAAGTGTTTATTTATTATTATAAGTAGTATTAAAGGAAATATTATGAGTGGAGACAGGAAACAGGATGGGGTAAAGTAGGTCAAAAGTGGGAATCGAACCCGGGTCCATCCACACACACACACACACACAAAAAAAAAGCAAATTCAAAACAGCCTTACCCATTACACCACTGCAGTAATGGTTGAGAATGCAGTTTGTCTTTAATTTCTATGTTTCCACTAGACTATTTGAGTGCAAATAGTCACACTGTGTGGCAGGTGCTTTTTACACCTAGTGCAAACAGTCACTCCATTTTTTTATTTTTATTATTATAATTACTACATTTCCAGAGAACGTTTGTCTATAAGTAATGTGCTACCTCCACCAAGCTCCTGAGGAAATATCTACCTTAAAAATAAACATTTGTTTATTGTTTTTATTGCAATCATGGAACATTAAATGTTCTCTTTTTCATCACCAAACTAATTTTAGACTTTACAGTAAGTAGAGACAGTCTACAATTGTACATTGTAAAAAGTAGCATGCAAATCTGCAGGGTATGGACGCTTTGGCTGGCTGACAAAGATTAGCGATAAAAGAACGTAAACAAAAAGAAAATGTAACTCAGATGTTGGAAAATATGCTTCAGCCCGCAATAATTATCAGGTCGCTAAAACTGTCGCAGATGGCATGTTAAAATCAGTACTGTTTCTTCCCTGCACTCTCAGCAGCTGGCTGATTGCATTACATGCCATTTAGCCGAATCTTTTATTTAAAGTGACTTTATTGAGTCTTTGAGTACAAGAAAACCTGCAAAACAGCCAACAAACTTACTTGTGTCTGATTCACCAAAACACCTGGCCGTTGAACCCTCAACACTGCACACTAAAGCACTGAGCTCAAACCACTAGAGTACACTAGAACTACATGAAAGACTTTTTTTTTTTTTTTTAAACTAAAAAGTACTATACATTTCTGATTCAGACCACCCATGGATTGTCTGATGCATATTGTTGGCAGAAATGGCAAGCTCCAATCTGATTGGCTGGCTTTATGTAATTTCTGGGAGTCAAGTTTATATCAGTCCACCAGGAAAAAGGTTCCCAGGCTTTGACAATGACGATTTCTGAGGAAGAACAAGTTGCTGGATTCGTCAAAGTTTATTAGGTTTGTAGCATGAAATGTTTGAAAGTTAAATTTTAAAAAGTAGAAACTTAGTAAACAAGTTCCCTATCTGTCACTCACTTGACTTGAGCCTGAGACACCTCTGGTCTTTGATAAAAGGCCAATGAAAATTGGCGAGTGGTATTTCCATGCCACTCCCCCGGACATACGGGCATAAAAGGAGCTGGTATGCAACCACTCATTCAGATTTTCTATGCGGAGCCGAACGGTCATGCTCACTGAGCTGAATTCCCACGACTGTTCATTCAACTTTGCTGGATCTGACGGTGCATTTCAACGGCTTCTCCCTCCTCTGTACTGGTGCACTGCAGAGAATGCCCCTGGGTGCTTCGGCAGAAATAAGAGTATATTTCTCTAAAAGAGTATATTTCTCTAAAAGAGTGGCACACACGGAATGTCTTCTTAAAGACGCGTCTTTTTAAAGATGCCTTTCCTTTGTGTGTTATTCCTGGTTGCGCTTGTTATCTCTTGCCTTCTGATGGTCACAATCACTGTCTTTCGTGTCTGAGCACTGCTCACACGGAGACAGCGTCCATGGATGGGTCGTGTACTCATTGCGAGAACATATCCATGGCAACGATGCGGTCGCGGCTTACCTTCGTAAGAAAGCAAGCCACCCCAGAGGCTCCCCGCCTCGGTCCTTCTACCCACGGGTATGAGGCCAGCGCGGCAGCACTGGGGGCAATTTGGGGACCCCAATGGGACCGCCTCTGCCGGGTATCCCCCTGCGGACCTCCCATTCCCCAGCACGCTCGTCTGCCCTGATTGGGCTTCCGGATGAGTCCGCTGGCTCGTCTCACGGCGAATTCGACCTCTTATTCAGAGCCCGCGAAAGTGATGAGTTCTCGAGCGTAGCATCGCCCCTTCGGCCCGGCCCCGGCGTGAAGCCCACCGCAGGAAGCAGACGCCACCCGTCTTGCGGCCGCCAAGAACCCATGAAAGGCTTCAAAACGCCCCTGAGACAGGTGACCCAGGGACAACGAAACCTGCTGCTCTGGAGCTGGTAAGCAGACCACTCCATCCCCCGGTCGAGGGCCAGGAGGAGAAAATATTTGTTACCTTTGCATTTAATTGCGTTGCATGCCTAAGTGGCTGCAGTACCCAAGAGTTCAGCAAGAGCGGTTTCCTTGTTCCCTGGGTCACATATCCAGTGTGCATGGCTGTCATCACGACCACCGTCCACCACTCTATTTGGCAGGTTTGGCGCTCCAGCGGTGGTCTTCCCGCCCCTGAGCGCCCTGCTTTGGCACAAATCCGCCCCCGATGTGACAGTCTCCACGGGTCATGAGGACAGGCCTCTTCCTCCCCCATCCCAGGCTGTTCTGGGGGTGGTCACAAGGAGCCAGGTAAGTACTTCGATGTCCCTGAACTCAGCACGGCCACGACATGGTGTGGCACCTCGAGCTCCGCCCCGCCGCAAGGCCCCACCCGCCGGTACGTCCGACGAGATTGTCCCTTTGGTCCCCCTGGCGCGGAGCTTGGATGTGTGGCTTGCGCTTTCCAATCAAATTCAGTTCGCCAGGCATCCGCCCAGGTTCAGCAGTATCCACTTCACCTTAGTGAAGTATGAAAACGCTGCTACCTTGCGTGCGGAGATCGCCACCCTCTTACGGAAGGGTGCGATAGAACCTGTCCCTCCAGCCGAGATGAAGAATGGGTTTTACAGCCCCTACTTTATTGTACCAAAAAAAAAAAAAAAGTTGGTGGGTTGCGCCCAATCTTGGACCTGCGAGTACTGAACCGGTCTTTACACAGACTCCCGTTCAAGATGCTGACGCAAAAACGCATTCTGGCGAGTGTCAGGCATCAAGATTAGTTCGTGGCGGTAGACCTGAAGGATGCGTACTTCCACGTCTCGATTCTACCTCGACACAGACCCTTCCTGCGGTTTGCATTTGAAGGTCAGGCGTATCAGTACAAGGTCCTCCCTTTCAGCCTGTCCTTGTCCCCTCGCATCTTCACGAAGGTCGCAGAGGCAGCCCTTGCCCCATTAAGGGAAGTGGGCATTCGCATTCTCAACTATCTCGATGATTGGCTAATCCTAGCTCACTCTCGGGACATGTTGTGTGCACACAGGGACTTGGTGCTCTCCCATCTCAGCCGATTAGGGCTTCGGGTCAACTGGGAAAAGAGCAAGCTCCTCCCGGTTCAGAGCACCTCTTTCCTCGGTTTGGAGTTGGACTCAGTCTCTCAGCCTCACGAACGAGCACGCACAGTTGGTGCTGGCCTGTTTGAAGGCGTTCAAACAGAAAACAGCGGTTCCACTGAAACTCTTTCAGAGGCTCCTGGGGCATATGGCATCCTCAGTGGTGGCCACCTCGCTCGGGTTGATGCATATGAGACTGCTTCAGCACTGGCTTCAGACTTGAGATGGGCATGCGCTCATGTAGATGGGTCTACAGAGAGCCCCTTTAAGCCTTTGCAGTCAGCTGAGCTTAAGGCACTCTCTTTGAAGACCGCCCTCCTGACTACGCTCACTTCCATCAAGAGGGTAGGAGAACTGCAAGCGTTCTCTGTCAGCGAAACGTGCCTGGAGTTTGGTCCAGGCTACTCTCACGTGATCCTGAGACCCCGACCGGGCTATGTGCCCAAGGTTCCCACGACCCCTTTTAGGGACCAGGTGGTGAACTTGTGAGCGCTGCCCCAGGAGGAGGCAGACCCAGCCCTGTCGTTGCTGTATCCGGTGTGTGCTTTAAGCATCTATTTGGATCGCACGCAGAACTTTAGGATCTCTGAGCAGCTCTTTGTCTGCTTTGGTGCACAGCGGGAAGGAAGTGCTGTCTTCAAGCAGAGGATCACCCACTGGCTCATTGATGCCATAGCTATGGCATATCACACCCAGGACGTGCCGCCCCCGGTAGGGCTACAAGCCCATTCTACCAGGGGTATAGCGGCCTCCTGGGCCCTGGCCAGGGGTGCCTCTCTAACAGACATTTGTAGAGCAGTGGGCTGGGCAACACCCAACACCTTTGCAAGGTTCTACAACCTCCAGGTGGAACCGGTTTCATCCCAGGTAGTGGCACACAATTCAAGTGGATAAGCCCGGGATAGCCAGCCAGGTGTATTGCTTGCACATAGCACCTTTCACCTCCTTTGAGCTGAAGACGTGCACCATTAATTCCCAGTAGTGTTCACAAACTATGTTCCCTGGTTGACTTCCTCTGAGCCCTGTGGCAGTCGAGTTTTTGGAGGGACTCGCTGCCGGCCCAGTACACGTGCTAAGAGCCCTGTTCTGGGGTAGGTGCTCCGCATGTGGTGGTTCCCTGTAAGGTAACCCCATGCGATGTATATCTTCTGCTAATTCGTTTCCCTGTTGGCAAACTGTGTCTTCCTTGGGCAGAGCCCCCTCTGGCACAGTGTCCATGTTTGTAGTAACTCCTCCCCCATTGGGTAGGATCTACCATGAGACTCTCCATATGGTCGGCAAGACCATGTGACGTATTTTTCCACATAAATATCCCCCCCCCTCTTTGGGCGAGGTGAGGTCTCTGCGGTGTCCTTCCCTTGGTAGGGACACCCCTCAACTAGTCCTGGCGGCCCAGTCGGATAATCCCCCTTGTTTTTTAGGGAGTGGAAAAAAAAGAAGGGGAAAAGAGGCCACGACTGGGTTAGCCTGTCTCTATCTTTTGGGTAGTCGACTTGTCCCCAAAGGGCCGTTCGACACTCATAACTATGTTGGGGGAGGTTACGTGTTGGCCTGGTGCGCTGGCTACGAGGCACACAGTGGTCTACCCGTCACACACCGCCAGTTCACGTAACACATTTCAGCCAGTTGCGGCGTTTTGTATAAGGACCCCTAGTGTCACTACATCGACACAGCATCGAGTGAGTGACAAATAGGGAACGTCCTGGTTACTTGAAAAACCTCCATTCCCTGATGGAGGGAACGAGGCGTTGTGTCCATCCTGCCACAATGCTGAACTACCCGCTGAAATGGCCGGACCTTGTCTCGGCTCCTCAGCATAAACCCTGAATGAGTGGTTGCATACCAGCTCCTTTTATAACCATATGTCTGGGGGAGTGGCATGCAAATACCACTCGCCAATTTTCATTGGACTTTTATCAAAGACCAGAGGTGTCTCGGGTTCCCAAGAGTGACCCCTAGTGTCACTACATCGACACAACGTCTCGTTCCCTCCATCAGGGAACGGAGGTTACGCAAGTAACCAGGACGATATCCTTCAATACACCTGTATATTTCACTTTGTTTTCAGATTTATTTTTAAAATTTTAAAGCAATAATCCACTTGAGAATATGAGTTACATGCAAACCAATTGTCTGATAATTACCAAAAGTCAGTTTATTAAAAAATATGACATTGCAGTAAAACCGCATTTACATGAGATTCAGAATCAACAGATTTTGTTGCTACATTTGACATCAAAATATAAACAAACGCACTCAAAAATGCACACATTGGATAAGCCGGTCATGGTGTTTAAATGCAACTAAATCGGGGTAATTTTGTTTAAACCATTAATGACCTTACTCCGATTAAAGAAACCCATTTAAGGTGTTTACATAACCACACACGTTGGCTTATTAAGCATAATCGGTGTAAGATTGTGTATGCGCTCAGTGATTTAACCATAAGAAAATCACTATAATGCATGCCCTCGAGTTACTTATTGATTTTACAAAACACAGGCAACAGCAATTTGATAAAAGACACCAACATTCCATAATTTGTTTATCAGAATAAATAATTTTCTGCTAAGTAAGATCATTATAACCTGTTTGTGGTTACCAAGCGAGGTAGCAACTTTCGCTTTAATAATATCGAATGTGTTTAATATAGAATTTTACCTCATAAGCTCAAATCACACTAAAAAAAGGCTGGTCCAGTTAATGTGCATTCTAGAGTAAACAAACATTATCAAAAGGCTATTGGATCTTTTAACTGAATGACAGGACTTAAATTCCAACAGCCACCATATTAACCATTACTATTTCTCATAAGAGTGGTCAGTCTCCTCCCCCCCTTATACTGTCTATGTTAATTTGAACTGATTTTAAAACGCTATCGTTTTTCATTATCAACTTGCTTGACTAGAGATTTTTAAAGAAAGAAAGAAAGAAAGATGCCTGCAGGCCATCAACAATGGCATTTAATAAGCTTTTGCATTAAGGAGTTCCTATTTTCAGGGCAAATGGAGGAGTCAGGAGGCAGTGGAAACAGTCAACATGAGTATTTTATTACTCTTCAGCGTCGTTCACAAAACTCAACAAAAGGGCACTCAGTGGCCAAGTAATCAAACACAAACAAGACAATAATTCTTGTCGCACACAAAGGAGGAACAGTCTCTCTCTTTCTCCCAACTGATGCACTTGTCAGCCTTTTCAAGTCTCCCTCCACCATCACTATAATGAGAGACAGGTGTTAATGATAATGAAAGCCCAGGTGACAAGCTTACCGCTCTCCTTCTCCTGCAGACAAACACACAACCATGCCCACATCCCCACAGGAGTCCTGAACATCTGCAGTTTGTTTGTCTCCTGAGTGCTTTTTTTAGTCCAGTGGCATCAGTATTTCATGTTGGACTCATCCCATGATCCCATGCAAGAGTTTACCTTGTGTTAAGAAGGAAATCTCCCTCTGAGAGGTCCTGACCTCATAAACACTGCAGTAGCTATAACTCTGCCCCTGCATTATGGCACAAGAGTTGTGTTTCGGCTACCATGCATGAAGAACTGAGACGCTGATGGACTCAATGCAGACTAAATATCTTAGCCTCTCTTCACAGTTCAGGGCTTCTGCTGAGTTTACAGCTCTGCTTTGAAAGTTGCTCTCAAACCATGGATATGCAAGGTGTAAACCTTCCAAAGGTTTAAAGGGAAATTGAAGTGTTTAGTTTTATTTTATTTAAATTCGCTTTGTGTACCGATTCTGAAACACTGTTGCATAGAATAGCAATAATTAATTAGCAGTGCAATTTAAACTCGTCTGCACAGTTTGTGCTATGAACATCTTTGGAAACCTTCAATGATACCCTAGTGTAACAGGAGCCAGCTGGTACATGATAGCTGTGTAGTATGTGTAAACAGGGGTGTAGCTAATGGGGTAAAAGGTGGTAACGATTCTGGGGGCCCACAGGTCCAGGGGGGGCCCACAACAAATTTTAAACTGTATATATTCATATGAAAGGGGCCCAGAGCAATATACAGTCAGGGGTCCCAGAATTCCTTGCTGCGGCCCTGTGTGTGAGCCTCACTCCCCTGGCATCAAGAGGGGCACTAGCGGCAGACGCTGGAGGCTGTAGTCTTAAGCCTCCTCGTTAGCGCACCCGCCTCCCATGCCAGCTCCCAGGCCTCCCATGCCACTCTAAAGTCAACATAAAATGAAAATGTGAATTTTGTAGCTTTCAAGTCAATGTCCGTTTGCTTTGAGGTGATGAAAATGTAGCTGGTGAGTTATGAATAAACACACAGGACACAAAACAATTTTTTGGGGGGGGTGGGATTTGACGGCTGTTTATGTATATATTTATATAAAAAAAAAAAAAACATCAGTCGATGGGGCCATATTGTATATACATATAAAAAAATGAAATAGTCAAGTCATTTTTATTTGTATAGCACTTTTTACAACACACATAGTTTCGAAGCAGCTTTACAGAAAATCATGCATTAAAAGAAAATGAAACTGTAATATCTATAAAGTCTTAGAGTCATCATTGTGTAATTGTAAATTGTGTATAAAAAATAAATAATTAAACAATAATTGTATTTAGAACACCAGTGAGCAAGCTGAAGGCAACTGTGGCAAGGAACACAAAACTCCATAAGATTTTTGTTAATGGAGAAAAAACAGCCTTTGGGAGAAACCAGGCTCACTAGTTCCCCTCTGGCTAAAAGCATAAACACAATGCCAATATTACTTATGTGCAGTGCAAGTCATGGTTTAAAATTAGTAAACTAAGTGTAAAGGGCCAGTGTTTAAACAAAGATTTTGTATGAACTGTAAGATTAATTAAGTTTACATTGTCCTTTGTTAGTTGGCTGATGAAGGCTTTTTTTGGCAAATAATTGATTGTCAGTGTATTCCATTTCAGGAGTGCAGTCCATCATTAGACCAAGGTGATGCAGGCAGAGATGAGTGAGGTGCATTGCAGTTCAACTGGCAGGTCATTTTGGTGAGGTCTATCCTAAGTCCAAGGTTCAGGCAGTGGCATATGAAGTATCCCATGTCTTATGGTTGAAGTTGGCATCAGTTCATCCTCTGAAGTCCATCGTAATAGACTGAAGTGATGTCTGGCTAGCACCGGTTGCCTTTAGTCGTCATCACTCAGTATGTAACAGTGGAGTCTGACACCAAGCAAGAGTGTGATGATTATTGTGCCATGGTGAGGGGCTTTTTTCTTTAATCGAAGTGCTCACTATCAAGAGTGCTAGAAAAGACTATATTTACATTTTATGTTATTACATCAAGTTCTTCTAGACTTTGTGGCTTACTGAGTTTATGAGACAGATCTGGAAGATTATTAGTGAAGCTATCTTTAGTGGTGAAAAGAATAGTTCTACCTGAATTATAGCATAGTGTAGATTGAGTAACATTAGCTGATCGCAGCATACAAGAGACGAGGTAATGATCTGAGATGTCATCACTCTGCGGCAGAATTTCTATAGTATCAACATCAACTCCATATGACAGAATTAAATCTAGCGTATGATTATGGCGATGAGATGGTCCTGTCACATTTTGTCTGACTCAAAGAGAGTTGAGAATATCGATAAATGCTAATCCCAATGTGTAATTTTCATTATCTATGTGAATGTTGAAGTCACCAACAAATAAAGCTCTATTATGTATTACTTTTATTCTTATTTCATGTTCTTTATTATTTTTTATTTTTATGTATCTTGTATTTTCTTTAAAGTTTATATGTAAAGCACTTTGAATTGCCATTGTGTATGAAATGTGTTATATAAATAAACTTGCCTTGCCTTGCCTATCCACAGTAAATACTAGATCTGATAGAAAATTAGTAAATTCACCAAGGAAATCAGAATATGGCCCGGGTGATCAATATAATGTAGCAAGGGCAAAAGACGACCAAGATTTTTTTATTTGTATCTGATGGTGTCACATTAAGCATTATTAGTTCAAAAGAATTAAACTTATATCCTGTCCTCTGAGTAACACCAAAAACTTCACTGTAAATTGTAGTAACACCTCCTCCTCGACCCTTCAGATGAGGCTCATGTTTATAACAATAATATGGGGGAGTAGATTAATTTAAACAATATATTCATCCGGTTTAAGCCAGGTTTTAGGTCAAACAGAGCCCATCCAAACTATGATCTGTAATAATTTCATTTACAATTAGTGCTTTGATAGAAAGAGATCTAATGTTTAGTAGCCCTACCTTTATATGATGTTTATCTTCAATTTTATTTTGTTATTTTCAAGTTTTACCTTAATCAAATTTTTTCTAAATAATTTAGTGTGAGTTTTGTGTTTGGTAGTTCAGGGAACAGACACAGTCTCTATATGATATCTAGGTGATACAGTCTCTGTGTTTTGTAGTTATATAACCTGTGTGACATCTCAAGGCAGCTAGCAGATGTTCGGATTAGCCAGTTTGTCTGCATCCTGACCTGGGCCCCAGTTAGTCAAATACTATCACTATTAAGTCTATGAGCCAAATTACTAGAGAGGAAATGGGCACTTTCCCTGGAGGGATGGAGTTTGTCTCTCTTTAGCAGGTCAGGTCTACCCCAAAAACTCTTCCAATAGTCTATAAATCCTATGCTATTCTCCAGACACCACTCAGACATCCAGCCATTCAGTGACACTAATCTACTATAAACCTCGTCACCACGACAAGCAGGGAGAGGGCCAGAGAATATTACAGTTTTTTTCAAGTTCACACACCTCTTTAACATTATCTTTGGTGATCTCCAACTGGCAAAGCCAGACATCATTAGTGCCAACATGAATAATAATTTTAGAAAATCTACATTTAGCATAAGCCAGCACTTGTAAATTTGATCCGAAATGCATTTAACAATAGTGGCTGGAGTCTCTATTTCCACGTTCCTTACAATAGATTGTCCTATAACCAAGGCTCTTTCAACATGATTCTCAGTGGGTGCATCACTGAGTGAGGAGAATCGATTGGGAACCCTAACAGGAAGAGGAGAGTGGAGTATGCTGCTGAGACATCACCCAAACTCCTCTACAGCCTGAACCAAAGTGTGTGTGTTGTTCGCTGTTCTACCCGCATTCAAAACAGTATCTATCATCTTCTCTTTCTCACTGACCTCCACTAGCGTTCGGATGCGTGTCTCTAACTCATTAATCTTCTCTGTGAGATGGACTAATTCCTCACATTTATCACATGTAAATCCCTCACTGCTGACGGAAGAAGCTATAGTAAAAATGTGGCATGTAATGCAGGAAGCAATAACATGAGCAGATGCCATGACTTACCGCAATTGTTTGTTGTTGTTGGTTGTTCTCGAGCGTTGAGGGTTTGATATCGATGTGAATCCCTCACGCAATTGTTTTTTGTTATGGTTGTTCTTGATAATGGTGCTTTGAGATTGATGCAATAATCCGTGTAACACAGAGGAGAAAACGAGTGTGCACAGTAAAATGCACGCAGTTTAATCGTGATAAAAATAGAAAGCGGATGCACGCAGAAAAATGCACACAGTTGAATTGCGATAAGAGAATAATGTGGAAAAGAAACCCGATGCGCACTGAAAAATGCCAGAGACTAAAGATTAAAAGCATAAAACAGATAGATAAGCGATGCTAAAAAAAGCTAGCAGGCTACAAACACAGACTCGAGCTAGGCGCCAGCAGCAACAGGAACAGGAACTGATGTCAGAACTTAACAGAATCTGTTTATGAGAATAAACAAATATACGGTACAATGTAATACAATAATGAAATACGGTAGTGAAATACAGTAGAGGCCAGTTCTTGCATGTGCAGCAAACGTTGTCAGACTTCACACATGCAATCCATATGCATCCCAAAGAATTCTCAACCGATGAACAAAACCGGGAGCTCTCTTGCCCCGTCGTAAAACTCCGTTCTTAAAGGGGCTACGTCCAATTTATGACTAGAGTTAAATTACATGAAATTTCTCCACTTGGCACCACTTAAATTCAGGGGCAGATTAAAACGCCGGGATGCCCTGACAATAAACAAAGACCCGTTTACAGTCTTATAATATTGATGACTCATCTTGCACGTTCATCATAACGTGATTGCTCCCACTTTCCTTTTCAACTGAAATATTGGATAATATAAACCAATAGCCACATAGCTATTTAGGCATTGTTTTGAACTACTATTGTTGCATTTCTGAAAACTTATCAATGATTAAAGGAATAGTTCACCCAAAATGAAAGATGTATCTGAGTTTCTTTCTTCATCAAAACAGAATTTAAGATTTTTAGGATTTCATTTCAGGCCTCCTCCTTTAAAAAATGCAAGTGAATGTACTCCATTTTTTTGATGGTCCAAAATGCAATAATTAACATTTAAAAGAGTACTGAACTGTATATAAGTCGGAGTTAATTTTGAGAAATATCAAAGTTTGTCCAAAACACTGGAGTATGTCAAATTATTGTATTGCGTCCATATGGTCCACATATCCAGATATCTGCCATATATGAAACCTGCAGTGCTTCAGAGATAAATATGAATCACTCCAGTAGAGGCAGCTTATCCATCTCACCTGGAGATGCGTTTGATCTGTTCAAGATCAAGCTTCATTTACAGCAGACAGTTTCCCAGTCTGTCTGCACATATCCATCGGCCCAAACATATTTGAATGGGCAGGTAAATTAAAGCATATAGGAGTATGTAGACAAAAATGTCTAAATGCTGCAACTGTCTGGAGACAGTAAAAAAAAAAAAAAAAAAAAAAAGTCTAATGAAAAGCTTAAATAATAATAATAATAATAAAAATAAAATAAAAAAAAATAAAAAAAAGACATTTTGATAAGTAGTGTGGAATAATTTGTCATTGTTTCTCATTATTTCTATAAAATAAGCAGTGAAACAATTTTGCTTTAAAATATTATTTATTTTTGAAAAACGTTTGTTCATCAAATGTGTCAGGTGGTGTAACCAACATTCAGGTAGCCATTCTGTTATTGTGTAATAGAAAAAATTGTGAGGATGCCTTTAGACACTCTTTAGACATTTTTATGAAAGGAAATTTTGTTCAGGTCAAATGGAGTAACACTGTGAAAACGTCTTAAAATGTTTACCATGAAAAAATATGTTTGAAAGCATTTTTGAAATTAATAATCAAGTTGCCTACACTCACGTGAATTCAAGATGCAAGGAAATTAACGTAACTTTATGGTTACACCGCTTCACATTTTTAAAGTCCTTAATTTTTTTTTTTTTTTTTTTTAGAAAGTGCTATAATATATGTTATATTTGTGTTTTCAAAAATGAATGAAGCAAACGTGGTCACAAAGATTACATTTCTTCCATCTTAACACTTTTTTTTTTATTTTTTACAGAAATTATGTTTGGGGTGGTTTACCATGACAACTACCTAAACCTTATTATAATGTGTTTTTTTTAACCAACATGTTTTTCCTTTATAAAAGAGAGAAGTGTTGATGTGAACCTTTACAAAATTACAAGACACAGAATTTCCTCTCAATACTTTCAGTAAATGATGAAAGGAACCCTGTATGTATCAGAGGAAAATTCCAGATCGAAGATAAATCCAGTCCATTAATTCCAACCATATGTGAAAAATACAGGAAATCTCAGCACAGAGTGACTGTTCCACAGCACAGAGGAGTCATTAGAGACTTATGCTGACAAATAACAACAATATTTTTCCCATGTTGCACTATAAATACATGTGGAACCAGACTGATCTCAGAGTAAAATCAGAAACAGTAGGCTGAATTTTCAATACAGCTGAAATCGGTCTGTGCTAACCGAAATGCAAAACACTACCCCCAGCTGCCAAAGCGGTAAGTGTTGTTGAGCAAATTTTCTGGGAAAATGTCCACAGATGGGTGCCAAAAGCGAGTTGTGATGCAAGTTGTTTTCAGCTTCACGGGATATAATACAGTGAAGAGGAATGCATATTTTATAAACTCTACCCCACAACCCAAACCTAACCATTTGTGGAGTAAATATGTAATGTTAGATGGAAAAAGGCAACCTCCAAATCACGTTCATCACTGAATATGCAAATGTGATTACTTCATGTTTTCATTGCACCACAATGGCTGGTAAAGACACTGGAGCTGATAAAAAAACATCTGATAGAAGATGGCCCTTGTCAGTGATTCGGCATAGTGGGGCCGATAGTATAGTAACTCTCGGAAACAACATGCCGGCTTCCCATGTGATCATGTTGCTTGAACTGCAAGAGTTTTATTCATCAAAATAGCACAAACCCCCAGTAGGTTAAAAAATAAATAAATATTGAAATAATTCACCCCACAATGAAAACTTTGTCATCATTTATGAACAACTTCTTTCAAACAAAAATGCAGATGTTTAGCAGAATGTTCATCCTTTTGACAAAAAGCATAGAGTAATCAGGGTCTGTCAAGCTCCAAAACGTAAAAGAAAAATAAAAGCACCATGAAAGTATTCCATATGACTTGCGTGTTGTATTCTGAGATTGTTTAATTGCTTTGTGTGGGGAACAGACTGAAATTAAAGTCAATATTCACTCATAATCTTTGCTTCTACCAAAGCTCACAAACGTCATTTGCATTTTTGCATAAATAAATTTTTCAAACTTTCCTCAAAAAATTGGCCCCATGCCATTTGAGAACCGCATGACAGAATTATCATTTTTGGGTCAAGTAAACCTTGAACTTCTGTCTGGGGTTCAATTGTATCTATGTTATATGCTGTAATCTGCTGATGTCATACAGAAAACAATATGAAAAATGTTGAGCAGATCTCATTGGGGTATTTTAAATCTCACCGATCTGAATCATACGGACCTTGTATGAATATCAGCTGCTGTTTTCCCATATTTTATATTACACTGACAACATTCATGTTGCTTGAAATGAAACATCTTTTCATGTAACACTGAGCTGTTATGTTTCTCTGCTTGATGTGTCCAAACAGACAGAAGGTGCTGAAAACTGAAGAGGTATGACCAGATATGATGCTCCTCAAATTAAATACAAGGGGCTTCCAGCGACTCTGGGATTTAAATCTGTGCAAGTTTCATCACATGGAATTCCCTTCTTAGTGCAGACGTTATAAAATAATGTTATAAAATGACATCAATATTAAACAAAGTCTTATAAGTTATAAATGGAAGAACAAGCACAGAACATAGTCTTTAAGAGGCATGATGTATCTGATTGCTTTTTCCATTCAGACAGAAAGTGAGAAATACTGAATAGAGACAGTGTTCTCACCATGCTTATGGATGGAAAGATGCTCTATTGCTTGAAGGTTATTTGATGGTTGCGGATGAAAAATAGCTTTAGACTGCTAAAAGCTAAAGTATAGTTCTGTCTTGTCTGCCAGTATGTTTTAACCATATGGTCTAAGAATCAAAGGTCTTTCTGTAAACGCTACTTTAAAATCAGAGTACAATTACAACATGCATTTTTCCAAAATATTGTGACACCTAATCAAAGTTCTGCTTTATTCACGTAATGACTTATGATTCAAACGAGTCATTAAATATCTCATGATTCAAAATAATGCTGTTGTTTTTTTTTTTTAAATGTAAGAATTAAGAAAGTTTTTCCAGAATAACTATTTAGATTGTCATCAAGTCTCCTAAAGTAAAGACCATATAGGGCAAAATGTACGTTAAAGTATATTCTGTCATTGACATGCGTAAACCGTCCTCATGCAGCCCAGTTTTTTCAAGACACACAGACAGTCCACGTCTTTGTGCATAGTCTGCGCACTTGCCTGCTGTTGACTGAAATAAAGAATATCACAAGTAAGGGATTATCCATGGCTAGGTGTGCGTTAAACAATTTTAATGCAAGAGATGGTGGTGAAAAACCATTTGATGTGACGCGAAGTGCATTCAAATCATTTAACGCACACCTAGAAGCGGATTTTCCTGCTTATACCATGGTCAATTGCCAGCATTGATTAGTTACAGCTGTCATTGATTTTAACAGTACAAATTTTGACTGAAAGATTAACTATAATGGTTACATTTATCTGCGGGTTGTTAGATCTAGAGTTCTTCCCATTGTAAACCAGACAGAAGTAAAGTAGTGCGATCATATCACCATTTTTTAGAGACCAAAAACTATTTAAAAACTGTGAATTTAAATTCTTAATTCAGAAATAATAAAAGCCACATAATGTAGAAGGGTTGGCACTCCTCAGAACATGTAATATTTCATTCCTATTCTTTGTCATTTTAACATTAATCAGGAAAAACCAGCATTGCTGACGTGACAGTTGTAAAAGTAGCACTTACTGTACAAGATGAGGAGAAAACCATCCAAAACGCTCAAAACTCATAGACTATGACCTCTGTGACATCCATATGGTCTCCATTAAGGCTGCACAATTCATTGAATTGAGTTAAATCACGATGTGGCCTTACACGATTACATAACAGCAAAACGCTGCATATTCTTCAGAGCTTCAGTCAGCGATGTGTTATCACAGGGTGCCCTCTAGTGGTTATAGACGCTCATTTTGATCAGACAGTGCAGCTATTTTAGATGATGTTTTATCATATTACAATATAAATCATCTTGCCTCATCTTGACAGACAGCGAAAGATGCATTTGATGGGTACTGGTTACCTTCTCTCCCCCTCCGTGCTAAACAGCTGAATGTCAAACCATACTTTCCCCACAAGCGCTATGGGTGAGTAATACGGAGCTGATGAACACTGTTGTCTTTTCCATGTTTCCTGTAGCGCTTCACAGTTGATTTAAAGACGGCACTGCATGACTTGATGTTGTTGTTTTGTGATGTGATGGTTAATCCCAGCTCTGAGAATATATTCACGTGCGGAGGCCATTTGAACATAAATCTCTCACAATGTCTCATTACGAAGAACAGCAGAGATTGCTCATTAATATAGAACGATGATCAAAACTGACTGGAACTACCTGTGCATTAAACGGTTTTAACGCACGCATCCCATCCAATCAGAATCGAGTATTCGAACAGATCATGGTATAAACAGTTGTAATGCACATGTGGAAGACACATCCATTAAGGTATATTTTGAAAGGCTGAGCTTTCGACCATGCACGAGACAGACTGGCACGCAGAAAAAAGAAGTATACCCTAGCCTTAAAATGATCTATTAGCCAGATGATGCAGGTCTTTTTAAATGTTTATAGTAAACATAGACTGAAAATAATGCTCTAAAATTGGCATTTCTAAATTCATTGGCTAAGGCCATGTCCTTGCTAATATATTAATTTTTTCCTAATGTCATCATTTTGAAAAGTATGAGGTGGTACTAGAGAATGTTTCGAAAGTCTCTGTTTTCTGTAGAGGAAAATGTCATTCCAGTGTGGAAGAGAGGCCAAAAACACAACAAAATCATTGCTTTTTTCAACCGGAAGCTGTGGACGTGGCCTCAAACTGCAGCAGTCACCCAGTTGGACATTTACTCAACGGCTGAGTGTTTCAATAATAAACAAAGAAATCTAATTAGACCTGGTTGACAAACAAAATTTTAAGTAATTTTTTGCTGTTGATGTAGTTGTCTATTTTGACACAAGATAGATGTGAACCAGACAGATTGTGAGGGTGGGCACACAACTCCAATGGCTTTTTCACAGAAACTGTAAATATTTCCACTGACATCATGGCCAAATCCAGAGCGGAAAACGTTGGAGTCGGTGGATTCACTCAAGCTCCATGGCACAGAGATTCCTTTCTGATCAGGATCACATACGGTCTTAATTAACATCAGCTGCTGGTCTCTTTGCATTTTAGAAAACACTGTGGAACTTAAACTACAAACCATAAACCCAAAGCTGCTGCTGAGTAAGAACATAATTTCCTCAACAAACAGAGATAAGACATTTGCATGACACAAAACTTGTCAGAAATATTTTTGGACACTTGATCCAAACTTAAAAATGCATGAATGTCATTGCATTATTTAAAGCATATCAAACCAAACTGCATTTACAGAACCATAAAGAAAGATAGCACAAGCACTCTTTTCAACCTAAACATTTCACAAAAAAGCAGCTTGTTGGATTTCAACTAATAAACAAAAGATAAATGGCTCAAGATAAGGACAGAAAGTATTGTGACTTTCTGGTTGTCAAACATTAGTGGAACATGCTCAGAGTTAATGTGCTAATCTGCACTTGTGGAACTTGAGCAGAACTGACTACACACATCCACTAAAAATCTCCTTGACACCAGCTGGTTAAAAGTCATTGCAAAAATTCCCAAGTGAAGTTAGCTCCGAGAAAAACTCTGACATCATTTGTTTTAATGCAATGTATATATTTTAAGTGTGACTCATATGTTCCATTTTGGGGCTATTGTACATATAATGTAGACACCACCCTGCAGTTAAACTTACTGTATGGATGTTCTTGTCCTTTCAATGAACTTGTTTATCACG
The DNA here is from genome assembly GCF_019703515.2 of Myxocyprinus asiaticus. Classification (NCBI taxonomy): domain Eukaryota; kingdom Metazoa; phylum Chordata; class Actinopteri; order Cypriniformes; family Catostomidae; genus Myxocyprinus; species Myxocyprinus asiaticus. The sequence goes on along the minus strand of NC_059368.1, from coordinate 3,931,471 downwards.
TAAAGCCTGTAATCTGTTCTTTAGATCTGCACATATGTGAGTCAAATCCGTTTACAAAGCCAAATATTTTATTTTTAAGCGTTTAACTGAAGGTTAACATCAGACGTTTGTCTTAAAAGTTTTATTTGGTAAGAAGCGATGACTGCCTCGATCAAATGACCATTTGTGCTCCATGTCTGGCCGAAGTCTTACCTGTAATGTTGTACATTGGAACATAAGTTCCATCATCAGAATTTTGAGGGCAAAAGGAGCAAATTTCTTTAGGTCCACAGACAGAATTTGCTTTGCTCAAGTGCACTTTAATTAGTATTGCTTCAACATAAGTCCAATATATATTTATGAGGGAAAATAAATCATACAGACTGAATGCGTACTCTTGAGCCCCTTAAATAATATGTAAATATGTTGGCATACTTTGATGCTCCATGCTGAAAAAAAAAAAAAAAATCTAATTAATTAATAACTACACACAAAATGTGTCTATTTAAACCTTAGAACATGGACTTTACAATCCATATAGGCAATAAGGCCAGTTCTTAACAAGTGCTTTTTAATTTTTAATTTGCTGACAGATTTGAAGTGTTCCATTTTCATAACTCATGGAATATGTGGATTTACTGAACACCATACTGTCAAACACATGGTCAGTCGTGAAGATCAGAAAGGTCTTGAGTAGACTACAACAAGCATATTGTTTCACTCGCAGACCAAATATAGTATACTATGTAAATCCCCAAGTATACTTCGGTAAGACGCAGATGCTCTCAGGATGCATGACACAAATTTCGTTATCAGCAGAGTGCCCGCTAAGATTTTTCTAACCGCCCGTACACTGAATGCGCAAAATGCGCATGGACTTCCATGCACTAATTGTCCACATGGTGGCAAACTTACAGTTTAGCCTTTGCTGTCACAAAGAAGAGCTAGAAGAAGACGTAATCGGCACTAAACTACAGGGTATGAAGGTAGAAACAACAAGAATGGATGTGCATGTAAAGAGCACGTGTGTAAGGAGGTCAGGAGATTCCTGCATTTGCATAACTCGAGTTTCAAGCATCTTTATGGGTCTAAACTCCTGAAGACAAATAGTCCAGTCCAAATAACAGTCGTAGCATGCAAGAGCCAATCCTCTGTGTATTCGTTCACAGTGAAATTAAGTCTAATTTGAAAGGCTAGCGTTCGACTGATCACAGAGTCAAAACAAATGTATACTTTGCTTTAACCTCCTGAGACCCCCGCGTGACCGCTGTGTGCATTTTCCATTTCCCTTTTTGATTTGTAACTAGTAGCACCTAAAAACAAGCAAAAAAACAAAAAAAAAAAAAAAAAAAAACATTTCAAATCTAGAGAAAATAGTTTTGTGGACAGTAACATATGTGGACAGCGGGACTAAGTTGTGAAATTTCAAGTAATGCTAAGCTATAGAAAGTCAGATGTTTTTCATCAAATAATTTATTGTGTCCAGGAGGGCTTTTATTCATGTTTTTGAGATGTTACAGACATTACAGCTAATTTTCTTTAAAGCTTAATGAATACTGTACTGATTATCATTGTCCCACATCTTCCAAACATGTTGAGTGGTCCAAACATTATCTGCAGCCTGAAATGGAACTTTTGGTCAGATTTTAGGAGTGAATGCACTTAGCTGCATAGAAAGCTATAGGATGCACTCTTGCTCCCTATTTAGTGAATGACTTAACCTCCAGTGAGCTGTCTATCTGCACTGGTCTCAGAACGGTTCAAAATGCACCTTATTTTCATCCTAACTCCATATAAAGCCTGTAAAAGAAAACAGTTTCAGCTTTTGGATGAATACATTTATTCTGTTGTGTCATGTTCTCTTCAAAGAGAGAAGAAAACTGTCTGAACACTGATTTTGTTTTTTTTTCTTTTTTTTTTTCTGACTGTGGAGCTCTACTGGCATAAAGTGCTCACTGGTTCATGGACAAAGAAAAACCCTAATGCTGCCAGAATGATTTATCCACTCAAAGCCGTGACTGCAGACGCCAGGTCTTCAGGGAAAGCTTCACATCGGTCAATGACTTGGATGGAAACATGCCCTAAACCGCTGCTGGTAAGCGCTTCTGTTTGAACTGTTGAATGCTCAGAATCTAGTGCTGTTATGCATCATCTGTGGGTAAAACGGACTCGTTTACCTAGACACTCTGCTGCAGGCCATTCTTTGGCATGATACAATTATCCAAACAGCATGGGAAGCCCATAAAACTGTGTGCTGCTTCACAATTGTCACCTCATTGAGTCTCATAAACGGCTGAGCGTTGCCGTAATGCGCTCACGCAGCAGTATATCTCGCATTGACGTCTCACAGGTGTCTACCGCAGTGTACTGGAGTATATCATACACAAAACAGCATGTGTGTAGCATCACAAAACACACAGTAAACCTTGAACTAGAGTGTTTGTTACAGTTTGGCTATGTTCAGAATGGAATACTAGAGTGCAACATACATACTACATACATTTTTTTATTTATTTAGTATGTGAAACAGCACACATTATGCAGCTATAGTAAACATTTGAAACTGTAATATCACTGTAAAAAAAAAAAAAAAAAAAAAAAAGTTTGCTGGTTTAAGCTGGTTTAGTTGTCCTCCCAATCTGGCCAAGCTGCTGTTTAGCTCCTAACCAGCTAAAATGTGCACAAAACCCCTCTAAAACCATCAGACCAGACCAGCCTGGCCAGGCAGAGAGATCAGGTAACTAACTTTTGGTTTAAGCTTTTTTTCCTTTTCTTTTTCCAGCAATTGCAATATGGCAGCGTTTTAGTGCCACAGTAAAAATAATAATAATAATAATCTAGGATTATAGAGAATAAACCTGTAATATTTAAAGAAATATTTTGTGAATTAAGTCAAAATTACGAGAATAAATTGGTGGCATTACAATATTAAAGTGTTTATATTATAAGAATAAAGTTCTTAGATTTACTGTAGACTTTTTTCTCAATCTTTTTTTTTTTTTTTTTACGTGGCACTAAAACACTGTCGTACCACATTGTTTATAGTAATGCATGTTTAACCTCTTGCGACCCCGCGTCCTTCTGCGTGGACATTGTGTTTTGCTTCGCTATATGCTATGCATCATTTAAATTCATTTAAACTGACTGATCTCAGTTCAGAAGACTCTGGGCTTTCAGTAAAGGGTTAACATTTCGACATATGGAGTCATGTGACAAAAGGACATGGCGCCGCTCACAGCGGAGTTTGTCTTTGGGAGAAATGCCAACAAACCAAAAAACGTACATTTTTATCCGATATGTAATTTTTTTTATTTTTTATTTCAGCGATTTATTGTGAAACGGCATGCTGTTAAACATAGTGACAACTATAGTGGACAATAGCGCTAGTTTTTCATTAGAAATGATTTTCTCATTGAGAACATTTTTGCTGTCAGAGGCTTTATATGGAGTTAGGATGAAAATAAGGTGCATTTTGAACTGTTCTGAGACCAGTCCAAACAGACAGCACACTGGAGGTTAAGTCATTCACTAAATAGGGAGCAAGGGAGCATCCTATAGATTTCCTATATAGCTAAATGCATTCACTCCTAAAATCTGACCAAAAGTTCATGTTTGGATCACTCAACATGCTTGGCAGACATGGGACAATGTTAATCAGTACATAGATTCAGAATTTATCATGTATAATGTTATTTTAACAAGGTTGGCAGTGGACTGTGCTTGCCATTACTTTGAATCAGAATTATTCATGCTAATTTCTGATTTTGTCAAAAAATAAAAAATAAAAAATAAAAGAAAGAAACAATGCTTGTCATTGATTAGTCAAATCAAGTTAAATAATTTTTATTTGTATAGTTTTTAATTTGTGCATTTCCTAGTACACATTGTTCCAAAGCAGCTTTACAGAAAATCAGCTGTAATGTCTGTAACATCTCAAAAACATGAATAACCAACACTCCTGAAAACAATTTGTTGAAAACGGTCTGACTTTCTTTAGCTTGGATTTATTTTAAATTTTACAACTTCAGCAAAACTATTTGCTCTAGATTTTTTTTTTTTTTTTCATGTTTATTAGATGTGTAAGGTGTGCAAATTTCTGTAGAAAGGATGTAAATCTTAGCAGACTGATAAAATAATGAGTCAAGAAAGATTTGTTCAATATCATGGTTGCCAACTTTTCACCACACGAATACAGGATGCTAGGGCATTTTTAAGGGCTTCAATATGCGATGTTTCAAAATCAGACCGGGGCCCCCTCAGGCTTTTTGGCTGTCCGACCAAGGGGGAAGGGTTCCCCTTCGAACGTTTCGAGTCTTAAATATGGGACAATATACACCTCCAACAGGACGTCTTAATTTTGGCCAAAATACCGGACATCCTGGCTAATATGGAACAGTTGGCAACCCTAATATTACTTCTGGTACATGTGTTACACTGGGAATGGAAGGTCAAGTTGAATTCATTACATTGTGAGAGACAGTAGTGTGCTCTGTAGTAGGTCATCCAAGCATTCCATGTATACAGGAAATTTGCACATACTATGCACAAAATACATACTGCAAAAATAGTGCAAGTAGTATGATAGTATGCTATTCAAATCATATAGCCTGTTTAGCTTTCCTAGCATGCCCGCTTCTATGCAGTTTCCACCCACTCAGCTGATTCAACGGTCACATATGGAGAAATCAAGGGTGTTTATTTCATCTGTAAAAATCTAAATGACAGATGAGTTTCTCCATATGGTTTTGCTAATACGATCATCAGCACCATCTCATTTGTTGACCCGGTTTTCCTCAGAAATTATGAGTAAATACACATAAACAAAAAAAGAGTTTGATAGTGTCAGTTTGCAAAAGTAGAAATATGTTGTAGAAATATATATCAGTTGGGGCTGGCTAGTGAGGGACCAAATGCTGATTTGCAGTTATAGATAAACCTAGCCTTTATATTTCCCATATATTTGAGAAAAACAGGGCTGCATGCAAAATGAGGGACACAGCTAAATGTTCAAGTTTCTGTTAATTTAATAAATATTTTTTTTCTACAATGACTCAATTCAGCAGATTGTCACAATTATGACAATATACTGATAACTACCAAAAATCAGCTTTGTCAAAAAAATCAGACAACGCAAGAAAACGTTCAGGTTATTTATTGCTTTTGACGTCAAAACGTATACAGTCATGCGCACAACACACGGGCACGCTGGTTATGCCGGCAAAAACACCAGTAAAGGCTATAGAATTGTACTATGCAGTCAACTAATTTACTAGTATCATGACTGTGTAATTTATGTTGTAGAACAAAAGGTGGAAGTCACTTCAAGTGATGTTAACCACAGATCTTATAAATCGAAAATCTCAAAAAGCAATAGAAATTCCTAAAGGAGACTAATGCAAATTAATTTGCGGTTTGGCCTACAAATCATGAAGTCACGACCGAAAATCTCCATTTATACCCTATTTGTAGAGAGTGCTATGTGTATATCAATTATTTTACAGGGGCTTCAAAAGATGCTCATCCAATCAGATTTTAGAGCCTTTTCATAATACCTTTTTTTCCATTTATTTAGTTTCTTTCGCTTTTTGACCCCAGCTATGAGAACATACTCTCTCTGAGGACACGTGGAAGCCAGAAGATGCATGGCCAACATTACTTTAAGATTAATGGATATAGTTTCACTTCCAACTGGAAGATTGTAACACTTGGACAGACAAGAACTCGTCTCTCAAAGGAATGATACAGACGTCTCATTTAAGCGGAAGACCGTCTTCCCCTCATTAGACTCTGTGGACACTGACAGATGGACAGTTGGCAGATAAGAATCGATTGAAGTCAATGGACCAAGAATAGTGAAGGAAAAACTAAAGAACTCATTGGAGCCAGAAGCCAACTGATTATTTTAGATTAGGACATAACAAATATAAAGATGGACTCATCCTTACAGTGCTGTGGGTTTTGAAGTTCATTGCTATGTCCAGTCTAGGAAGAAAAATTGGTACAAGATGGCGCTGCAGATGGCAGCCTTGGTGTGGAGCTCTCCAATTATTTTGTTGTTTTTATTTGTTTGTCCTGTATTTAGTAACTTTTTTCCAATCAGTTTTTACCAGGGACAAACTGCTGAACATTCGGCAGCACATACCAGACAATCTTTTCACGGTTTTTGTCTATTCTGACGTTTTGCTGGACATTTTAGTCGGAGGCGCAGCTGTGTTGTTCAAGCGCGCTATGAGACGCAAGCAAGGGAAGTGAGCCGGCACACTGGTCATGCTCCGACAGTGCGGCTTCGAACAGCACTGTCGAGTATTCATCAAGTGAATCTCCACTCTCTTCCTAACAAAACGGACAAACTACATCTCCTCACCCCTTCAAACAAAGACTTTTCAAACTCTGCTGCCTTGTGCTTCACAGACACCTGGCTGAGTGAAGTGATTCCAGACAGCTGGTTACATCTGTCAGGCTTTCAGCTGTTCAGAGCGGATCGCATTGCAGAGTTAATGGGGAAAACGAGAGGCAGTGGAACATGTATGTAACAACGTTGAAGATGTGCTGTCCTAATTTGGAAGCACTCTTTATCAACTGTAAACCTTTCTACTAGCCACGGGAGTTTTCCTCATTTATTCTGGTGAGTGTTTACATTCCTCCACAAGCGTGTATGAGCATAACGCTGCAACAGTTGGCTGATCAGATCACAGACACAGAACAACAATATCCGGACTCACTTATTATTATTCTCAGCGATTTTAACAGAGCCAATCTCACCTGTGAACTGCCAAAATAAAAACAGCACATTACATGCCCCACCAGAGACAGAAATATACTGGATCACTGCTACACAACATTAAAGGATGCATATCACTCTGTCCCTAGAGCAGCTTTGAGACTCTCTGATCACTGTCTGGTTCATCTTCTTCCGACCTACAGGCAGAAACTTGAATCAGCTAAACCTGTAGTAAAGACTGTAAAAAGATGGACCACTGAAACAGAGCTGGAACTACAAGCCTGCTTTGACTGCACTGATTGGAGTGTTTTTGAAGCTGTAGACACCAATCTGGACAAGCTCACAGATACTGTGACATCATATATCAGTTTAAGTAAGTATATGTGCATTCCTACTAGGACATTCAGCAATGACTAACCATGGTTTACAGCTAAACTCTGGCAGCTTATCAGGCCAAAGAGGATGCTTACAGAAGTGGGGATAAAATCTTGTACAATCAGGCCAGAAGCACACTGAAAAAAGAAATTAGAAGGGCTAAAAGAAGCTACTCTGAGAAGCTGAAAAACAAGTTTTCAGCTAAAGACCCTTCATCAGTGTGGAGAGGCCTGAAAGACATCACTAATTACAAGACACCATCCCCCAACACTGTAGGGAATCAACAACTGGCTGATGACCTGAATGTGTTTTAATGTAAATTTAAAAAGCCCAGTCTCACACCCCACACCTGTTCTGAACTTTACCTCACACAAACATCAACACCTCCTGCAACCACCCTCCTCCCCCTCCTGCTACTCAACCTGCACTCAAGATCTGTGAAGAGGATGTGTGCCGGTTATTCCGTAAAAAACAGACAAGGAAAGCACAAGGCCCAGATGGTGTTTCACCCACTTGTCTAAAATCCTGTGCTGACCAGCTGGCCCCCATATTCACACAGATCTTCAACAGATCACTGGAGCAGTGTGAAGTTCCCTGCTGCTTCAAATGCCCCATCATCATCCCTGTCCCAAAATCAAAAATCCTAGGACCCAAAATCCCAGGACTTAATGACTGCAGACCCGTTGCTCTGACATCTGTGGTTATGAAGTCATTTGAGAGACTGGTGTTGGCCCACCTGAAGGACATCATTGGACCCTTTCTGGATCCACTTCAATTTGCTTATCGAACAAACAGGTCTGTGGATGATGCAGTCAACATGGGATTGCATCATATCCTGCAACTTCTGGACAGACCAGGGACATATGCAAGGATCCTTTTTGTGGACTTCAGTTCGGCTTTCAACACCATCATCCCAGCTATTCTACGGACTAAATTAACCCAACTTTCTGTTCCCACCTCTATAGCAGTTAGTGAGACTGGGGAAATTCACTTCCAGCACCTGTACGATCAGCACTGGTGCCCCCCAGGGATGTGTACACAAATGACTGCACCGCCAAGGACCCCTCTGTCAAGCTCCTGAAGTTTGCAGACGACACTACTGTCATCCAAGATGACAATGAGTCTGCATACAGAAGAGAGGTTGAACAGCTGGCTGTCTGGTGCAGTCAAAACAACCTGGAGCTGAACATGCTCAAAACAGTGGAGATGATAGTGATCTTTCGGAGGAACACCCCAACTTTGACCCCACTCACCATTCTGAACAGCACTGTGGCAGCAGTGGAGTTATTCAGGTTCCTGGGCTCTACCATCTTACAGGACATGAACTGGGAGATCCACATTGACTCCATTGTGAAAAAGGCCCAGCAGAGGTTGTGCTTCCTTTGCCAGTTAAGGAAGTTCACCCTGCCACAGGTGCTGATACAGTTCTACTCAGCAGTCATTGAGTCTGTTCTCTGCACTTTAATAACTGTCTGGTTTGGTTCAGCAAAGAAATCGGACATCAGAAGACTACAAAGGACAGTTTGGAATGCTGAGTGGATTATTGGTTGCCCCCTGCCCTCCCTTCAAGAACTGTACACTTCCAGAGTGAGGAAAAGGGCTGGAAAAATCACTCTGGACCACACTCACCCAGCCCAGTACTTCTTTTAACTGTTTTCCTCTGGCCAGCGCTACAGAGCACTGAGCACCAGAACCGTCAGGCACAAGAACAGTTTTTTAACCCTCAGGCCATCCATCTCATGAACAGTTAAAACTGCCCCATTGAGCAATAATTATGTGCAATACACAGCTTAGTCTATTTATATCTATCCAACATATCCTACCTCTTCTGCCATTACATTCCCTTGCACTATATGTATATAACAGATTTGTGTTTGTACATACATACATACATACATATATATATATTGTCTTATTGTGTATTTCTATACATATGTTTTCCATTCATTTTTTTATTTTTATTCTATTTTTTATTATCTCTGTCTTGTTGTTGCGTTGTTTGTGCACTGAAACATCTGTCACCAAGACAAATGTCTTGTATGTGTAAGCATACTTGGCAATAAAGCTCATTCTGACTCTGAAAAAGGCATGTCATGACCCCTTTTAAATGGCATCTAAGGAAAGAAACACCTTCTGTCTAGGAACAGAAATCCCAATCTTTTTCTAATATATGAGTCACCTCATTTATTTTTGTGGAAAAAAACAAGCCTGTTGCGATGTTTGTTTCTTCTGCAACATTTCAGACAGCATATCATGTGTTCTCTCAAGTTTTGAGAAGATCCATCATTCTTGAGCTCATTTGTTCTTTGATGACAGTTTCTAGCGTTCTTTTCCTGTTAATTCTGTGAGTGACTGTTTGACTGTATATATTAGCACACTATATTAGACCCTAATGACTGATGAGATATTCTGATGCAAACTTTTTATTGATTCAAAACAAAACAGTATAAAGCATAATATAAATGCACAGAATCAACTTTTAACCTTTTTAAACCCCCACTGATTCACCATCCCCCTCCCAATTCCCAACCCCACCCCAACAAACAACACCGTGGTCAAAGCCTGTGTTGTATACACCCAATATAAACACACACACACACACACACACACACACACACAAAATTATTGAGAAAATTAAAATACAACAATCAACAAATAAAGAGAGAAAAGAAGAAATGAAAAATTCCACAAAGGATACAATTTAGAATTTAGCACCATAATTGTGTTTCTCTCCACATGTTCTTCACTGAGAGACTTCCAGAAAGGACAGGTTTTTGCCCCATTTCTTAACATACACATAATCTGCCAAGCTGCTTATATGACATCTTTTCAAATGCTGCCACCCTACCCAATTTGGTGAACCATTCTTGAAATGAGGGAGCGCCATTCTACTTCAATCCTCTAAGAATTATCTGTCTGCCAATCATTACACTAGTTTGGACCCAGCATTTTGTATATTTGTCACTTTAATAACCGCCCCATCACCCAATATACATAGTCTAGGGCAGAAAGAAATGTCTAAAGCCTCACATATAAAATTCTGGACTCTTACCCAGAATTCTTGAATCATAGCGCAGAACCACAGAGCATGGGCTATGGCTCCATCCTCCAACTAACATCGCCAGCACGTAGGTGTGTCTTTTAAACCAAGCCTAAACAAGTGGGAGTCCAGTAGAAACTATGCAAAATCTTAAACTGAATAAGGCATGGCCTTGCATCCCTAGACATATTTTACCATTTTAAAACTCCCCATCTTCCAATACCAAGTTCTAATCTCCTTCCCATAACCTCTTAAGAGCTGTTAAGACCCCATCACCAAGACTCTGAATCAACAAGGAATAATACACTGACACTTCATGCCCCTTTCCAAAGGCTGCGAGTACCATACAGAGGGTCTCTCTGCAGCTTTAGAGAGCTGTGTACTACCAACAAAAATAGTACAAAGTAGAAGGTGCAACTGTAAATACCTGTAAAATTGAGACCTTGAAATCCCAAATTGCTGTGTTATATTTTCAAATGATCTCAAAGCTCCGTTTTCATAAAAGTCACCAAGTGTAGGAACACCCCTCTCCAACCATTCTTTCCAGCAAAATTTATTAATACACACTTTGGGGTTCAGCCATATGCTTGAGGAAATATTTAGGCAAAAATCAAAATTGAACATACTGGAAACCTTTGTCCATACTGAATGTAAATGTGAAATAATTGGATGCATTTTCACTTCACTAGGCAATTTGATAGAAAGACTTTGTAATGGTGAGATTGGGGCAAGGACTGCTTGTTCAATGTTGTACCAGGGAGGGGCTCTCTCAGGTGGAAGAGACCAATGAGCCAGGTGTCTGAGACTAAAAGCATAGTAATAAAACGTTTTTTTGGGTAGACCTAAACCTCCTTTGTCAAGTAGTCTATGTAACTTACTGAAATGTAACCGAAGTCGTTTACCATTCCAAATAAAAGACTTAGATATTCAATCAAATTGTTTTAAATAAGAAAGAGGAACATCTAGATGGAGAGACTGTAGTAGATAATTGAATTTGGGGATACAATAAATTTTTATAACATTGACTTCCATAGACAAATGTAGTGAAGCCCACCTATCAACATCACACAAGAACCTTTTAATTAATGGGTCAAAATTAAGTCTAACTAAATCTCTCAAATTAGCTGGAAATAAAATGCCTAAATACCTAATGCTTTGCTTGGGCCATTGAAAAGCACCAGGTTGGAAAGCCGTGGCAGGGTAATATGCTGTCAGAGCAAGCGCTTCCGATTTAGACCAATTCACCCTGAAAAATTGGAGAAGGAATTAATAATTTTATGAAGGCAAGGCATAGATCTACTAGGGTCAGAGACAAATAATAATATATCATCTGCGTAAAGTAAAAGTTTATGCACCAAACCTCCTGCAACAATACTTGGAAAATCATCATATTTTTTAAATCTAACTGGATCAGAGAAATTGGACGATAATTTTACATTAATTTGGGTCCTTATATTTTTTTTAAATGAGACTGATCAGGGCTTGCGCCATGGTTGGCGGTAGTTCACCTTTCTTTAATGACTTTGTGTAAAATTCTATCATAAAGAGCCAGTTCTGTGACATAAGATCTAAAAAATTCTGCAGCAAAACCATCTGGCCCCGGTTCATTACCTGTTGTCAAGGCTTTAATTATCTCAACAAGCTCCTCCAAAGTAATATCTGAGTCAAGAAAGTCTTTTTGATCACTCGTCAATTTAGGAAGTTCTAATGGCTCTACGAAGTTGCTAATATCCTTATCGGTAGACAAAGATGTGGAGCTATAAATATCGAAATATAATTCTTTAAAGGCCTTATTAATATCTGTGGCAGAAGTAAATATATTGCCTCCAGAAGACCACTGAAGGAATGGCGGAAGATAAAAACTCTGTTTTATGTATCTGGCAAGGGTTTCCCTGCTTTGTCCCCTGACTCAAATAAGTCTGTCTTGCCCTAAATAACCAAAACTCTACCTTCTGTGACAAAATAGTATTGTACCTATACTTTAGCTGAGTCAACTCTCTAAGGCCATTGGATGACAATTGTTGCTTCAGCTCTGTTTCAGCACTTTTAATATTCTTTTCCAATTCTTTTAATTCCTGTGATTTGATCTTTTTAATGAATGAGGCATATTGTATGATCCACCCCCTAAGAACTGCCTTAAGCACTTCCCATGCCACATCCACATAGGATATTGAGGACCAGTTGGTTACTACATAAACACTGACTTCTGTCTTTAACATTTGTTGAAATGCTGGGTCCTGTAATAGTAGGATGTATTAATGTGCCATGTTTATGATTTTCTTTTCTCTATATGTGGCAACATCTCTAAAATCAGCATGATCTGAAACTAAAATGTCCCCTATTGAGCAGTCAGTGGCAAATGGAATAAGTGACTTAGATATGAAAAAAAAAAAAATCTATTTTAGAATAAATCTTATGAACTGAAGAAACAAAGGTGTAGTCCCTCCCAGATGGATTCAGAAGTCTCCAAATGTCTGTAAGACCAAGATATTTACACATCCTCTGTAGTGTCAATGTTGCTCTAAAGGGTCTGTACACCTTTGGTGAAGCAATGTTTTACACTCTTTAAATCCGTCCCTCTTCATTTGTGTTGCCTTAGCAAAGTCCGGAAAAACCGTGATGTTGTGGTCCTCCTACCACAACTTGCCTTTATTCCTCACAGCTCGCAAAACAAAGTCTCTGTCAGGCGACCACAAGAATCTTGCCAGGATAGTCGGGGTGTGTCACCTGCCCCAGGAAGCTGACCGAATACTCTGTGTGCGTGATCAATTTCGAGCCGGTGGCCCACTGTGTCGATCAAATTCGCTATGAGCCCGTCCAAAAACATCACCATATCTTGACCTTCCTTTCCCTCAGGAATTCTGATGAAATTAACACTATTACATCTGCTCTGATTTTCCATATCCTCTAGTTTTTCCCACAGGTGTTCCACATCAGCCTTGGTAGCAGGCAGGTTAGCCTGTAGCTCTCTTTCTGCCGACTCCAGAAACTCTACCTGTTTTTCAACATCATCCATTCTCGTGATCAGGGTGGAAAGTTTCACCTCCATAGATGTGATCGCTCGATGTATTTCTGTGAGCAAGTCGGTCGAGATTTTAATCAGCAATGCATAAAATGTTCGAGATTGCCCGACCTACTTTACGAAGGTCACTGGTGCTATCAACTGGACCTCCGCCATCCTGATCCTGCGAGCTGTCCGATGCGTGAGAACGTAAGTGCTTTTTAATGTCCCCACAGGCTGACGATTTCAAATTTTCTGACATTCTGCCCTCCCACCCCAGTTTAGAAAAATAACTACAGTTCTCACCAGTTAATATTGCTTAAAAGGATAACTGTAGCAAAGTTTAAGCGGAACTCGACTCCCCCTGATGAGATATTCTGATGTCTGACCTCACTCACAATGAAACCAGTAAAGCCTCAGACACACTCAGAACTGCAATTTCAATGACCTCACGTCACATGTACAGGTAATAAAATGTGACCAACCAAACTTCTCATGTGTTCATATTTTTATAAACAGCCAGCAACTGCCCCAAGCTGTATTGTTTTAAGCAGTTTTCCCTTACGATTACAGTTCACTCGACACTGCGTCATGCTGATGCATATGGGAAATTCCTTTTCCGACGAACTAGTTGAAACCCTTCTACAACAACGGCAATTCTAAGATTGGCCATGGTGTTTAAGCCCCTCCCTTTTAGACACGAAGCTGGCCAGTATATAAGTGGGCACGAAAACAGCATTTCTTAGAATTTTCTTCCATCAAGACAGCGATTCATCACATATCTTAGCAGCCCTCTACTTTCGTCGCCGATGAAATGCATACGTCAACAGACAGAATCTTCCCAAGCTAGAAGACTCTCCGCTCCCCTGCAGCATTCTGGCAGACATTCTACACCTCGTCGTTAGATGCTTCGTTGGTGAACTGGTCCTCGCTTCAGCGACACACCTACTCCACGCAGTGCTTCAGCCTGAGTATCCTTTATTGCTATATCTGCTATATATATATATATATATATAAAAGAGCTGCTTACCTGTTTGTCATTCCGTAAGTGTTCCTTATGCGAGGGGCACATCCCTCCGTCAGATCAACATGAGAGCTGTGTTCGCTGTCTGTGAGAGAGGCAGCTCTCATGGAGACAGACTGCCCTTAGTGTGAGGGCATGAGTCTCAAGGCGCTTCGCTCGCGAATCGTCCTCGTTCTGAGGGATGATTCAGCCTAAAGTCCACTAAAGTCACTGCACAGGCCATTGGCAAACAATGGGCAACCTGGATCATCACATCTGGCTGACCCTCACAGAAATGCATCAAGGGGAAAAAAACGCCCTCTTTGATGCTCCGGTGTCTCCAGCCGGCCTGTTCGGCAGCTCTGTTGATGGGTTTGCTGAGTGCTGTGTTACGGCTCTGCAACACTCGCAGGCTATGAGACATTTTATGCCAAAACAAAGCAGTACTTCATCACAACCAGCTTGCTCCTGCTCTGCCTTGGGCCAACGCCCAGCTAAAAACCCCATGCCTGCTGTCTCAGCACTGCCAAAAGTCGCCGCCTAAATTCGTCACCAAGCTGCCAGTAAAGCCGTGCAAGCCGTGGCCCAAACGTAGGCAGCCGCCTCAGTGCGAGTCCTTCGCCGATGGGAAACCCCCCTCCCCCACGCAGCAAAAGCGCTCCTGACGAGCACAGCCCTATGAAGTGGAATGCAGAGCTCACCATTCCTTCTGGACCTGTCCCGAAGTAGGCTCGATTTGAGACACACAATGCTGTTCCCCTCTTCCCCACTGCTGTCAGGAAAGGAATATCATTGTTCAAAATTTTGTTCAAAGTGTTGCTTCTGTGTCTCAAATGTAAAATGTAATGTAAAAAAAAGAGTACAGTGCTCATTGCACATGTGCGAGACGCTCGCACTTTCTCAATAAAGAGCTCTTTTCCACTTCAAAGCCCACACATTATGCACAACCGCTTCCCAGTGGTAAGCAGCGCAGTATATGACATAATGAATTAACCAAATCGCCCTCTGTCCCTTTACACGGACATGTGGTGAGCTCTTATGGCCCTTTCCGACTCAGTGCTAAAAACAATCAAACATTATTATACAACCCAATTTGCACATCGCCTGCCCTGTTGCAATGGTGTTCTGTCTTCCATGGTTCCAACCAAAGACACGCTGGTATTACGAGCCAAAATACAAAGAGCGCGATAGAGGTTGTTTCAGATTGTCAAGCCCACAAAGGGTTTTGCAGCCACTACTTTCTTGTCCCAAAGAAAGACAGTGAGCTTCGGACGATTTTAGATCTGAGACATTTGGATCGCGCACTTGCAAAATGCCCATTCAAAATGATTACTCAGAAACGGATCTTATCACACGTCTGCCCACGCAACTGGTTTGCGTCGATAGATCTGAAAGAGTGCATTCAGGCCATTTTCCATTATTGGTCTCAGTTCAAACTGGGGAGAACACTTCCACTGAAGCTGTTTCAAAAAGCATTGCGCCAAGGAACGTTGCCGGGCAAATGGACACTTCATCCTTAGACTATCCTGATGATTTGGGAAATATTCGGCAAAGCAGAGATCGATCTATTTGCCTCCATGGAGAACGCTCACTGTCCCCTCTGGTACTCCAAGTCCCAAGCTCCGCTAGGAGTGGACGCAATGGCCCACAAATGGCCTGTGAAATGCAATTACGCATTTCCCCCGGTGTGCCTCCTTCACTCTGTCATATGCAAAGTCTGAGAGGACAAGGAAATGATTCTATTGGTTGCGCTGAAGTGGCCCAATCAGTCCTGGTTTCCAGAAATTATAGAGATTCTGGATGGCCCTCCATGGGAAATACTGCTGAGGAGGGATCTCCTCTCTCAAGTGCAGGGCACAATCTGGCATCCCAAGCCCAGTCTGTGGAACCTACATGTGTGGCCCCTGAACGGAGTACGCTAAATGTGCCAGAACCGACTCAGTCGGTTATGAATACCATTTTACAGGCTAGATCGTGTCTACGAGATGTCTTTATGCACTGAAATGGAATGTGTTCACTAATTGGTGCTTTTCACCTGGCAAAGACCCAGTGAACTGCCCCATTCTCAAATTCTTACATTTCTTCAAGAGCGATTGGACGCAGGGCTCACTCCATCAACCCTCTGCGTATCACGCACCTGAAGCCGGCACCTCTGTAGGCAAACATGATTTAATCATAAAGTTCATTAGGGGAGCGAGGCGGTTAAATTCCCCTCGCCTGGCTACCATTCAGACTTTGGACCTAACTTTGGTCCTAAAAGCGCTTGCAGGGCCCCCCTTTGAGCCTCTGGACTCTGTTGAATTGCGTGTGCTTTCTCTTAAGACCACATTGCTGCTAGCTCTGGCCTCAGTAAAATGGGTTGAAGATTTGCAAGCACTGTCAGTCGACAATTCATGTCTGGTGTTTGGTCCGGGTCTTTCAAAAGCCACCGTCAAACCCAGAAAAGGCTATGTGCCTAACATTTTATCCATGCCTTCCAGAGCTCAAGTGGTTCACATTCAAGCCTTTTTCCCATCTCCATTTAATTCTGATGAGGAACAGTCCTTGGATTTGTTATGCCCTGCGCGAGCACTACACACATACGTTGAGCATACCCGCCAGTTCAGACTGTCTGATAATTCATACTATATGATTATTCCCGTGTGGCATACTCTTGTCAGTCGTTTAAGGCTGGCACCAGGATGCCTACACCCAAAAGGTGCCATTTCTGGTAAAAGTCAAAGAGCTCTGCGAGAATCAACATCATAGAACTCTCTCACAAAAGCTGAAATCTTCACCTGAATATCACCACATTGTGATAAATTGCAAATCACCTTGCTGCCCCCTCTTCTCTCTCCCCCTTCTCCCCTTCAACAGCTCTGGACCAACATAAAGACACAAGATTTATATGTAAAATATAACAAATACCATGAAAACAAAGAATGCAACTGTATGTGTTTGATACCATTTAAGAGATCTCTGTGCGACTGGTATAATGGTCTCTTTCCCATGTTGATAAAACTAATGGAAACAAAGTTATAACGTCTTTGCCAAATACTGCATAATTCTGGAGGTCTATCCCCCTCCTTGACCTACAATTTAAATGATTTCCTGTATGTTAACAAGGTTAAACCCCAGGAAGTCAAAAACACATTCACCCCCAAATTCTCATTGTTCAAAGGATAATACCATTTGGTACACAATGTTTATTCTGTCTGGGTATTTAAGGAAAGTTGGCAAGAAGCTCGGGGAATCCATAAACAGATCTCCCATGTTGTACCGCTGCATGTAGTTTTGTCAGGTATGTTTCTTTGACTTGTCTTTTATTTTTAGAAATGTTTATTTATTCTGATCATGTGTGAAATCGGCTTTGATTTTGTAACTTACTTTTTAAATCCTACCTGGCAAACAAATTGTTACTTTTTGATTTATTTGGTATTCATCCAAAATCATATATCACCGGTAGATTCGAGGGACGCCTTTTGTTACCTCAAACTTATGTCCAGGATAATGATCATTACTGGAGCTTATGAATAGGAGAAAACCACGTAAGACTACCAGTCACTGCATATCACCATCTTAGCAAATTGTATGAAACGTGACTAAATAAAACTATAATCTGGTTATGAGCAAGCAGTAGGCGGCCAAACCAGATGATATTAGTAAACCCTTCAACCACTGACTATGAACAGGCTGGCTATTTTGTGTCCATGAGATCTATGCAATTAATCGGCCGGCATATGACTCTAAGCGACAATCGGAACCCGAATGAAAGGATAATGAAAATTAAGATGATTCAGAGTAATCAATAATTTAAAAAGATCAAATTAAAGGAATGATCAGATGTTAAATAGAGCTGTAATCTAAATTAGAGGTCAACTTAAATTGCAGTCAGATTAATATAAAATTGGAGTCAGATAAAATGAATAACGGAATCAAAAGTGTGAATTAACAATAATTGCTTTACTTCAGTGCTCAGAAAAGATAGAACAACGCAGAGACCTTCAAGGGCAATTTATTGAAGTTCCACTCCAGAACAGGTAGAAAATTATCCCTTTTTATAGTCGCCATCCTGCAGGACTGCAGTGTCATGTTCTTTAGAATATTATGCTTTGGTATCCCTCTCTGGGAGGGTTATGTTGTGTAGTGCGGCTTGATGAGACTCTGTTTCCCAAATGCGTCAGCATGACGCAATGTCGAGTGAACTGTAATCGTAAGGAAACGTCATGTTTATGTATGTAAACATGGTTCCCTGAGATGAAGGGAATGAGACATTGCATAAGCTGGCCACACTAAAGACACTACAGTTTTTTGAGGTGCGAGCAATGCACTCTTTGTCCCTCAGTAAGAAAATTCTGAGAAATGGTGTTTTCGCGCCCGCTTACATACCGGACAGCTTCGCGACTAAAAGTGCGGGGCTTAAACACCATGGCCAATTTTAGAATTGCCGTTATTGTAGAAGGGTTTCAACTAGGTCGTCAGAAATGGAATTTCCCATATGCGTCAGCATTACGCAAGGTCTCGTTCCCTTCATCTCAGGGAACTGAGGTTCCCTATCTGTCACTCAATTGACGTTGGTGTCAATGTAGTGACACTAGGGGTCACTCTTGGGAGCTCGAGACACCTCTGGTCTTTGATAAAAGGCCAATGAAAATTGGCAAGTGGTATTTGCATGCCACTCCCCTGGACATACGGGTATAAAAGGAGCTGGTATGCAACCACTCATTCAGATTTTCTCTTCGGAGCCGAACAATCATGCTCATTGAGCTGAATATCCCTGTTCATTCACCTCTGCTGGATCTGGTATTTCAGCGGCTTCTCCCTCCTCTGCACTGGTGCACTGCAGAGAACGCCCCTGGGCGATTCAGCAGACAAACTAAAGAGTATATTTTCTGAAAGAGCATTTTTCCCCTCTAAAAGAGTATATTTCTCTAAAAGAGCACACACACGGAACGTCTTTGTAAAGACGCGTCTTTCTAAAGATGCCTTTCTGATTGTGTGTTATTCCTGGTTGCGGTCGTTATCTCTCAACTTCGGATGGTTATGATTGCTGTCTTTCGTGTCTGGGCACGACCCACACGGAAGCAGCGTTTGTGAATGGTTCATGTTCTCACTGCGAGAACATGACCATGGCAATGACCAAGCCACCCCAGCAGCTCCCCGCCTCGGTCCTTCTACCTACGGGTATGAGACCAGCGCGGCTAGCACTGGGGGTGATTTAGGGACTCCAATGTGATGGTCTCCGCTGGGTATCCCCCCGCAGACCTCCCATTTCCCAGCACGCTCATCTGCCCCAATCGAGCTTCCGAATGAGTTCGCCGGCTCGTCGCACGGCGAGTCTGGCTTCTTGTTCGGAGCTCATGAAGATGATGAGCTCTCAAGCGCAGCATCGGAGAGGGGGCTTGTCCAGTCGGACGCAGAAGCCTCAGCTGGGCTTCCCCCTTCGGGGACGATCGCCCAGTCACAGGCCGATGCCGAAATGATGGACATGCTTTCCCGGGCGGCCGCGAGCGTCAGGCTAGAGTGGAACCCTCCACTCTCCCCTGAACCCTCGCGGCTTGATGATTGGTTTCTGGGCTCGTGGCGCCGCTCAAAGCAGCCTCGCCCCGCTCCAGTGCCATTGTTCCCAGAAGTGCATGAGGAGCTGACGAAGTCGTTTCACTGCCCAGCCCCAACTCCGCAGTTCACTACTCTCAATGGCGGGGCGGCCAAGGGTTAAACGGCGATTCCCCCGGTGGATAAGGCGCTCGCGGTGCACTTATGCCCGCAGAGCACCGCCACCTGGCGTGGATGCCCTAAGCTCCCGTCCAAGCCCTGTAGGCTCACGTCGTCCCTGACGGCTAAGGCCTACAGTGCTGCTGGACAAGCCACCTCTGCCCTGCACGCCATGGCTCTCCTGCAGGTCCACCAATCCAAGGCGCTGAAAGAACTACACGAGGGTAGTTCCACCCCAGATTTGATGCAGGAACTGCGCTCGGTGACCGACCTTGCCCTCCGGGTGATGAAGGTCACGGCGTGGTCTCTCGGGCGGACGATGGCCACACTAGTGGTCCAGGAGCGCCACCTTTGGCTCAACCTGGTCGAGATAGGCGAGGCCGACAAGACACGGTTCCTCGCTGTCCCCATTTCCCAGGCGGGCCTATTCGGCGACACCGTTGAGGACTTTACCCAGCTGTTCTCGACGGTGAAGCAGCAGATGGAGGCAGTCCGGCACATCCTGCCCCAGCGTGGCTCAAGATCCCGCACCCCGTCTGCTCGTTGCCAAGGGCGTCCCCCTGCGGTGACTGCACTGGCTCTGTGGAGACCACCGCAGGAAGCCAACG
Organism: Myxocyprinus asiaticus; assembly: GCF_019703515.2. Taxonomy (NCBI): domain Eukaryota; kingdom Metazoa; phylum Chordata; class Actinopteri; order Cypriniformes; family Catostomidae; genus Myxocyprinus; species Myxocyprinus asiaticus. The sequence goes on along the minus strand of NC_059368.1, from coordinate 3,911,050 downwards.
CCACCTGTCTCACAGCCGGCGCCGAAGAACCCACGGAGGTCCTCGAAGCGCCCCTGAGATGGGCAATCCAGGGACGAGGGAACCCACTCACGTGGAGCTGGTAGAAAGACCACTCCATCCCCGGTGGAGGGCCTGGTGGAAAATCTTTTGTTGCCTTTTTGTTTGATTTCGCCACACACCCAAGTGGCTGCGGTACGCAACAGTTCAGCAAAAGAGCGGCTTCCTTCCTCCCTGGGTCACATACCTGGTGTGTACGGTCGTCACCACGACTACTGTCCACGGGCTTTTTCTTGCAGGATTGGCGCTCCAGCGGTGCCCTTTCCGCCCCTGAGCGCCCAGCTGTGGCACACTCCACGGGTTCCGAGGACAGGCCTCTTCCTCCCCTGTCCCAGTCTGTTCCGGGGGTGGTCACAAGGAGCCAGGTAAGTGCTTTGATGTCCCTAGACTCAGCATGCCCACGACATGCTGTGGCACCTCACGCTTCACCCCGCCGCGAGGCCCCACCTGCCGGTATGTCCGACGATGTTGTCCCATTGGTCCTCCTCGTGTGGAATTTGGACGCGTGGCTTGCGCTTTCCAATCCGTCGCGGTGGCTGATCCGGACCGTCCGACTCGGCTACACGATTCAGTTCGCCAGGCGCCCACCCAGGTTCAGCGGTATTCATTTCACCTTGGTCAAGGGCGAAAACGCTGCCACCCTGCAAGCGGAGATCGCTACCCTCCTGCGGAAGGACGCGATAAAACCTGTCCCTCCAGCCGAGATGAAGGAAGGGTTTTACAGCCCCTGCTTCATCGTACCAAAAAAAGGCGGTGGGTTGCGGCCAATCTTGGACCTGCAAGTACTGAACCGGGCTTTACACAGACTTCCGTTCAAGATGCTGATGCAAAGACGCATTCTGACGAGTGTCCGGCATCAAGATTGGTTCGTGGCGGTAGACCTGAAGGATGCGTACTTTCACGTCTCGATCCTTCCTCGACACAGACCCTTCCTGCGGTTCGCGTTCGAGGGTCAGGCGTATCAGTACAAAGTCCTCCCTTTCAGCCTGTCCCTGTCTCCTCGCATCTTTACGAAGATCGCAGAGGTGGGTGTTAAGGGAGGTGGGCAACTATCTCGATGACTGGCTAATCCTAGTTCACTCTCGAGACGTGTTATGCGCACACAGGGACCTGGTGCTCTCACACCTCAGCCGACTATGGCTTCGGGTCAACTGGGAAAAGAGCAAGCTCCTCCCGGTTCAGAGCATCTCTTTTCTCGGTTTGGAGTTGGACTCAGTCTCCTTGACGGCGCGCCTTATGAACGAGCCCATCCAGTCAGTGCTGGCCTGTTTGAAGGCATTCAAGCAGGAAACAGCGGTTCCACTGAAACTTTTTCAGAGGCTCCTGGGGCATATGGCATCCTCGGAGGTGGCCACCCCGCTCGGGTTGATGCATATGAGGCCACTTCAGCACTGGCTCCAGACTCGAGTCCCGAGACAGGCATGGCGCCATGGGATACACCGCGTGGCCATTACGTCGGTCTGTCACTGTCTTTTCAGTCCTTGGACCGACCTCTCGTTTCTACGAGCAGGTGTTCCTCTAGAACTGGTCTCCAGGCATGTCGTGGTCACTACAGACGCCTCCAAGACGGGCTGGGGTGCAGTTTGCAATGGGCATGCAGCCACCGGCCTCTGGATGGGTCCGCGACTGCATTGGCACATCAACTTCCTCGAGTTACTGGCAATTCTGCTCACCCTGCAGAGGTTCCGGCCATTGATCCAGGGCAAGCACATGCTAGTTCGGACGGACAGAACGGCAGTGGTAGCATATGTCAACCGCCAAGGCGGTCTGCGCTCTCGCTGTATGTCACAACTCACCCGCCATCTCCTCCTCCAGAGTCAGCAGCACTTCAAGTCGCTGCAAGCCACTCACATCCCGGGCAACCTCAACACCACAGCGGACGCGCTGTCACGTCAGGTTTCCCTCAAGGGAGAGTGGAGACTCCACCCTCAGGTGGTCCAGCTGATTTGGAGTCGATTCAGATGGGCACAGGTGGACCTGTTCGCCTCCCAAGAATCCTCCCTCTGCCCGCTCTGGTATGCCCTCACCGAGGCTTCCCTCGGCATTGACACGCTGGCACACAGCTGGCCCCCTGGCCTACGCAAATATGCATTTCCCCAGTGAGCCTGCTTGCACAGACCCTGTGCAAGGTCAGGGAGGACGAGGAGCAGGTTGTCCTGGTAGCACCCTACTGGCCCACCCAAACGTGGTTCTCAGACCTCATGCTCCTCGTGACAGCTCCCCCCTGGTGAATTCCCCTGAGGAAGGACCTTCTTTCTCAGGGACGGGGCACCTTCTGGCACCCGTGCCCAGACCTCTGGAATCTCCATGTCTGGTCCCTGGACGGGACGTGGAAGACCTAAATGGCCTACCACCCGCGGTGGTAGACACGATCACTCAGGCTAGGGCCCCCTCTACGAGGCGCCTGTACGCCTTTAAGTGGCATCATGCGGTAAGTGGTGTTCTTCCCGACGCGAAGACCCCCAGAGATGTGCAGTCGGATCAGTGCTTTCCTTCCTGCAGGAGAGGCTGGAAGGGAGGCTGTCCCCCTCCACCTTGAAGGTGTACGTTGCCGCCATAGCAGCACACCATGACGCAGTCGACGGTAAGTCCTTAGGGAAGCACGACCTGATCGTCAGGTTCCTAAGAGGCGCCACGAGGCTGAATCCCCCCAAACCGCGCCTCGTTCCCTCATGGGATCTCTCCGTAGTTCTTCAGGGTCTACAGAGAGCCCCCTTTGAGCCTTTACAGTCAGCCAAGCTTAAGGCACTCTCCTTTAAGACTGCCCTCCTGACTGCGCTCACTTCCATCAAGAGGGTAGGTGACCTGCAAGCATTCTCTGTCAGCGAAACGTGCCTGGAGTTCGGTCCGGGTTACTCTCACGTGATCCTGAGACCCCGACCGGGCTGTGTGCCCAAGGTTCCCACCACCCCTTTTAGGGACCAGGTGGTGAACCTGCAAGCGCTGCCCCAGGAGGAGGCAGACCCAGCCCTGTCGTTGCTATGTCCAGTGCATGCTTTACGCATCTATTTGGATCGCACACAGAGCTTTAGAGTCTCTGAGCAGCTCTTTGTCTGCTTTGGTGCACAGCGGAAAGGAAGCGCCGTCTCCAAGCAGAGGATCGCCCACTGGCTCGTTGACGCCATAACTATGGCATATCTCGCCCAAAACATGCCGCCCCCGGTAGGGCTACGAGCCCATTCTACCCGTGGTGTAGCGGCTTCTTGGGCCCTGGCCAGAGGTGCCTCTCTAGCAGACATTTGCAGAGCAGCGGGCTGGGCAACACCAAACACCTTTACAAGTACACGCGCTAACTAAGAGCCCGGTTCTGGGGTAGGTGCTCCGCATGTGGCGGTTCCCTGTAAGGCTAACCCCATGCGATAGATATCTTCCGCTAGTTTGTTTCCCTGCTGGCAAACTGCGTCTTCCTTGGGCAGAGCCCCTCTACCCCAGTCTCCATGTTTGTATTAACTCCTTCCCCATTGGGCAGGATCTACCTTGAAGGCTCTCCACATGGTTGGAAAGACCATGTGACGTATTCTTCCACTTAAATATCCTCCCCTCTCTTTGGGCGAGGTGTGGTCTCCGCGCTGTCTTCCCCTTGGGAGGGACACCCTCCGACTAGACCTGGCAGCCCAGTCGGATAATCCCCCTTCTCTTTTAGGGAGTGGAAAAAGAGGAGGGGAAAAGAGGCCACGACTTGGTTAAGCCTGTCTCTATCTTTGGGTAGTCGACTTGGGCTGTTCGACACTCATAACTGTGTCGGGGGAGGTTACGTGTCGACCTGGTGTGCTGGCTATGACACAGCAAGTCTGCCCACCACACACCACCATTCAGCCTTGTGGCGTTTTGAATAGGGACCCCTAGTGTCACTGCATCGACACCAACGTCGAGTGAGTGACAGATAGGGAACGTCATGGTTACTGGTGTAACCTCCGTTCCCTGATGGAGGGAACGAGACGTTGTGTCCATCCTGCCACAATGCTGAACTACCCGCTGAAATGGCCGGACCTTATATCGGCTCCTCAGCATAAAACCTGAATGAGTGGTTGCATACCAGCTCCTTTTATACCCGTATGTCTGGGGGATTGGCATGCAAATACCACTCGCCAATTTTCATTGGCCTTTTATCAAAGACCAGAGGTGTCTCAGGCTCCCAAGAGTGACCCCTAGTGTCTCTACATCGACACCAGCGTCTCGTTCCCTCCATCAGGGAACGGAGGTTACACCAGTAACCATGACGTTACATACATAACCGAGACGTTCCTACAGTCATGAAAAAACTGAAAATATCAGGAAATTTTAAAGGTATAGTTCACCCTGTCATCATTTACTCACCCTTCACAGTTGTTCCAAACCTGATGACTTTCTTTCTTATGCGGAACACAAAAGAAAAGGTTTTTAATGTATATCTCAGTGTGTCTTTTCAATTCAATGGGCAGTGGATAATGACTCTTTTTAAAACTTTCAACAGGAGTATCATAAACCTAAAAAGTAAATGTACATTTTCATAGACACTATATTTTTGTCTAGTTATGCTCAGCTCTAAAATATTCTAACATTATCTTGAATTTCCTCTTTGTGAGTGCAATCTCTGTAAAATTAAATATGTTTCATGGAAAATCATAGGAAAAATCATGGAAATTCATTGGGCAAAAGGTGTAGGTGCTGTGACTATTGGTCCTGTCAAAGGCTGTCATGTGACTGCATTCCTGGTATGATCAAAAACATATTTTCTCTGCAGATTTTACGTAAGCATTAACGAAAGAAACCGATCAGGATTACGTGGCATTAAGAAATAGGCCTGCACATCTTCATCACTGAGAAGGAATGTGTTATGAGAGCAGAAAAGCTTTGATTTGTGTTTGTATATGGAATTTTTTTTTAAATGGCTTCCAAGGATCAAAACATCCATGTAACCAAATGTCCTGACCCAGACGTTGCAGTATTGCTATCAGTCAGCGTTTGAAAGCTGCTGTGTTAGAATATTAACTTGTGTGGCCCAAGAATACTTTCCACAGGAGATGTTTGGACGCAACAGAGCGCATCGTCCAGTGATTGTCTTTGGTGTTCTTCTCATAAATATCTTTGGTGGCAGTAATATACTGCGATCATGGGATCTATACACTATACTGTGATGTAATGATGACTGAAGCATATGCATTGAGGTCTAGGAGTGTTTGCGTGCATAAAGACAGTTAAAAATCTGAAATCCTGAAATGACAGTGTTGATTTGAAAAGCTTTTGGAGGTCATAGTTGGATGCAACAACATTGTTGGGGATGTTTGTCTGACCAGTGGAAGTTGGGGGTGAGGTGGAAGGGTGGTAAAACAGAGTAAAACAAGGTGTGCTATTACTTTTCTAAGCCATCAGACCTATGATTTTCACCTGGCAGATGATAAAATAGGTGACAAAATCCCTTTGACTTGCATTGTAGGAGGGACTTGAGCCATATCTAGAGACCTGGGTGTGGGCTTTTTTCACTAGCAACTGCATAGCAATGCACTGAAAACATTTAGAACACTCTAGAAACTGCATAGGAATGTGCTAGAAACCATTCAGGGACCTTTTTTTTTCCAGCGGGGCTCCTGCGCAAGAAGCAGCGCAACAGTAAAGAGGTCCATCTACTGCTTGTTTACATAGGAAAAAAATTGAACAACAGTACAAAGACATGATTTCATTCAGCAGTAATTGGACGCACATGTACCTGCCCACCAAAATACCTGTGTGATTTTTTACTAGTGATTGCTGATAAATTCTATTAAATTATTCTATTCAAAGGCTGGGAATGCTGAGTAATTTTCCCTCCATTCCAGAGTGATTATGCATGTTACACAAATCTCTCGGATGTGTCATTATCCAGAGTTTATGTTCTTAATCTAACTTTAAACGCTAGGATGTTTCTTGATGTGTAGTCACAGCTGTGTGTAGGTTTATTGGATGTTTTTTTTCTCGCAGGATGTTCATGAACAAGTTTTTACAAAGCTGGGTGTGTTTCTCCTAAGTTTTTCTCTAATGAAGCCTTAATTTTCTTTGTGTAAAGAACCCTTGAGTGTACACTATTTATTTAGTAATCAGTTTGACAGCAATTACGAAGTCCATTGATCTGGGAGAGTGCAATGAGCCATTAGAGGAAAATATAATACTTAAAGGGATAGTTCGCCCCTTTAAGTCACCCCTTCATGCACCAAATTTTCATTTTCATCATAACAGTTTACCGTAAAAACATGTAAAACATATTATACATTTTTACCATTAATTATAAAGTAAAATCATTTTGTTTACAATATTTTTATCATAAAATTACATGTCTAGTTAAATATATGATCATTTTTTACTGTACGTGTTAAAGTAACTAGCTGTTAACTTCTTTTACTGTAGCATTTTTACATTCTTTAACTGTTACAATTACAGACATTTTTTACAGCGTAAGTACATGTATGAGCAATAGTGATTCTTTCCTTAGCAAACACCATTAATAACTAATGAATTGGAGTAATGTAGCTCAAACAAGCAACTAAACTGATTGGTAAAACAGGACAATATTTTATTAATTAAAATTTGAAATACTCAAAAGAGCTATTATTCCTTCAAGCCTCTACAGTACAACCATTGTATATCACAGTAGCATTGCTAGTAAACAAATTCTTATACGGCATGCACAGTAAATTGGTTTTATACCACTAGACCAAATATGCATGTGAAATTCCTGTGTGTTTAAACAGTATCCTCCCGTGTTTACCAATACGATTTGGTGTGGATCTCTCAATGGCTAAAAATAAATCAAGAGAAATTGAGGGGAAGAACTCTCAAAACTCTTCACCACCGCAATTCAGTGTACTTTACTGTAGCAGTTATAGAATGGCAGCCAGTTATCAAGACCTCAAGTGGACTGACTCAGTATTCAGTATAGTATGTTCTGACAGGGCACATGAAAAGATGAATTATCCCTGGAGTTCTGTTGACTCTGGAGAGGAGCTGCTGACCCACTCCAATGCCACTGATTAATATTAGTAGGAGTGCCTTCTTAACAGCTAATACTAAATCATTCATACTTGGGTTAGACCTTGGCAACCATTTAAACTTCAATAAGGGATACTCTTATTTACTCACCTTCATGTTGTTCAAAACCTGAATGACTTTATTTTATCTGTGGGACACAAAATGGAGACATTAGGAAGAACAACCGTTTCAGTCACCATTCACTTGCATTGCATGAAAAAAGATGCCTTGAAAGTGTTTTTTGTTTTATCCAGAAAGTTGCCAAAAAGGTGCACCAGAATTGTGCACATCAAGAAAATTCGCTTAAGTTACGGTATTCGACAAAAGGTCAAAATAAATGTGAAGTAGTGTTGTGAAAATATAATATCCGCAGTCACAGACATTTCTTTCCCAAGAAATAAGTCCATAATTTGCTCAGTAATTTTTACCGTGGTTGTACGAGAATGGTACGATTGGGACGTGACTGAAATCTTGGGAAACTAGTCCTGTTCAAACAAGACTGTAGTCATACTTTCCATGATAGTCTTCATGTAATGGGGCAATTATATTTAATAGTAAGGAAAAGTATGCACTTTATAATTATGCTTTCCAGTAGCCTGAAATAACCCATTGTTACAGTTATTTTTTCGTAATTAATTATATTAATATGTAATATGGGGGCATGAACTCTATAATGGAAAGTTTACTGATGTCATAAAGAAAGTAAAACAAATTAAGGGAATAAGCCAATCAAATCTTATCACAACATTTACATTTATACATTTGCCAGATGCTTTTATCCAAAGTGATTTATAGCAGTATTAGGGAAGCTACAATGAAACTGTAGCTTCTCAAGCTACAAGCTACTCATAAATTAAAGTAGTTAAACTACAGTCAAGCTCCCCTTTAAAAAAGTAGTTAGCTACACTACAAGCTACTAACAAAAAGTAGCTAAATTTAAGTCATGACAACTCTCGGAAATGTTTAGCATGTTGATATGAGTATGACATTTTTACAGTATATTGGTCTTGGCGGACTAGATCTGTACAGAGACTTGCTACTGCTAGAAAATACACATACATACTGAGTTATGCATATTGAAATGGTACTGCTACTGCACAATTAGACAAAACACAAGACATGCTGCATCGAGCATGTATTAAATGCTTCTGCACAAATAGACATTACAAACAATCCCCCAACAAATCATGGAAGGTGCACAAAATACATAGCACATAAACACAAATACCATCGATGAGCCATGTGCACAGAGTGTTTGCTAGCTAGGTGTGCCTATGCCCACTGGCGAATGGCGTAACTCTAATGAACAAAATTTCTATGTGTGCCTTGGCCTGTTTGGCCGAATGGCTTAAATGGCTAGTGAGCTGACTCATATTGTGTGCCTGGACCAGCAAATAACTAACCCTAACACTAACTTAGACTAGCTATGTGTGGATTTATTTTGAGCCAGGTCAGATTTGGCCAAAGCGTACCTTGTTAAGACGCGCTTCTACGTGTCATGGCCAAAAGAAGACCTTACCGTGCAAGTTGAGCAGCAACCACCTGAGCAAATAAGATTTTCAGAGAAAAACTCTCGCTGCGTGCTGTAGTGAAACCGGCTTATCTTTAAAACTGAGCCATTAAAATGTTAGACAAAGAGAGAGACGCAAGTTGATTGGCCACCCGATTACATGTCAGAGGACCAATCAGCTTACATCGTGCGAGCCGATTGGCTTAACATGTCACATGCAAGCGAGCCAATTGGCTAAACAGATACAAAAACACAATACCCTAATACAAAATTTAATTACTGATGTTTTCATAGGTAAACAATACTACTATTCATCACTAATAAGGTTGGGAGTTTGTTCAAATCTCAAACTCTAAATATGAGCAATAATAATAGTGCAGCCGTTTTTATAAACAAACAAACAAAAAAAATAACACAATGAAGGAGGAAATTGCAAGCAGAGGCTACTATGAGGTCCTGGTTGCACCACAGCCAAATCGCAAAATGTCAAGCATATATCTTCGCATAACAAGAGTAAACAAATACATAAAATACAACTGAGTGCCATTTAAGGAGAATGACATGAAATTGAAAACGTCTGGTTTGATAATTCATCCTTTCCTTTCATGGTATTGTTTGCCAGTATCATACACATGGGACTTATTATGCGGCACTTGATTCAATCACAATGGGCCAGTTGTTTATTCAGTTCTTTATTTACATGTGGAAGGTTATTTAATCTGGTAGATGACATCATCAGTGGCATTATTGCAAAACCTAGTGAGCTGCCTACCAAGACAGCATTTTAAGACAACATAGACACAAATCTCAACACGCAACTCGCACTACTTACTGTACACTACAAAATGACAAAATTGTGATTCAGTTTTCGCTTTCACTTTGTGTGATGAGAGCTATTAGTGTGGTATGCAGAATTGCTGTCTATGTATAGAGTGTTCCAAATCAGTCATTTATAATTCTATTTTGATTATCATGCTGCCTCAGAAGGCAGTTGCTTATAAAATTGAGTTTGGAATAATTTGTTGAAACTTATTCTGAGTTGAAGATATTCATGGCTAAAGTTTATGTGCCTTAACTATTTAAACACATTTAATTGCTAATATAGATGCCTGTTGTTTGGACTTTAATGGCCTTTAACAAAATGTTGTTCAGGCAGTTACTCCTGCATAGACATGGCTCAGAATCCCTCCATCAATGCAAGTCTATAGGATTTTTTGGCTGTTTTATTGTCCATCAGGCGAAAATTGTTAAAGGTACAGTTCACTCAAAAATGAAAATTATCTCATCATTTACTCACCCTCATGCCATCCCAGATGTGTATGACTTTCTATCTTCTGCAGAACACAAATGAAGATTTTTAGAAGAATATTTCAGCTCTGTAGGTCCTCACAGTGCAAGTGAATGGTGACCAAAACTTTCAAGCTTCAAAAACCACATAAAAGCAGCATAAAAGTTATCTATAAGACTCCATGGCTATGTTCACACAGACAGAAAAAATAAAAAAATTTGGACACTGTCACTCAAATCCGTTTATGTTTTTGTTTAACAGGATAAAAAAAATCTGAATGGTCAGATTTTTTTTGTCATTTGCTGTGCGCGACGGTTGTTATACGTCAGGTTTTGTGACGAGAACACATATTGCGCTCCGAACTGCATAATTAATGCTTTCACAGGGGCACATTTAATTTAATACAATAATGATGGTCATGCAGTAGGATCGTTACAAACAGAATTTTCAATATAAATGACTTCCAAATTGAGTTCAGCCTGTTTTATTACACATTTCAGCCCTAAAATACTCTCACAGTGGAAGGTAAACAAGGCATAGAGATCATCACTTCTGAATGAAACACACCCATATGCCATTTATATGTTACAGGACATGCAAAGCACTGCAAACCTCTTATAATAATACAGACATTGGCTTAACTTACCCAAAGAGATGCGCAAAGGTGCAGTAACCCATACCGGTTGTGAGAAACCACAGCGCGATAAAGTATTAAATGTCACGTGAATGCTTGAGCATTTTGAGTGTTTCATCACACAAAGCCTTTAATACGGGATGTTTCGCTCTTTGCACAAATACAGGACTCCAAGATAAAAGGCTTCCCATATGAGATATCATAATTTCGGCCAAAATACAGGACGTCCCTGCTAAAACAGGCAGCAACAAAACTAGCAACAACAAACATTGCATATGCCACCTCTCCCATTTTTAAGCGTCTGTGAAGAATGTTCATATTTGGATACTGCCCTCATGAAAAGCATAATCAATGGTAAATCATCCATCACTAAAATCTCATGCATGGTGAATATACGCAAGTTTGCTGCGTTACCATGACAGCTGATGTGGACGTGATAGCAAAAGCGACTGTAGTCTGAACAGAAAAAATCTGATCTGGCCACATATAACTTGAAGTTTGAACAGTCACACAAAAAAATTGGATTTGATGAAAAATCTGATTTTTCCTGCAGTGTGAACAAAGCCCATGTTTTCTGAAATGATCTAATCAGTTTGGGTGAGAATAGACCAAAATCTAACTGCTTTTTCACTACACATCTTGCCATTGCAGATCATGATTTCAAGCTTGATTACTCTTCCAAGTGCTTCTTTTTGTGTTCTTCAGAAGAGAGAAAGATACAGAAGAAAGTCATACACATCTGGGATGGAATGAGAGTGAGTAAATAATAGGAGAATTTTCATTTTTGGGTGAATTATCCCTTTAAGTTTGATCAGAGTGTAACAGCATGACTCTCTTTAAAAATACGTATAGTTTACCTTATCATTCATGTCAACAACACAACCATAGCATGCCAAAGATTAATACTTCTGTTAAAAAGGGAATTGCTTCTATTATTTTTCATTTTCACTCTTACACTCTTCTCATTTCAAATTCATCTCTTAGTGTCTCACATGAAGGGCGCGTCCAAACGAGCTGCTCCACAGACATCTGACCCCAACGAAACACTGCCAAGGTCAGATAACTCAAAACGGACAGTGAGCAAAAATAATTTTATTACAGTTCATTTATCATCTTCCATATACTTTTTAATGGATTTTACACATCCCTGATGTTTTAACACATGGAGAATTCCTGCAGGTCTACTAAATGAAGTGTCCATAACAGGATAGAGAGGAAATGAGCCTCCCGTGATTTCAGACCACCCCTGCTTTACAAAAAACTGGAAAAAGCAAAAATCTGACTTCATTTGTTCTCACGTTATTCCGAAATTGGGTTGTATAACTAGATGGGGTCAATTTTGACTTTAACCTCGTGCGACCCGGCGTCCACATGTATGGACTTTATATTTTGGCTTCGCTATATACAACACCTATATCACCCATGTGAAAAACTAACTGCCCCCTTAAACTTAATAGCTGGTTGTGCCACTTTTAGCAGCACCAACTGCAACCAAACGCTTCCGATAACTGGAGATCAGTCTTTCACAACGCTGTGGTGGACTTCTGGCCCACTCTTCTTTGCAGAACTGCTTCAGTTCAGCCACATTGGAGGGTTTTCGAGCATGAACTGCCAGTTTAAAGTCCTGCCACAGCATCTCAATCGAGTTCAAGTCAGGACTTTGACTAGGCCACTCCAAAACTTTAATTTTGCTTTTTTGAGACTTTCAGAGGTGGAATTACTCCTGTGCTTTGGATCATTGTCTTGCTGCATAATACAGTTGCGCTTGAGCTTCAGCTCACGGAGTGATGACCAGACGTTCTCCTTTAGGATTTTCTGGTAGAGAGCAGAATTCATGTTGCCCTCAATTATTGCAAGTCACCCTGGTCCTGAAGCAGCAAAGCATCCCCACACCATCACACTACCATTGGTCTTCATTGGTTTACCTGCTAACTCTATTGCTAGGTTGCAATATATTCAAAATTCTGCTGCTTGAATTCTTTCACATACCAAGCACACAGCTCATATTACTCCATTCCTGTTTGAACTTCACTGGTTACCAATTTTGTTTCACATCAAATATAAACTAATCCTGCTTACATTTAAATCACTTCATGGTCTGGCACCTCACTGTCTTAGTGAATTGCTTCTCCCCTACAACCCGATCCGCTCGCTTATGTCTTCTGGGTCTGGACTCCTTTCTGTCCCTAGATCTCACCTCTCAACTATGGGTGGCAGGTCATTCAGCATAGTAGCACCCAATATATGGAATTCACTCCCCCTGACTCTTCGCAGCATCTCTTCTATCTCTGAGTTTAAATCTCAACTTAAAACTTTTTTGTTTTCTCAGTGTTATTTATCTTAATGTGTTATGTATTCACTCTCAATGACTGTGCTATCTGAACTGTGTTTTTGTGACTGTTCTTCGTTTGTGTATTATTGTGTTACTATTGAAAAGTGTCATTGAGCTCTGGAAAGGCGCTATATAAATTAAACTTATTATTATTATTATTATTATTATTATTATTATTATTACCACCACCATGCTATGATGTTCTTTTTGTGGAATTCTGTGTTTGATTTACACCAGATGTAACGGGACCCCTGTCTTCCAAACAGTTCCACTTTTGACTCTTCAGTCCACAGAACATTCTCCTAAATGGTTTGAGGATCATCAAGGTGTGTTTTGGCAAAATTCAGACAAGCCTTAATGTTCTTCTGGGTTAGCAGTGGTTTTCGCCTCAACACTCTTCCATGGATGGTATTTTTGGCCAGTGTCTTTCTGATAGTGGAGTCATGAACAGTGACCTTTATTGATGCGAGAGAGCCTGCAGTTCCTTGGATGTTGTCCTTGGCCTTTTGTGACTTCCTGGATGAGTCGTCGCTGTGCTCTTGGAGGAATTTTGGAAGGTCGACCACTTCTGGGAAGGTTCACTATTGTGCCAAGTTGTCTCCATTTGGAGATAATGGCTCTCACTGTGGTTCTTTGAAGTCCCAGAGCCTTTAAAGTAGCTTTGTAACCCTTCCCAGACTGATGTATTTCAATCACCTTTTTCCTCTTCATTTCTGGAATTTCTTTCGACATTGGCATAGTGTGCAACATGGGTGAGACCTTTTAGCCAACCTCATGCTGCTGAAAAAGTTCTATTTAGGTGCTGATATGATTAAACAGGGCTGGCAGTAATCAGGCCTGTATGTGTTTAGTCCAGCTGAACCCCATTATGAATGCAGTTTCATAGATTTGGGGATGTAGTAACTAAGGGGGCAAATATTTTTTCACACAGGCCCAGTTGGTATTGGATAATTTTTTTGCTTCAATAAATAATATTATAATTTAAAAACTGTATTTTGTGTTTACTCAGTTTGCCTTTGTTTTATGTTAGATTTGGTTTGAATTTTTGAAACAATTTCGTATGAGATATACACAAAAACAGAAGAAATCAGGATGGGGGCACTGTATGCATGTTTCTTACTTGCTTTTTGGCAGCATAATGGTGTTGTTATGACATCTCCGGCAGGAGCTATCTGGTCAAACCGTGACACCCCACCCTGGAAATATCCACAAGACATAGCTGCCATTACTTGTCCTTTAACCTGTTCTATTCATTTTATTAACAGCATTTCAGGAAACATGTCAAATAACTAAAATTTAGGCAATGCAATTACCCTAAACTGTTTCTCAAACACCTTCCTTGTTTAACTACCTTTCCCTACTGCTTGCATTGTGTAACTCCTGGCTCTCAAAGTCCTCTCACATGATGTCATGCGTACTGTATGAGCCACATAACCAAAGTCACTGCACTGCAAATCTGTACAACCCGTCAACATATGTACAAATACTGTCCAACTTCAATCAACTCTCATTGAGCACAGAGTCTATGCATTTCATTCATCTTCTGTGTTCTATTATGTCAATAAGGACAGTATGGATTCTCATTTGTGCAAACATTGTGCACACATTGAAATTAATTGGTGCGGATGGACCCCCTTCCGTTGTGCAAATGCTCATAGACGCCAGATTTCTCGCCGATCTTTCCATTAAGTCATGCTTGGCCTTCGCATCAATTAGAGCACTAAAAAGAATAGGCTTTCCTTTTACTCTCCCATACCCTTCTCTGGGTTTGGAAAGCAGCAGTTAGTGAGTGTTGAAAGCTCCCTGCAGATTCGTGCAGTTTTCTCTGAGGTCTTTCTTCAGTTTTGTGATGTTCTAGAGTGTAAGTGTATATATAGTGTGTTTAACAGGAAGGCGAGTCGTAATTCTAAAGGCCTATTATTCCCATTGGGAAGCTTGTTTTTAATGTAAGCTTGCCACTGACGATGGCCATGTTTTAGCATGGATACTTCTGGCTGCTATGGTAGAGGGACAGTTCACACAAAAATGAAAATTCTGTCATTATTTACTCACCCTCATTTTGTCCCAAAGATGACTTTCTAACTTCTTTGTAACACAAACATAGATGCTAGTGAGAATTCCATTAACTTTCATTGCATTTGCACCCTTTTTTCCATACAATTCAAGTGAAAAGTGACTTTGATCTTGGCTGGATTCTTGCCAGCACTCTCATGTTTGATGTCATTTAACATTGCAAATGTTCACCAACCCTTGACTCTTGCTGATAATGTGTTTTATATTTTGACATCACTGAAGGTCATGTACTTCTTCTAACGCATTCCTCTTGAGGGTGCATCTGGACTGACATCAAAGGCTGTGCTTTCATAAGTGTTACTGAATACTGTCATACCGTAAGATCCGTCTTACCTTTCAAATTAAATTCCAGGCCAGATCCTTTAAATTAGGAAAAGAGTTATCTGGCCAATGTGGACTCATTCTCTAGAGATATTCGTGTGCCTGAACACAATTAAATGTGGGCGATTATGCAACAATTTTGGCCATAAATCTATGAAGCCCCTAACAGAAGCTTCCAGCCCAATTTGAAGTGATTCCTCATGGGAGAAAGGCATTTTTTGAGAAGTTTTTGTACAGATGTGTTCAATATTCATAATATAAAATTTGGGTAAATCTCATAAACTCTCATGAGTCTCAAACATCTGGGTCATATTTCACCACAAAATATAAAGAAAGAAATGTGAGATTTTATTTTGCTTAACGAAAATGAAGCATATTTTTAGGACCATTAAGATTGTTTGCATTGTGACATTATTTATGTGACAATTAAAGGGATAGTACGCCCAAAAATGAAAATTCTGTCATTATTTACTCACCCTCATGATATCCTAGGTGTGTATGACTTTCTTTCTTCACCAGAACACATTTGAAGAAAAAATTGAAAAATATCTTAGCTCAGTAGGTCCTTAAAATGCAATTGGATGGTGATTTCTCTTTTGAAGCTCCAAAAATCACAGACAGTCAGCATAAACGTCATCGATACGACTCCAGCGGTTAAATTCCAGCGGTCTTCTAAAGCGATATGACCACTTTTGGTGCAAAAAAAAAGATCAATATTTATGTACTTTTTAACTATTAACCATAGCTTACGTTAGGCTTCACGAGAGGGTGGAGTTCAAGCGGTCTCTGGTGTGACGTATTTGCGTTGTATACCGACGTAATCTCACGTTCTCCACTCGACATCCAGGAAGAGCACACAAATGCACCATTGTGTGTAAAGAAACAGATAAATACAGATCTAAACCAAAACCAACCAAGCTACTGTACAGTGTTCCTCCTTCTCACTTGTAAACAGCACTGCTCTTCTGGCTGTGATGCATGTGCTTAAGTTCTTGCGTGTTTCAAATGCCAATGCGATTATGTCACACACGCATACCGCTCCTGACCGGAAGCATGATTTAGAGTTAAAAAAAGTACTTTAATATTGATCTTTTTCACACCAAAAGTCGTGTTGCTGTAGAAAATAATGACGTTTATGCTGACTGTCTGTGATTTTTGGAGCTTCAAAAGAGAAATCTCCATTCACTTGCATTTTAAGGACATACTGAGCTAAGATATATTCTATTTTTCTTCAAATGTGTTCTGGTGAAGAAGAAAGTCATACACACCTGGGATATCATGAGGGTGACTAAATAATGAGAGAATTTTCATTTTTGGGTGAACTATCCCTTTAAGTACATGAGAAAAAATTATATATTATTAAAAGTGTAAATGATTAATACATCATGGTGATAATTGTTGTACAGCCTTTAATATATTCCACCTTGTTGTCGCATGACCTCACATTTTGTCATTGTCATGGTCATTGTCATCTTGGAAACAAAAGAAAATATTTTGAATTTTAAATCCAGTTTTGTGTAAAACATTTGCCTACAGAGATGATGATATAAAAATGTTGTTCCCATTTTCCTGGAAGAGAAAGTCTAATTTTTAAAAGCAAATGTTTCAGTGATGTGATGTAAATTTATTTTTCTTTTGTCCGGATCTACAGTATCAAGTTATTTAAAAATACATTAAAATCCCAGTTCACAAAAAACAGTTATTTGAATACACCTCTACTCTAATGTACATTTCTGAGTTCCAAGTCATTTAGATATTATTTTCTGGGGCTTAAAGTCAAAAATGTCATGTGGCGTAACCATCCAGAGACATTTTTATTTTATTTTTTTACCCAAGAAAGTACTGAGTAATATTTGGTAACTACTTGTACCTAATATGGATGAAGGTTAGGGTTGGGGTAAGGGTTAGTACCTTGTAATTACTGTAGGTGTTGTAACTATATAGAACGTAGAAATGTAGACCAGTACGGTAAAATTACATCTAAAAACTGCAACCATTATTATTATTGCTATAACCACACATTATGTGATAATAATAATAATAATACTTATACTATATAATACTTGGACAATCTTATTTGTCCATGACCCATATCTGCTAAACATTTATTTTTACTAACTTTTAGGAGTACACAACCATATGTGGATTTCTTGCATATGTTTTACAAAAGAAAACAATTGACAAAAAATTTCATTTTCAGTAGTTTTATTGAAAAATGCCTCCTCTGTTTCAGAAATAAATAAGAAAATAAGGCTGTGGAATTCACAATGTGCAGTTACAAACATGAAGCAGCAATACTATATCTGTCTATAGTGTTGCACTTAAATGCCAACTGCATTTGATACTGATAAAACAACAATTACAACAACTATATTCTGGATTAACAAAAATAAAAACAAACAACTACAATTGAAACAAAAACATACTAAATATACACCACAGACATGCAATTCCACCTTAGGTAAAATCAGCTGAGTTCAATCAAACATTCATCCAATATGATCAATATTTGATTTATTATAATGCGATGGAGGGCATGTTTTACTGCGGATGTTTACAAAAAAGACAACCTTTCAGGTGAAGACAGAAATGGATAAGTAATGCGTATGCGATATAAATGACGATTTGTGAATATGCAGATGATTGGAAGAGGCGATGATGTTTGGAAACCCTTCCATGTTAATAAATTATCAAACACCTTTCACCTACGCTCTGCTGTGACGAATGAACACAATTGAACAAATATTTAATGCTATTTTACAAGCAATGGAGTACAAGTGGACAGACAGAAAGCTTTAAGGTTATATTACGAGATTCATGTGTGTGAGATCGTCCGATCTGCTATACTGAATTCACACAGGTTCAAAGGGTTCATTGATCTGTACAGGTCAACGGAACGTCAACAAAGACATAGCCAATGTTTTACCAGACTATCCTTTTGGATCTCGTCTCAGGCAGTGATCTCTTGCGCCGCTGGTTTGGTGATATCTCAAAGTCTTCTTCAGGTATTGGGACTACACGCTCAGCGTCAGGTGGAAACTGTTCTGCTTGAAGATATGGCAGTGGCCAAAATACGATTGTTACCTTTCTGAATGTGCTCGACACAAATGCAACTATGGTAAGTTCAAAGGCAGGGTTAGGAATGGCTGGTTTGAAGGGCACTGATAGAACGGAGTTAGAAATATATACAACAGGGACCAAAAATCTGAGACCACAAGTAAAAATGCTTCTATTTTGCATTATTTTTTTTAAGGTGTTTCTTCAACTTCAAGCAATTTCATGTCCGGGGGTTTGATTTATATTGTTAACTTCTTTGTTATATTAACCTTCCGAGACCCGAGCGTGACTGCTGTGTGCATTTTCAATTTCTCGTTTTGATTTGTAGCACCTAATAAACAAGCAAAAAAATAAAATACAATTCTAGAGCAAATAGGTTTCTAAAAAATTGATATAATTGAAAATTGAAATAGAGGGACTAAGTTGTGAAATTTTAAGTAATACCAAGCTATAGTGATAAAATAAAATATAACCAAATTTATAAATGAAGCAAATGACACAGATGTGTTAATGTTTTTTTTTTTTTTTTTTACTTTCGAGGGAATAAGGTCCCATTTTCCACATGTGGACTTCATCTTTATCAGCACGCTGACACGCAAAAAATTTATAATTTTTTTAAGCGGCATATCAATCGAAACTAGAGATGCTACTCTTTACAACTAAACAGGCTCTTTAGGAGTGCTATACAGAAATCAACGTCACGCTGTTGTGTCACATGACGCGGTGCGCCAGAATTTTAACCCTTAAATGACAGTGTAGAGTCTTATGAACAGTATTCATTCGGATTTAATTAATTTCAATTATGCGTTGCATATAGCGAAGCCAAAATACAAGGTCCACAAATGTGTCCACACATAATAAGGTTATGATTACATTAAAACTGACTTAAAACATTTTTAACAGGCCTAAAATGTAAAATTTATAACTATGATCATCTAATCAATGAAAATGTTTTTTTTTCCCTCCAAAAATCATTTCCACCTCCCCAAACAATTTTGCCCCTAATCATCCCCCCCCCACCAAAAGTCAGTATACTTGTTAACCAAAAGTGTCAATGAAGAGCATGCTTGAAATATGAGACAAGTGATGTTTGAAGAAGAAAAAAAAAATAATTAAAGGGAAATATCCCTCGTAAGCAGAATATTTTTATTGGCCATCATTTCCAGTCAAGCTGTCATTTTGCCAAATTATACAAAAAGTGTGCAAATTTTATTTAATCGTGTGTATTTTGGATACATAAAATGTTAGCTATGAAATAAGCCTTAGCAAGACAAAGTAGTAAGACATTTTATTTCAAAAACGAAATTTCATTTCCATCAGCGTCATTTCCAGCACAGAATTCTATTAAACACAATTCCGAATTTGAGATGTGCAAATGACACTGTTGTGGGAATTTTCATGACAGAAATGGCATAAATCTCCTATAATGCATGAACATACACTGTTGGTCATTGTTAGTAGACAAATTAAAAAATTAGTGAGTGTGAAACATATTTGATGGAGACTACTTTCTAAAAGTTCACAGTGCTAAAAGTGGCTGAAGTTGAAGAAACACCCATGTGTATATGTATATATATATGGATGTAATTTTGGATTTTTATGGTATTTGGTATGCTTCAATGACTCGAGCTGGCATGGACTCCACATTTTTTTGCAAAACCTGATGATCCGTGTTATCCAGCATGATTTGAGAATGTTACACAGAGCATTTTGTGTGTTTCAATGGAAGCAAGGAAATCTGATCTTTTCTACAAAGGAGTTCACATGGTTAATATCACACATTAGATGTGATTAGTGACCTAGAAAAAGAGCATAATCTGAATCTAAAATCTCTTAGTGTTAGTCTTAGTCTTTGTTTTAAAATCCTAAAGCAGAAGAAAAAAAAAAACTCCCAGATTTGTAATGTTTTCTCAGACTTTTGGACCCCACTGTGTATATATATATAAAGACACTGGCAATCATGGGAAAAATCTGTCTTTTAAAACAGCTGCTGATATGGGCATGTTTGCCTTCCAAAAATATCAATATGAGAACTAAAATGAAGATTTCAACCACAAGCCCATTCAGATATTAATTCAGACTATTACTTACAGTCAATTGAAGGAGACATGACCTCAGTGAAACACAATCCAATACTATAACAGTGTACAATCAGAGTACTTCAGATTTGGCCCTGAGGTAAAATCTTAAGGCATGTAAAAACAAAAAGAAGCACTGGTGTTGGCATTAAGCAAAGCAGCAGAATACATTGCACAAGCTCACTACGAGGGTTAAAACTAATTTTAGTGGATTGGGATTCATTTACTAGGCACGATTAGTTCATTTACAAAAATAAACAAAAATCTTTGCGTGAACATGCTAAATGACAGTTGTTTTGTCTACAGATCCACCTGGTTAGTAATTGTTGTGTTTGTTTTTGCGTGTTTTGTTCATGCGTCCCAGCCGACTGCAGCTTGTTTTCGTTTGTTTTGGCTGCCGTCGCTGATGCCCGTGGCTGTGAGTTGTTAGTACCCATCCGCAGATCGTAATCTCTTTTTGTTGTTTTTGTTTGTTTGTTTTCGTTCAATAGTGTTCGTTTAATCATCTCAGTGGTGATTATCCGCACAGAGCCCAATAACACTTGACTTTTCTCAGGATTTCAAAGTGTAAGCAGCACAGGTGCTTTAGAATGTTTATGAACCTGAAACAGGTTAAACAGGATGTTAGAATTCACAGAGGTATCTATCTGAAATGAGGTTATGATAATCTGCTTGGATAAAACCGTGTATTAACCAGGTGCGATGCAAATGCTTTGCGACGTGACAAATCCTCAGCCAATTAGAACATATCTGATGTTTATTCTGCGTTTCATCCAATGTCAAATGAGGGATATTCTTAATTATCTCCAACCATAAAAGGCATTCCATGTTTTGAAGATGACGTCTAAAGAAACAAGTTGCAATTCTAGCATTTGCTTGGCAGGAGTTTGATTGTCAACAAATTGCGAAGAATAAACGATGCTATGTGGTGATAGCATTTGTTTTGCAGGTGTAAAATGAGCATGTTTTACTCATTTAGGCATTTTTATTTGCTGAAAAGTGAATGTTCAACATTAACTGCTTACATCTCCCTGGGTGTCGCCATGTTTGCATATGCATCTTGCCGAAATCAGAGTTGTGGATTTTTGCATGAGTTTCTGAACTAGAAGTGGCATTCTATTGCACTTTTCCAATTGCAAAGTTGAAATTCCGACTTTCCGAGTTGGAATGGAACGCAGCATTAATATCAAGCATGATTTTGGGCCAATAAGATTTCATGATGGCAGGGCTACCCAGCAAATCGCTAATGAACTACAATCGGAGCAAAAAAACTTCAAAAGAGCTCAAAGTTTTTTCCGCTTGTCGCTTTGTGTTGCGCCTGGTTAGGACACCATGTAAAGCAGCTATTTCCTATAATGTAAATAAACCTCACATTATCCATTGCTGCCACTACTATGAAACCAAAGCTACAACGACTCCTGCTCAATTCATGCACTGCATTACACTACTACATGCTATTAATGTTATCATGTTATAAGTCATCAATTTCAACTATCATGCAACAGGCGGAACGAAAACAAGGGTGACGTACCTCTGTAACCCTGTCCGTTATATGGAATTCCGACACACTGAGAAGAGTCACAGTAGCCTGTTGGGCCGGGTGGACCCCGTACTCCGGCGACACCATTGCGACCAGGTGGACCACGGTTGCCGGGGGAACCACTGGGACCAGGGGGACCAGTTCTGGACTCACCTGGTGGGCCTGCAAAATTCAGGAGGAATATTGCCTTAGAATCTCCCCCAGACACAGCTTAAATCTTTTAATTTACTGTACGGTTTCTGGGAGTGAAAACTGCGCAGCAAAGACTGGAAGAGTTATGCCTGCTCGTTACATAACTCTTAGTGTTACATAACTCTTGAGAGCAAACATAATTCGTCCAGCTGCACTGTGTGTAAAAATAAAAGTGGCGGACATGAGATAAAATACAATGAGAAAGAGAGAAAACAGGCCACTTAAACTCATTAAGTTATGTCACATGTGTGGATATGTACAGATTATACTTAGCTATACATTGGGGACAAAACTGTCCCCAGTAGTTGGTTAAACCTGTCAAAATCTTCCCATTGGGGACATTTGGGATGTGTTCAAAGGTAAAAATGAACAGAATTATTAATTTAGTGTTTTTTTTAAATAGTATCTATCTATCTGTCCGTCAGTCTGTCTGTATGCCTGTCTGTTTGTTTGTCCATCCGTCCATTTTTGTCTGTCTATCTATCTATCTGTCTATCTGTCTGTCTGTCTGTCTGTGTGTCTGTCTGTCTTTCTGTTAATGAGTAAAGGTTTGTGAAACATACCAGGTGGTCCGGTGGCACCTCTTTGTCCTCTCTCTCCAATGCCTGGACTTCCTCTGTCTCCTTTTTCTCCGGTCAATCCTAATATAAACACACATAAACACAGCAATATGAGATCAAGCACACATATACAAATGTCCACTTATGGAGCTCACACCTAGACATGCCAAAGACACAAAATAACATCACACCTGAACACCTGTAACAGCACCTGGAGAGAGACGCAGCTGACAAAGCAAAGATTTGTGTCATAGAGACAGATGCGCCAGAACTATATTTTACGCGAGTACGTGAATTCATTGCAAGCATACTGTCCGGTTGTACATACCGTATTTAACCTGCATTCTTGCAATGCTGTGGTCGTAGGTTGGACCGCGGGTGGTATGTGAAAAAGATGCAGGGTTTTGCGCTATAATGGATTGTCCTAAAGTGACCCGACTGTTTAGTGATTTCATGTTTGAAGGACCGCCCCACAGGGGTCGCTACCAAACCAAGCAACTTGCAATTGGTCAATGCTGCAATATCATGGGCCTGTTTTAAGAGCGATAAGCGCAGCGCTATGCCATAAGTCATAAGCACAAAGTCAACACCCCCACTAGTGCGGCGATGTCCGGAGATCGGCCACATGCATTCATGCATGACATGCACCGCACAGAATTCCCTTCATATCCCTTTTCTCTTATGTATATTTTTATCTGTAAATTAGCCTAATTATTTTGGCACTTTTGTTTAATCCCCTTGGTGCTGAATTTTATTTCTCTTTTTATTTTTCTGTTCTGAAAACTTGTGTCTGTTATTGCAAAACAGTAAAAAAGAAGTGTGTCATCTCATTGGCCAACATCCACTTCAGACACTCAGAGAGCTTAAACAACAATAAATAAGGCTTACAGGTTGGACAGTGCAGATTCACTGTCTTTTATTTTTTTACCAGCATGTTGTCAATCACAAGGGATTAATATGAAAAATATTGTTATTTTACCCGGCGTTTCTTTACCGGCTCGGGAACGCGCAGTCCATAAAATGACTGGAAAAACTTCCATCGAGAATAAAATGTGTCCACATGTCTTTTAAAGAAATTTAAGAAAACTCGAGTCTCCTCATGAGTCCAAGTGTAGGCTACCTCTCTGCTATGCTGTTTGTTTTAAGGACAAATGTGATGTATCTGTCATGTGACACTACATTTATGCGTTAATGCCATTTTTCTCGACAAAAACTGTTTCCAAACTTGTTTTTTCAAGACAACTGACGTGTTGACATAGGATTAATACTCTAAACTTAAACGGAAAAATATTACGTCGACACTTGTGAAATTTTATCGATAATTTGTGCTTCCATCAGCTTTATTTTGATGCGCTAAAACTTTTTCCGCAAAAAATCCTTGGATGGAAATGTAGTTAGTGATTGTATTGGCACACACTTCACTTCTACCAGTTGATTTAAATTTTGAACAATTAAATTCACTTATTGAAAAAATTAAACCAAAAATATTTCTAAATTTCACTTCAAACAAAATATATAATCAAAATAATGAAATGATCAAAAAAATCATATAATTGATCCAAACATTTTATACTCTCCAACTTCTTTCACCGGCACCTTTTGCAGTGTCTTAAAAATACTGGTGGAAAAATACCAATAAATACAATTGTAAATAACATAATAATAATAATTGAAAAATAAACCATGACCTATAGTTTAATACAAATCTCATACATTTTTGTTTTATAAGACAGCTACAACTCTACTTTTCAGGGACATAATTTGAAATTCCACTATGTTTTCAGAATTTGGACATGAACTTTATTACCACCTGCTGGTGGAATCTCTAAACTGCAAATGTATGAACTGAATTTAGACATTTTGCGCTGAAAATAGACATGGTTCTGAAACGTCTTAGCGCAATTAACTATTTCTCAGGAAAATAGCAAATTGTGCTTTGAGCCACTTCATTAACATACAATAAACCCACAGATAGCGCAAACACACCCACCCACGTTTTGTGCAATTAGCATTAGCGCGCTCACGACAATTGGATAAGCCGAAGCACACGGTCGTTGCATGTAGCGCTGCGCATTGCGCACTCATGAAAATAGAGCCCTATAAATCCAAGTCCGTCAAATTTCAACCCATGCAAATTTGCCACTGGAAGTCCATTAGGATAAATCCTGATCATGCGGATTGCCATTGAGATTACTGTAGCTGAGCAAGGGTGAATGTCACTGAGCCTTTACCATTTTAAATAATTCACAGTTTACGTAATCTTTCCATGAGCAGTAATAGCACATCGCAAACTGCCTCTGATAAATAGCGCTGATGTTTGTGATCCCAGCACATTCTATACTATCCCAGCCTCTACAATGAGAATGAATTATGCTCGCTGATAGCGTCGTTTATTTGCATGTTGTTATAGCACCTCACTCGCTATTATTTATGACAATAATTTATTCCAATAGAATTATGCTAATTGGTTTATGGCACATGCATGGAAATGAGCCCCCAAAAAGGATCACTAGAAAATAAAAACAAACATCCCTTAAATAAGCTTAAAGGAATATTCTGGCTTCAATGTAAATTAAGCCCAATCGACGGCATTTGTGGCTGTGGTAATAATGTTGATTACCACAAAAATGAATTTCGACTCGTCCTTCCTTTTCTTTAAAAAAAAAAAAAAAAGCAACAATCTTGGTTACAGTGAGTCACTTACAATGGAAGTGAATGGGGCCAATTTTTGGAGGGTTTAAAGGCAGACATGTGAAGTTTATAATTTTATAAAAGCACTTACATTAATTCTTCTGTTAAAGCATTATTTGAGCCGTAAAGTTGTTTAAATTAATTTTTGTGGTAATCAATATTAAAGGAATAGTTCACCCAATAATGAAAATTTGCTGATAATTTACTCACCCTCATGCCATCCAAGATGAATCTGAGTTTCTTTCTTCATCAAAACAGAATTTATGACTTTTAGGATTTCATTTCAGGTCTCCTCCTCCTCTAAAGAATGCAAGTGAATCTCCAAAATGCATATTTAGGGTGCATCAAAATAATCCACACTCCAGTCAACAAATAAAATTCTTCTGAACGCAAACAATTGATTATTTTTTAAAACAAAACAAAACAATACTTATATACTTTTTAACTACAAATGTTCGCTTCCGTACATCTCTGTGACGTGCGCTCATGAGAGGGATGACGTAAGCTCGTTGGTAAGGTCACGCATCACGTGGAGGAGGAGTCAGGAAGCGCGTCATTATTTACATTGTTTTTTTTTATTATTAATATTTGGAAATGTTTTTTTTAAAAAAAATGTTTATATTGTTTTGAAATTGTTTTGGACTGTTTTGGTTTGTGAACAGCACAAGTTTCTCTTGTAAACAATGACGCGCTTTAAACATAAAACATAAAAAACATAAAAAAATAACCATGAAATGTCACTCTAACAATAAGAGCCTCTTTGCACAATTGCAAGAGGGTGACAGCGCACCGAACTAAAGTATTCTGCTTCTAACAGAGGTGCACATTGTAAAATTATAACCACACACTGCCAGACTGCAAAAACCTATCCTGTTAAAATGTTCACACTTTATTATGAGACTACCAAGCAGCTGCATGGCATCGCGCTTATGCAAATTCCAGGTCAATGCACATTCCAAAAAATAAACAAACATTGTTTTATAATCATCATATTATTTTTATACTTTTGCATTTCTTTCCTAAATAAATTTTTTAGCGTAGAGCCCTGATTTGTCCTTACAACCCAAATAAACTTTTCAAATATTCCATGAAATTTGTGTAGTACATTTTTTAAAATGTTTTTTCACAGATATAATTTACCATGGTTTCAAGTCCATTTTTAATTTTTGATTTGTGTTTCAGAGGCAGCATAAGGTTTAATACAGTTTATTTCACATTTATGAGGATCATTATCATGGTGTGCCTTGGAAATTTAATATTTACATAGATGTGCCTTAGTACAAAAACTTTTGAGAACCACTGATCTAGAGACCTGAATCTTCTCTTTAACATGCCGAAAGTGCACTTGACTACACCGCACATCTGGATATATGCCAGGCAATAGTGCTCTTCTCCATCATTTGATGACTTACTGTTGATATGGTTGATAGAACATGTACACAAAAATCTCTTTTAAATAATATGCAGTTTACTGCCTGCTTTCCTCGGGCGGTAATAGCACAATGTTTATTGCACAGGGCAAAACGCATGAAGTATTGTGAATGAAGTGCAAGCTATAATGTGCCTAATTTACGTAGAAAGGAGGCATGTTCGAAAGGAAATGAATGACAGTGATTATTTAAATATTTAAGAAGCAGTGCAATTTCAGCGCTAACTGTGCCCGCTTAAACTAGACTGTAGGTGGTTAGTGAATAAGATGCAATTGTTAAGTGAATTTTTACTGTAATGGAATTTGTGACTGTTTAGTGAATTCACGCTTGAGTTTGTGACATAAAATACCAAGAGCAGCTTTGAGGAGCAACAAAAGCATTTCTACATATACAGTGAGGACAGAAATCCAAACCAACCACACTTCTTTGCTACAAATTGGAAAACCGAGACATGAGGTCTGCTGATCAAAATCAGATGGCTGTTTTTGCCGTATGCTTTATGTTTATGTTATGGTTTGGCTGTTGTTTCAGGTACCTCGGTCTCCCTGGCTACCAGGCAACCCTGGACTTCCTGGCTGGCCATTTCTGCCTATCCGACCGGGCTCTCCACGTGGTCCCTGGGGTCCGGGTGGTCCGGGGGGGCCAGCAGGCCCAGGAGAGTTGCTGTGATAGTTACTGGGGATCTGGTTTAGCATTTCATTAAATCGACCCATTTGCCCTGCAAAATTTAACAATGCCCTTTAGCCATGAATTTACTGACATTATAGGAAATTTTTTTGTGTCTTATTGCTAAAAAAGACAATGAAAACACATGAATACTGGATGAAATTACCATTCACAAGCTGTTCACAAACTTGTCTGGCAATAGAACGCATCATGCTCTGCGATGCAATGTCTCCCTTAAAGAAAGAAAACAAGAGGTCAGCGTTTTCTCTACTCAGACACTTATAAAATGATAAATAAATGAACACATATTAAAATAATCGCTCACTCGTTCTCCTTTGTCTCCTTTAACCCCCGAAGGCCCCTGTATGAATGGAAACCACATTAATCACATTAAATAGTCTATGAGACATCACTCGTTTTGTCCTATTTTACGCCTAAGAGCAAACCATACATTTCAATAAGTAAAGAGTTGGACTGTGTTAGACTTTGTATCTTCTTTGTTGCTGTACTTGCTTTAGGAAATAAAAGTCAATAATAAGGTCAATGTGTTTGGTTAAAACACAAAGATCAGCTTTGTCTCAGATGTTTCTCCTTAAATTTGCTGTAAAATTAATGTGGGTAATGTGGTTCTGAATCTCTACAGCAGACATATGAAATTAATGTGAGAAAAATCTTAAGAACCAGAAGACTCTCACTGTTGTTTTGAAGAAACAATTGAGATGTTAAAGAGATTGCATTTGTGATTTTTATTTCCTCTTTCCTCCTACAAATTAGCAGCAGTTACAAGTACCACACTGTTGTATGTCAACATGAAACTGGAGCGTTTCCATACCGGAACACCTGTGTCTCCAGATTTTCCAGGCTTTCCAGTGGGTCCCGGCATTCCAGGGGCTCCTGGGGGTCCCTGAGCAAGAGAATTAAAGTTCCGCTCTTCAGGAAAACAGATGTCTGCATTACAAAGTTCACATCTGAGTGAGAGCAAACAAATTTTACAACACTACAGAAAATGAAGAGCATACCATAGGTCCTTGAGGGCCTCGGGGTCCCACTGGCCCCTCCTTGCCTGGGGGTCCCTGCATTGAGAACATCCATGCACAGATCCGCATTACTGTACATTGATAACATACTGTACATGCATGTGCACATCCACATGAATCAAAGGTAAATGGGTGAATTTCATGAACACATGTCCAGGTCATATTTCACCCCAAAATCAATAGGAACATGTTTTAATAAAATAAGAAACTATACTTTGCATAAGGGAAATCAAGCCTTTTTTTTTTAGAAACATTGTAAACATTGTGTTGTTTAAATGTTTCCAAGATAATTCTAATTGAGATAATGCAATAAAAATAATAATGTAATACAGTAATGAAAATCATCCTGTCTGGACACTTTTTTATTGTTATTATTATTAAAATCATATGTATTTTGATTAAAATCATAAATTAAAAGGCAGTACAACACATACTACCATAATGTATACTTAGAACTGTACTGTACAAATGTACAAAATATGCTATTTAAATAATATATCACTTTTTCCACATTACAGCAATAGGGACATTAAAGTAGGCTTTTAAGAACTGATGTGACTGATATGTGCTTAATATTCAGGGTTCCATAGAAGTTGCTCAATCGACAACATTTGTGGCATAATGTTGATCACATAAAAAAAAAATCGACTCGTCCCTCATTTCTAAAAACAAAACAAAAAAAATCCGAATGGGGCCAGTTCATAAACATTAAAAAAAACAGGTAACACTTTAAAGGTTCCATTACTTGACATTACTTAATGCATTAGGTATCATGAACAAACAATGAACAATAGATTTTTTACAGCATTTGTTAATCTTAGTTAATGTTAGTTAATACAAATATAATTGTTCAATGTTAGTTCAAAGTGCATTAACTAATGTTATCAAATACAACTTTTGATTTAAAAAATGTAGTAATATATGTTGAAATTAACATTAACTAAGATGAATAAATGCTTAATAAGTATTGTTCATTGTTAGTTCATGTTAACTAATTTAGTTAAGTAATGTTAACAAATGGAACCTTATGGGTAGCTCAGCGAGTACTGATGCTGACTACCACCCCTGGAGTAACGAGTTTGAATCCAGGGTGTGCTGAGTGACTCCAGCCAGGTCTCCTAAGCAACCAAATAGGCCCGGTTGCTAAGGAGGGTAGAGTAATATTGGGTTAACCTCCTCGTGGTCGCTACAATGTGGTTCTCGCTCTCATTGGTGGGCGAGTGGTGAGTTGTGTGTGGATGCCGCGGAGAATAGCGTGAAGCCTCCACACATGCTAGGTCTCCGCGATAATGTGCTCAACATGCCACGTGATAAGATGCAGAGATTGACGGTCTCAGATGCGGAGGCAACTGAGATTGAGGCGAGTCACTACGCCACCACGAGGACTTAGAGCGCTTTGGGAATTGGGCATTCCAAATTGGGGAGAAAAGGGGAGAAAAAAACAAATGGAACCTTTTTGTAGTGTTACCAAAAAACACATATAGTTTCAAAAGTATTGTCATTATGTGATGTGTTAAAATTGTGTAAAATTGCTCACTAACCTTTCTGTGTAAAAATATTTCCAATACTGTTATAACAAGGTTTCATTGTCATGACAATGAAGTTGTATTATTGGTTATAACTTAACACAGAAAAGGTTAGTAAGCGATTTTATCACACTAAAATCATGTTAACATATATAATGTTTACATCTTGTGGCTGTACTTTTGAAACAGTGAGGATTGGCCCCATTGACCTCCATTATATGTGCCACTCTGTAACTGCAATATTTTTTGCAATAAACTTTATTTTGATAAACAAAGGGGCAAATCATTTTCTTACAGTGTTTTTTGTTTTTTTGGTGGGAATCAACATTATGCTGCAAATGCTGTAAATTGAGCTTAACTTGTATTGAACCCGAAACATTCCTTTAATTGTCATGAAAATAATGACATAATGCAAAAAATCTGAATGATCCTAAAAAGTGACTTATATGTTAGTCTCTCTCTATATTTTCTTTTGGAATGAAATGTGACCCAAACATGTTCTTGACTGTTTTCATGAGATTTACTCTATTGTGCTGTACATTAAACGGTCCTCACTCACCCGTATTCCCGCCAGTCCAACAGGCCCAATAGCACCAGCTGGTCCTGGTGGACCCTGAGAGAGAATAGAAGAAAAAACAAAACAATATCAGTCTCAGTGCCAGAGTCCCACTCCAACTTTATATCAGCACAGGTTCCTCACCTCCGACCAAACAAATGAAACAAATTTACACAAACACTTTCCCCCTACATACAATATATTTCTTTCTTGCTTGCTTTATCTTAGTCAGTTTTCTTTTTAGCCTTTGATGTCTTGGCATTAGATTTACAGGGTACTTAATATATTCCAGATCTTTTTTACTGCCGTTATAAACTCTGACTGCATTCTCTGCAAGTCATTAAATGCATGTTGTTATAGCTCCTCCAAAATGGTCACCTGCACAGATCAGCCCAGTCTTCATTAAGATGGATCAAATAACGCAGTCTGTCTTGGAGACGTTGACTATGTTGTATAATCACATCAGTGAGAACAATTCTCTCTTTTTATTAGTTAATTGTTAATTAGACTCAAATAAACATTTGTGTCTGCTTTTTAATTGGAAAAACAAAATGCAGTCACGGTGTTTTTTGGTTGGATGTCAGGAATCAGCCATGGCTGGTTAACTTATGACAATGTTTATGTCACTCCTCTCTCTCTCTCTCTCTCTCTCTCTCTCTCTCTCTCTCTCTCTCTCATTATCTTGATGACACTCATTTAAAGGAATAGTTCACCCAAAAAAAAAAGAAATTGGTCATCATTCACCCTCATGTTGTTGCAAACCCATATGACTTTCTTTCTTGTGACTTGTTGGAATCCACCATCCAAAAATATTGCTGTACTTAAGTTTTAAAGTAGTTTTGAAGTATCAGTAATAAGTATCAGTTGAGCTACTTATGTTTAAGTATGTAACTAAAACCAATAAGATGCTCATTGTCACAGTGATATTATTGCTACAAAACCACCATTCTGCTTTGCCAAGAACAAATACCAATCCAAAGGATTAAATTACTGGCTCTACACATGCTCCAACTCCAAACAATCTAACAAAAGATACGAAATAGTATATTGGAGAACCACAAAATGGTACAGATTATGACTCATTTAAAATGCAGCAACAAACCACTTTATCTCATGGCGTGATCTACAACCATTGTTCAGCACTGCCTCCCAGCAGACCCCCTCCTGAGTTATGACCTAATGTATGCCACATGGAGCTTGTCCAGAGAGGTAGTAAAGGCTATACAATCCCCCACCCCCACAGAGCTCTCCAGAGCAACACTTACTTTCTGTCCAGGTAAGCCAGCATCGCCCGGATCTCCCTTTGGACCTGGACGACCCTAAGTGGGGAAAACGAAAAAGAAAATGAGCTGTCAAACAAACCCCCGGAGCTTCGGTAAAAAACTTCAGTGAGATCCAAGTGAAAATGTAACACATATATCAGTGCACGAGAATAAGACTGAGAGAGAAGAGGGGGATGTGTGAGAGAAATTTCTTAAAAAACTAGAAAGATAATGCGAGTGGTGCTCACCCGTAAAGACTCAACACCATGATGCTAGGGTGTTGTGGGTGGTTGCCAGGGCATTGCTATGTGGTTGTTAGGGCATCTTTGGTAGTTTTTAGAGCTTCAATATGTGGTTGCTAGGGCACCGCTATGTGGTTGAAAGGGCATTTTAGGTGGTTTTCAGAGCATTGCTATGTAGTTGCTAGGGCATTCTAGGTGTTTTTTTGAACGTCGCTATGAGGTTGCTAGGGTGTTTTAGGTGGTTTAATGGAGCTTTGCTATGTGGTTGCTAGGCCATTTTAAGTGGTTTATGGAGCATCACTATGTGGTTGCTAGGCCATTTAAAGTGGTTTATAAAGTGTTGCTATGTGGTTGCTAGTGCGTTCTAGGTTGTTTTCTGAATGTTGCTTTGTGGTTGCTAGGCCATTTTAAGTGGTTTATAGAGTGTTGCTATATGGTTGCTAGGCCATTTTAAGTGGTTTATAGAGCATTGCTATGTGGTTGCTAGGCCCTTCTAAGTGGTTTATAGAGTGTCACTATGTGGTTGCTAGGCCATTTTAAGTGGTTTATAGAGCATTGCTATATGGTTGCTAGGCAGTTTAAGGTGGTTTTTAGAGCATCACTATGTGGTTGCTGTGGTGTTTTAAGTGGTTTTCTAAATGTCGCTTTGTGGTTGCTAGGGTATAATAATAATAATAATAATAATAATAACTTTATTTTTATAGCACTTTTTAGCAATTTAGCACAAAGTGCTTCACAAAACATAAAATCAAAACACACTCAGTAAAACACAAGGTAAAAACAGAAATTAAAAAAAAAAGTTTATACAAATTAGTTTTTAAACGAGACTAAAAATAGTCACAGATTCAGCAGATCTAATATCCCAGGGCAGGCTGTTTCATAATCAAGGGACCTTCACTACAAATGCTCTATCACCTTTAGTTTTGCATCTGGATCTTGGAACAGCCAACAGTTCATGATCTAAGAGATCTAATTGTTTTATATGGTTTTAAAAGTTCTGCTAAATAATCTGCCGCCAAATTTAATGATCTTAAAATCAACCCTAAAATGAATTGGTAACCAGTGCAAAGAAACTAAAACTGGAGTAATATGATTAAAAGACCTAGTTCGTGTTAAAAGTCTTGCTGCAGCATTTTGCACTGACTGTAGCCTTGTTAAAGTATGTTGATTTAAAGTTGAAAACGGTGCATTACAATAATCAAGTTGAGATTAAATAAAAGCATGAATAAGTTTCTCTGTATCCCTAAAACTCAAAACATGTCTCACCTTGGAAATGTCCCTTAACTGATCAAAACACGACTGAACTAACTTCCTGACATATTCAAAATTTTAATTAGTGTCAAAATAGACGACCAGTCTTCTCACCACCTGCTGAATATTTGGGACCACCTGACTTAGTACTGGCTCAATTTGACTTTCTAAAAACATGATTATAACTACCTCTGTTTTCTGTATATCTGCTATACAAGCTTGAAGAACACTTAAATTAGTCAGAGCATTGGGATTCAACGACAAATACAACTGTAGGTCATCTGCATAGCAATGACAATTTATGTTGTATTTTCGAATCATAGAACCAAGCGGTAACATATATAAAGAAAACAAAATTGGCCCTAACTGGCCACAATTTATTGTTGAAGAGGAGGACATCACATCTCCAACAGACACTACAAGGTGTCTACAGGTATTTTTAGATTGTCACTATGTGGTTGCTATGGTGTTTTAGGTGGTTTTTAGAATGTTTCTGTGTGGTTGTTAGAGTACAATAAGAGGTTTTTAGAGAGTCGCTATGTGTTTGCTGGGGTGTTCTAAGTGGTTGCTAGGGTGTACTAGGAGTTTTAAAAGCATCGTTATGTGGTTGCTAGTGTGTTCTAAGTGGTTGCTAGGGTTTAATAGCATACCTCTCTTAAGCAAGCTGCAAGATTTGAGGTATCATTCATGTCTGAAGCACAAATGGTGTGAGTTACGCACCTAAGTTAGGGGTTAGTTCAAATCCTTAACCCAAAGTGTGAGCAATTAGCAAGCAGCACAAAAAAACATAGCAGCTTAGACAAAGAGGAAAACGAAGTAATCCAGTAAGATTTGTGCATTAGCAGCAAGATCACATGGTTTGCAAGCTCTGATATTGCGCGTAACGCTCCAGACGTAAAGAAATGCTGAATCTAGATTTTGCTGCCATTATAATTCCTCAGCCACAACTCCTGGAATAATATAGTCTCAATTATCCCTGTTTGGTGTGCAGAAGAACTGGGAGAGATTTACAACCAGCCAACATCTGATTGTGAGAAGAGACAATGGATATATTATGAAAACACTTTGGAGATGGACTTACCGCCTCGCCCGGGATGGAGAGCCCACTGGGTCCCTGTGGTCCTGGAGGGCCCATCGGACCAGGCAAACCCATTTCTCCACGCGGCCCAACTGGACCCTGCAGAAACAAACAAAGTTTAATTCTGTAGATAAACTTGATGCACTTAGCTTTACGAATGTAGATCATAATGTGGAAAATTAGTAAGGGATAATAACAAAATAAACTTGTATTACCCTGGAGGCATTTATGTAGACTGTAGATTATCCCACTTTTTACACAGCTACTTAACAAATAAATAATTCAATGGACATGATGTAATGATTTGAGATGAAATTACATTATTATGGGAGAAAAAAAAAAGAGACAGCAAAGTCTCCAAAACAGCTGAATTCAACCTCTGGTTTGCATCAGAGTTTTGCTGATGTTATAAACCCCTGCAGGGTGATATTACAAGACTACTATTGTAGAGAGCAGTGTAATAAGCATCAATAAATTAACGAAAACTTTAATAGCAAAATTTTCAAATAAACATTCAAACCAAGAGCTGTATTGTAGATAAATATGCAAACTGAACTAATATAGGTAATTATAAGATCCTATTGACAGAATGATGGATAATTGTGTGGTACTAACAATTTGACCTGGATCTCCCCTCTCACCCCGGGGTCCTTTGCTTCCTGGTGCACCCTGGGAAAATAAAAATGTGTAGAGAGATTACAGAGAGAAAAATCCTTCTATTGGCCATCCAACCAACAATAACAAAGATATTCACAACCATGATTTCAAATTCTGACTGAATAAGAAATATAATGGAAAATATTTAAATTCCTTTTTCATAGTCAAACAATGTTCAAATGTATTGGACATTTTATTGAAACCATATAATACAAAACATATTTACAAGAGTCTAATAAGAGTCTATTACTGTAAAGTTATTACCTATTGCTGTCGATTTTGTAAGTAAACTATGCTAATGTGTTGCAATTGACTTACCACTGGCCCCTGAGGGCCCTGAGTCCCCGTACTGTCTGAAGTGCATGTGCAGGCGTTTGGAAGAGAAGGACACTTGGATTCATCTCTCTAAATCACAGGGGGAAAGATAAAGTAAGTACAAATGCATTAGTGTCAATATCAGTCAACATCAACACTATAAAACGATTCTGGGTGGATTGTGGACATAAGATCTTAAAATCCTAAAAAGAAAAAAACATTTAGAAGTTTCAAAAGCCATTTTATAGGTGGTTAGCAGCCTGACTGCTGGTGTGAATTGGTCTGAGAGTTTGTGGGTGGTATAGCCTTAAATATCTAGGCATTGTAGGTCCAAGTTACAAAAACTGTCCAATCATTGTACTTTGATCATGACAGTTACCCTTTGGTTGCTCCAATGGCAGGGCATTACTGCTATAAGACAGCAGTAAGGAGTACTGTGTTCTTTCCATTAATTCCATTACGTAATTCAAAAAGTGTAGGGAGACAGAATGTTGCATCATTCATTCGCTGCAGAGCTCTTTTGGTGCACTTTGTGAGCCGTGATTCCCTAATTGGCGGATCTTTCTCTGCTATCCATTACAAATTATGCTATTAAATGCAGTTAAAAAAAATAAAGTAATGCAGCAGCATATACCATCAATTAACAACACCGGAGCTCACGGTAGGTCTGTCTTTAAAGGTTTATGGTTAAAATGTACCATTAAAAATCAGTTCCCCAATGAAAAACATGAAAGGGACTTGTGCTTTTGGAACAATACAGATGCTGAAACCTGGGGTTAAGTTGATAGTTAAAGTCAGTATGAAACTGCATTTGCAACCTGTTTTACTTCATAATGTCTTTGCCTACATAAGTGTTTGAATATTGGTTAACATTAACCAATAGTCTGTGCGGCCTTGGTAATATAAAACAATGTCTTTAGTTTGATTCTGGACATATTGATATACTGTAAAAGAGAGACATAGATATGCTGAACTTAATATCAAACCAAATCAAAGCTTTTGGTTGTGGAAACAAGCCATAGCGCTGTAACAGTGTTTATTAAACACGTATTGTGTTTTGACTATCAGGAACCCATGTGCACATTCAAAGTCTTTAATAACTTGCTTATGGAAGACTAAATAAATAATAAGGTGTCTGAAGATGCAGCTGGTCTCATGGTTTGCATTAATAGATGCATATTCTCAATGTTTTTCAGTCCCAGGAAAGTGGTCTTCACCAAAATAAGGCCAAACGTTCTAATGAAATTCCCCAAAACAGAAATGAAAGACGAGAAATGAGAGCACGATGCAACATCAAAGAAAGAAAGTGATCTAACAATATCAATCTGTTTTGACGAGCGCATGTTAAATGTCATGTTAATTTCTGGTCTTCAGGGACATATCAAACACATGGAGTATCATTACATCACAATAAAGCTCAGAGAAAACCTCTAAACTAATCTGGAACAGGTTTTGTGACCTGTGTGGGATTATGAAGCTGAAACTTTATTTTTAGTTTAGCGTGATCGTCAATTAGCTTGTCATTTGCTTTTAATCCAAAGTGACTATGTACCAATGTCTGGAGCAGTCAAAGGTTAAGCCTCCTGCTGAAAGCCACAATGATCGAAGACATGGGGTGGAACGTAAACAACTGTGCAGTTCATAGGTCACCATGAAATTTCACCCAATGTTTGGATTTTCCACCTAAAAGTAACTCTGATCACTAGACCTTTATTAAAGTTTCTTCTTACCATTGAAGGAAGGTCACAGCATCGGTCCCTGCTGGTCCATCCGAGACTGCACACAATGTCAAACATCTGGAGCTGGAACTGATCAACCAGAGAGAAAACGGATGTTACACATGTCTTTGATAAAAGCATTGCGTTTTCAAATAAGTTCAGATGCTCCAACACAAGGATCCAGTCTAGCTGCCAATAAAAAACATGCTGCGATCAGTGTTCATTTTTTAAATTTTTTAGTCATAGATTTAGTCTTTTGACTAAAGACTAAATTTGATCAATATTTCGTTATATGCATTCATTTTAGTTAATTTTACTCTGACTAAAATGGCATGTAATTTCAGTCAACAACAACAAAAACATTTTAGCTGATGGTATTATGAAAAATATCAAAAACAAGACAAGATTATGATATTGCGTTACAAGTTACACATTCTGGCTAGCACATAATGTTCATCAAAAATATGTTTTCATTAAAATAATTTAATTATCGTCATAATGCATTTTTTTCAGTCTGAACTCATTCATTTTATGTGACCGTGGCAACATTTTTGAAAAAAATAATTATGTGCTTCATTACATATTTCACAGCAGGTTCCATGTGAAATGTCCAGAAATATCAAACTTTAACCTAAACCTAACCAAAAGTGTCCTAAAATAATATTAATTATAATTATATTTTTATTTATCACACATTATACGTTTGCACATATACAGTGAAATTCTTTTTTTTCACATATCCCAGCTAAGCTGGGGTCAGAGTGCAGGGTCAGCCATGATACGGCGCCCCTGGAGCAGTTAGGGTCAAGGGCCTTGCTCAAGGGCCCAAATAAAAGCAAATAAGAGGTGAACAAAACAGACATCCTTACCCTAATCCAACACCTAAACCTAACCTGTTCTAAAAGCAAATACAATACGAAAAGCAATTTTTTTCTGATGCAAGCACGTCATTTTGTGTCACTTCTATGACACATTATGTCTCACGTGTTCGAACCGCGGTCATCAGGTGAGCTACCACGGAAGCTAATCACAGTCTATAATCCAAGCGCTGAAATGTATCGTTTTTCAAATTATGCGTTATAGTAAGTGTTTTGATATCATAACATTGTGAGTGTGTCATAACATTGTGAGTCATAGAGTGATTTATAAGTGTTTATAAAGTCATAATCCACCGTTGTACTCGTGATTTGTGTGAAAGTGAATAAAATGCACAGTTGTTGTAGCGCCTCTGGTGTTCATTTCACCAGGAAACTGCAACGAAACATAGAAATCGGCACGTAAAATGGAGTTATAGTAATATTCATTCTACGAGACTAGGTTGGTCATTTTTCATCTTGTCTTTGTAATCGCTGACAAAATAAAAAAACACATAGTTTTTTTTACATTTTTTTTGTATCCCCTTTTCTCCCAATTTGGCATGCCCAATTCCCACTATTACTTAGCAGGTCCTCGTGGTGGCATGGTTACTTACCTCAATTCGGGTGGCGGAGGACAAGTCTCAGTTGCCTCTACTTCTGAGACCATCAATCCGCATATCTTATCACGTGGCTCATTGTGCATGACACCGCGGAGACTCGCAGCATGTGGAGGCTCATGCTACTCTCCGTGATCCACGCACAACTTACCACACGCCCCATTGAGAGCGAGAACCACTAATCGTGACCACGAGGAGGTTACCCCATGTGACTCTACCCTCCCTAGCAACTGGGCCAATTTGTTTGCTTAGGAGACCTGGCTGGAGTCATTCAGCACACCCTGGATTCAAACTCACGACTCCAGGGGTGGTAGTAAGCTTCAATATTCACTGAGCTACCCAGGCCCCCAAAACACACTTAGTTAAAGAGCATTTTCGGCAGTAAAATCGTTGACGAGATGAACACTAGCTGTGATAACAAAACGGCAACACAATTGTTTAGTTTTGAAATAAAACAGCTTGAAATAATTTTCAAAACAATATCTTTGATTTGAAGTTCAGCAGCATGGAAATATTTACCTCAGATAGAATTAAAGTTTTTTGGTTGTGGAGACAAAAAAATTATTTAAAAAATAATATAATTACCGTGATGATATACAGTATATTTTTTTCTTGTCTTTGTTATCATTAATGAAATCAAAAACCACTTTGACAATGAACATTTTCAGCAGTAATTTCATTGATGAGATTAACACTGGCTGTGATATCAAAACACCAACAAACTGTTATTGTTTTCAATTTTGTTTTAATAAGATCCTCTAAGGTGCACGATATTTTTTCGTTTGAACTCACGGTTGCCGATTCTCCTTTAGAACCGATAGATTTGGACATCTTGCCGAGCACTTGATATCCATCTGTCGATATGTTTCCTCTCTGTTTAATCTCCTTCTCAGCCACTTCCTGGCAGTCCACGTGCAGTTTGACGCTCTTGGGAGACACCAGGATGTGGAGCTAGAAGACATGAAGATTGTTGGAAATTCAGACTAAGAGGTCACTTTAGAAGGAAGAACTTGATTCATCTTCAACAGTACAAATAATTAAGTAATCCTCAGTTGGCAGTTTTCTATTGTTTTGGTAAGTCCAAGGGCTTCAGGCCGTAATTAGGGATTCTGGGAGTCTCCATTCTGAGGGAGTGTTCTGGCCAGAGGCGCATAAATATGCATTAGTTGCTCCATCATCAAATTCAATTCTGGCAGTTCAATTGTAAAACACTTTTGAAGAGAGAATGGGGGAAATTAAGTTTTATGAATGACAGCTAACAAAGATATCATTAAATATATCAACAGCAGGCCTGTCAAATCTCACGAATGGTCAGAAACACCCTGTACCTCAACAAAAGTTTGCTTGTCATGTTGGCTTTATGCTTTCAGATTTGATTCACCACTCTGCTCCACATAATCAATGTACACGGTTATTCCCTGTTCACCTCAGCATGTGATGAAGTTGTTCTTCCATGTACGCCACGGACAATCTGGCTGCCAAATCTTAAACACCAGCTGATATTCAAAACCCTACAGCACTGGTTCTTAGAGTGGGACTGAATCTATTGCTCTGGAATGGATTGGTCAATATCTGTAAACACAGTATGCTTGATGCCTTATATACACTGGCGTTTTCTGCAGGACTGGGGTAAATAAAGTGAAAGAGACAAGTTGTTCATTTGAATGATGAAGTACTTGTTGGAACGCAGTTCCAATGATCTGAGGCTGAAACTAACGTTTATCTGAATGTATTTATTGGAAACATTTAACTCTTTTCCGTAAAGTTCCATCTAGGATTACAAACATCATCATTGGCATTTTCTTGTACATCACCTGGAGGTCTCTGGTCTGTTCTTTTTTAAATAATTTGCAGAACCCCTGCCATTTATGATCTGCTGCACTGCTATTCTGTTTAGAGCACCATTGGAACTGATTACAAGCACTTAATTTTCCAATTTTGAAATGATTATTGGCAGCTGTCCTCAAATCGTTCTCTTTTAAGGGCATCTGTGAGCATTCAAAGTGAAGCAAGATCTCTTAAACATATTTCTTCTAAATCTGCCACACAATTAGCCAGATCTTTCAAAACAGAACTGAGCTGTCCTCCATTTCAATCAAATACATATCTTCTTTTGTTTTCTACAGAAGAAAGAAAGGTATACAGGTTTGAAAGGTGATGATGAGGGTGAGTAAATATTTGTATTTTGGGGTGAACTGTTCCTTTAATAATTGTTGGGTTGTTGTTTCAAATTCCCACCACTTGTGTTGCAGAATACTTTCATGCTACGAGCCAGTCAAAA
Source organism: Myxocyprinus asiaticus (assembly GCF_019703515.2). Taxonomy (NCBI): domain Eukaryota; kingdom Metazoa; phylum Chordata; class Actinopteri; order Cypriniformes; family Catostomidae; genus Myxocyprinus; species Myxocyprinus asiaticus. The sequence continues at coordinate 3,870,243 of NC_059368.1, read as the reverse complement.
AAAACTCTCACGGAGTCAAAGTTTTTGCCAAAGCATAACAATCTAAATCATGTTTATTTATCTAGACCAAAAAGCCATATGCAAGAGTAAATAATGTTCCAGAACCTTTCAGCTCTTAGAAACACATTTCTGTTCAAAGAGCTCTTTCCTAACAGGGGAGATTTATGGGGTGAAGTTTAAACGAACCCTCAAGCCCAAAGCCGAAAATTGTGAGTGAAAAGGTTATGCCACTCCATTTGCTTTGATTACAAACTGTCATGTGATGGGGCTGTCTGCTATGTTTTAAGAAGAGATCTATTATATCAAAATACAGTATAAGTACAGTAAATTTATATCATGGTAATGTTACATATGATATAGTCATGGAAAAATTGTATATATACAATAATGAATAACCGTGTGTCAATGCCTATTTCTGGATAATCCAGTGAATTAAATACTTTAAAAATGAAAGGTACTTCGTCATTTGATTATTTCTTCTTTTCATTTGGACGTTGATGTACGCAAACCAAAAGAAACGATTATTACAACAAAAGAATGATAAGTCTAGCATCAGTGCAAAAACAGCTTTGTATTATGTAACACTGGAGTAAAAAACAAAAGAATGTCAAAACAGTACAAATAATTCTATAAACCGGATTGTTTCGACAACAAATTCTGATTTAGCCACGTTCAAACCTATGACCACGCTTTAGTTGAATCCTATATTAATGCGGGAAAATGTCACGTAGCTCTGTAACTGTTGCCAACTAAATTCTGATGTTCCATTTAAAATTAACTAGTGGCGGCAAAAGGGTGAGTAAGAATATATTATAAAAATATTCAAATGGTGAGGAACAATCATAGGACCTAAAATAGCCACTTTCCCTTATTCATCTAAATTTGAACCTAAAATCTTGACACGAAAAAAAACGTGTCAACTACTCATGGACCGCTGTACTGCCCAGCCCTACTTTAAAGTGACTCATGCTGTGTTTAGGATCACATGGTCAGGTAAACAGTGGTCTCCTGAGGGTACCGACTGACAGGTTACAGCAGGTGTGGTACTGGATTCTGGGAGGTAAAACCACAACAAACAAGCCCCCACAGTTCCCCATCAGACCACAAGAATTTCCCCTGTGGTCAGCTTCTGACAGGCAACCTGAAGGACCGCCCAAGATTCAGACCAGACAGAGATATAGATGAGAAAAAAGATAAAGAAAGATGCATCTGTCTGATGTCATTTTTTAATAGTTTGAACAGTAATTAAACATTTTCCAGCATTCATTGCCAGACAAATGCAGGACTTTTTATAGTCTCACCAAATAAAACATATAGATTCAAGCAAAAGTGATTTTCTGTGTCTTTGATACACCCTCCCTTCTTTTCTCTTTCTTTCTTTCTTTCTTTCTTTCTTATTTACTTAAGTATGTACTTACCTACATACTTTTGTACTTGTTTACATACGAACTTACGTGCTTAACTATGTATTAATGTATTCACTTATGTACTTCCATACTTGTGTTTCTAATCACACAATTTAGTCCTTACTTACATACATACTTATGTACTTAATTCTGTACTTTTGTTCTTATGTACTTCTGTACTTACTTTCGAACGTACTTGATACTAACCTACATACTTTTGTACTCAAATACATACTTATTTACATTCTCACTGTACCAAAAATGCATTTATGTACTTACAGACATATGCACTTAATTATAAATATATGCAATTACCTACTTTCTTATGTACTTAATTAAATACTTTTGTTCTTAATTATGCACTTACATACTTATGTACTTGATTACATATTTACATATTCACTTACGTACCTAGGTACTTATTTGCTTGCATACTTGTGTACTTGTGTACCTACTTGCATACTTATGTATGTACTTCCGTCCTTACTTATGTACTTGCTTATTCACCTAAAATTAAGTCCCTCCTCAGGGGTAGAAAACTTTAGAGCTTAAATAATAATGCTTTTTAATGAATAATTATGTAAATATATATATGAATATAATTCATATAAGCACTTTAACAAAAATACAATCTGCACATTTTTGCTTTTAAACCCCTTTGAACACTGGACTTGTTTAGTTACATTGCAAATGCATTACTGGAAAAAAAAAAGAAGACTATTGGGTCCTTTATTAAGCTCCTAAGTCACTATCAGCTGCCATTGTTTTGTTTTTTAAGAGACAAACCGGAATATTCATTAAGACATCTCACTTTATGTTCTGCAAAAGAAAGAAAGACATACGGGTTTGGAACGACATGAGAGTGAGTAAATGATGACAGAATTTTCATTTTTGGGTGAACTATCCCTTTAAGTGCATTTGTTTAACTGCAGTTTGCTGGCGACCTCACGCTGTTTGGCTCAGTCTATGTTGTTAGTGGCACTTTATGCAAGACCATTCAGCAAAAACACTCCAACTTTTATCATCCACTCTACATCCACTGAACTCTACACAATTCCAGATTTATTTAGGTGCCACAATTTAAAACCTTCTCAAGAACAAACCATACTAGATTATCATCACTCTTGCAAGGAGAGAGACAAAAGCGAAGCTTTCTTGCTTGATGCACAAGTATCATGCAACATACTACACAAACATCTACAATGAACATCAGAGTTTACCTTGTGGAAGCTTCCATGGAAAATTTTCTTCACATGATCGTTTTTAAATGTGGCTCGTTGGATCTCGCCTGTAGTGTCCTTTGTATAAAACGAAACCGCTTGACCGGACGCTAAGCAAATAAAAAGACGGAGAGACTAAGAGTTAGATACTGCACAAACCAACCCAAACTAGAAAAATAAAAAAATATTTGTTCAGATATTTCTTCTTAAATTCCTTAGGTGAAATAAAATGAGACACAAATGAGACAATTGTTCAGAAAGTAAGAGTAAAGAGCTACAAAATGATCGTTGATAGCATAACTCAGATAATTTGATCTTGAGAGAATATGTGCAATATGTTTGATGAGGGTTTTATAAAGGTGTTAACTGATTACTAATAAGTCCTTTACAAATGCATTATAAATCACTGATATGTGGTTATAACAACATGAATAAAAGGGCAACATTCATGCAATAAATGTCAAATAGTGAGCCATTTAACCTCACATGTTATAAATGCTTAATAACACTTATTCAACATTAATTTACCTATTACCTATGAAAATGTGCCTTAAATGTAAAGTCTAAGGCACATTTAAAATGAAGAATTTATGAAGAAGCTGCCAGCATTAGAAACCAATGTACATAAATTTCAGTATGGTTTAATAGTCGAATGATATATACTGTGAATGAGCATGAAGATGTGAAAAGTGTTTTTGCAAAGGACCATAACAAGGACTAGACAAGTTGGGACAACACTCATTCTTTGTGAGTCAAGACATTACAGTAATCAATATAGACACAAAGCGGACTGTATCAAAATGACATAATCCCTTCTTATACTCTCACTATAATAATCTATTTTTGCAGCACTGTGTCATAAATCATGAGTTATGGCATTTTATGTTTTATAAGTATGAATAAGTATGTATTTATTAAGCATTTATAACATGTAAGTTAAAATGCTCACTATTTGTCAAGTATTGCATGAAAGTCGCTCTTTTTATTCATGTTGTTATAACCTCATATCTATGTTTTATAATGCATTTGTAAATGACTTATGAGTCCCCTATATACACCCTTAACAAAGGGAACATAAATGTACAGTGTTACCAAAAATGTTTGAGCTTGTTCAACCAATGACAATCAGACTTACGGTCAATGGTGACACCGGTCTCAGGTTTGTAATTCTTGTCCGACACCTGCCAGATATCGAAGGCTTCGGTCGGTGAGTCTGGCAGCAGTCGGAACGTCAGAATGATGGTGAATGTGGATGGCAGACCGTCCGGATGAATATATCTGTAAAAAAAAAACAAAAAAAACAATAACAAGGACATAAAATCAGACAAGGTCAGAGGAAGTGAGATCTCAATCCTGGCATGAACACTGGCAGGTTAAAGTCACTGGATTTATCTTTTATCGGTGGTTTGTATGGTAAAATAATTAAGGAAAAAGTGTGTGGGAGAATGATGGCTTTGTACACTTTTGGATTGTGGAGTCTACCTGGGCAATAGGCAAAACTCACAATTCAGCCTGACAACTCTGGAGTGGTGGTGGTGTAGTGGACTAAAGCACTGAACTGGTAAGTGGAAGGTTGCTGGTTCAATCCCCACAGCCACCACCATTGTGTCCTTGAGCAAGGCACTTAACTCCAGGTTGTCCCTGTAACCAGGGCTGTAAGTTGCTTTGGATAAAAGCATCTGCCAAATGCATAAATGTACATAAATGTACAAATCCCTAATGTACTTCTAAATCTAAACTGGTTTCACAGAGAGGTCTGTACACAAGCACATTAACACAGTGGCATGTTAGTCAATTGCTATAAAGAGTAATAACATGTCTCTCTTTAAAAAGCCAAATAATTTCAGGTAAAACAAATGTCCATTAGATACAAAAGGTTTAGGCTTCCATTAAGTATGAGCTTGTAAGAACCTTAGAAAACACCACTAACTACTGCAATTATTCCATTCTATAAGAAAAAAATTCTGTGATACAAAATAATTGAGAGTATAATGCACCATGTGGCATAATTCCACAGTGCCTTGAAAAAATGGGGCAATATCTTCAATCAAATGGCTTAGAAATACTTCAGTCATGTAAGAAATTTAAGATGCTAAATACTGATGAGTGACACAATGGTAACACAGTCCGAATTCAGAGTGGAACTCACAGTGAAGGCTGATTCAGAAAAGCGTTCTTGTGGAGTCTGTAGGCGGTGTAACTGTTGAAAGAACCGGGTTCCATAGACACACCCTTGGTGCTAGCGTACACCTTTTCAGTCAAATTGAAGGCTTCCAACATTCTGAATCCTGGAGAAACACATAGATTCATGTCAGCACTTGACATACAGTACATACATAAACACCAGGCTCAGAAATGAACTTTTATATTAAGGGTCAAAATTTGCCCCCGAAACTGATTTCAGGAGAATTTTTACCTTTGGTATTTTAACCATTTGTGTCAAAAACACTTTAATTGAATCAATTTATTTAAATGGTCACTATGGAGTCAAAACCCATAACTAGACAGGCCTACAGTATGATAATGAAACAGTATAATGTAATAATATGCTAATAATACAGTTATATATATATAATAAAAACATTGTCTGATACATTCATGCGTGTGTGGGTGATTCTTTAACTTCAGGCACTTTCATGTCCCAGGAATTTTTATTAAAACAGAAAAAAGGTGTTAAACAGATTTCAACTTATTTTCTTTTTGTTACATGAAAATCACATTTAAACTAATTTATTTATTGTTTTAGCCTTGTGCCAAACCCAGACTTTCAAGATTAAACTATGAAAATATATTACAAAAATAAACATTATTACATATTTAAAACTTCGATAATCTAAAAAATAAAGAGTAAAATAAACATTAACAATTGCAACATTTATAGTGAAATTGTGAAAAAAAAAATTTTTCTAAATCAACTGTCCGTTTGGAGACTTTTTACCAGGCATTTATAATTTATTTTTGATACTTTTCAATTGCCTTTTCTATATACATTTTACTGTTTTGCCCTTGTCCCAGACCCAGACTTTTAATAATAAACTATGAAAGTCCATTATAAAAATACAAATTATTACATGTTTAAAACTATAATAATCTAAACAAAGAGTGAAATAAAAATAAACCTATATTTATTCAATATTTATTGCGTGAAAATGATTTCTATACATTGTTCCAAAATTACGACTGTCCCTCAGTTGTCATTTCCACCACACCAAACAATTTTGCCTAAAAAGTTTTGTAAAAAGTTAGTTACTTGTTACCCAAGTCAACAAAAGTGTCATTGAAGAGCATGCTTGAGATGAAATATGAAACAAGTGATGTTTGAAGAAAACAAAGAAAAATCAAGAAAAATATCACTTTTTTTTTAATTAAATTTTACATTTTGCCAAATTACGCAAAAAGTGTAAAACTATTATTTAATTGTGTTTATTTAGGATACATAAAATGACAGCAATGAAATTAGCCTCGGCAAGAAAGAGGAGTCTGAAATTTTATTTCAAAAACTTTAAAAATGTCATTTCCATCAGTGGAAATGACACTGTGCTGGGAATTTTCATGACAAATATGATGAAATAAATCTCCTGTGATGTATGTACACACACTGTTGGACATTGTTTGGAGACAAAAAATAAACTAGTGAGAGTGTGAAACTTTCTAGAAGTCTAGAAGTTGAAGAAACACCCACATACATACACTCATATAACAAAGACCTACCTGGCGATGTAAAACCATTTACATAAATCAATGGGCAGGCTGGGAAAACAAAAAGTAAAGGCATTAGCTTAAGGTCTGAACACAAAAGATCAGTCTTGTGATTTCTCTTAAAAACAGTACAAATTAGCATTTAAAAGAGCCACAAACACATCAAGTATGATTTGGAAAGAACAACAAAACATCAACTCACAGGATGTAGCCGTTTCACAAATGAACGTGACCAGATTGTCCTGAATGGTGGAGAAGGCGTCAAAGTCATCCACCACAAAGACATGGCGTTCGCTCGGTTTGCTCGCAATGTTCTGCAGCTCAACAAAGTCCACATCGGCCACGCCGACCACAAACACACTGTAACCTGCAACAACACGTTTGCAATAAGGACATTTATCTTCAATAGACCATAAGCTATACTATTAGTGTTAGGTGAAATCCTTACTTAAATCTTAGCCATATTTTTACATAGTGCCATATTCTGCAATTTTACAACATTTTGTCTCCTGAAATCTCCTTAAAATGTTATTCAAGGTTTCCTGCACCCAAAAAAGTCATAATTTTATATAACAGGGCCATTATCTACCCTCTCTAGCTATTTTGCTTACTACCTTCTTCTATATGAAAATGACCTCTCGTTATGACTGGATAACCAATGCATATTGGCATAGTTCACGTTGTTCAGGTAATTCAGTTGGCAGCCATATGTCAATGTGCTCATGGTTGTGAAATCATAACCGTTGAGATGTGAACATTTTTAAAGTTTGGGAGTGAGTCATACCAGCGTGCTGCAGTTTAGCAGCACTCTTCTGCACATCATCTTGAGAACGTCCATCTGTTACAGCAACAACAACTTTCGGCACGTTTCTTCTCATTCCACTGTCCACAGTGAAGACCTTCTCATACACATGCTTCAGAGCAACACCTGGACAACAAACAGGCATGGAAATGTGAGTGAGTGTTAAAAGAGAGAAAAGGTCTGGCAATTCCATTCCTCACAAGTTGATTAACATCTAAACTTCAATCTAAACATGAACGTAAAGATTTTTCAAGGTTCAGGTTCTTATCAAGAACCATTTTTGTCTGTATATGGTTCTTAACTTGCTAAATGGTACTTTGGAGATTTAAAAAGCTCTTGATGTTTCATTATAGGTTCTTCATATAAGCATCTCGTGATCTGAAGGAGATTTAAAAGCACCAGTACCAGAGAATAAAAAGTTGTTTGTGGAACTTAATATAATAAACTTTGAAGACTGAGAAGACTACAACAGTCACTGCCAATATTTCACATTGCAAAATTGAGTGTTGCTTTATTCAACATAAAACAAACTGGAAAACTCTACAGGTGATGGAGGACAGGAATGTTATTTTTAAAGGAAAACGTGAAGAACGTTCAAGAACGTCTGAGTGATACCTGTCTTAGTGTTTCCTCCCCTGTAGCGGATGAGTTTGAGAGCGGAGAGCAGCGTACCCTTGTCTTTATATGCGTTGAGTTTGAACTCCGTCTTTGCATCTTCGCTGTACTGCACGAATGACACCTTTCAACACAAACATTGAAGGAACATCAAACATGATAATAATGACAAACGATAGATATTTGGTTTATTCAATAAAGATCAACATTATATAATTTGTATAATTATTAACATTAAACATTACAAAATAATTTATGTATGAAACTAAAATGATAGAATATATCTAACTCAAAGATGATTAGATTAATGTGTTACTCTAAAATCGATAGCTCAGTTTGTAAAATCTAATCAGATACAGTAAGCCTTGTTCAAAGCCATTGGGTGCTATGTTGCTTGGCAACCATAAACAGCCAACATGAACTATATCATTCTTATTATTATTCATAAAAGGAACTATTTATGAAACATTGTTGTATTTTTACCATTATGCTGTTGCACCCGTTTAATCAAAACAATAAGCCACTCTAGGCGATCTGTGATTCAGGGTTACCACTCTTTTTGACCAATGGATTTCCATGACTTATCCATGAACTTTTCCAGGTCTTTGTGATTACTGGATTTTTTTAAATAAATAAACATCATTTAGACCTATTTAGAACAATTTTTAATAAGTAATTGAAAAGAGCAACTAAATAACATCAATATGGCTTGAGAGCAAGTTCTAGCACATGAAATATTTTAGAGTTGGGGAAAACTACAAGTATATATATATATTCTCTATACAACATTTCATGACTTTTAATGACTTTTTCCATGACCGTGCTGGTGATTACAGTAACTTTAACATGGTTTTAGGCACTCTGCTTCACATTGGCCTAAGAATATCCTATACCCATTGTAAAATCCCTGTTATTCATGGTTTCTTATGGACTTATTGCTTCATTACGCTTGTTTTTTAGTGAAGGCAATCCGGACTGTAAATGCTGGCCATTTACCTGCATTCCTGATGGACCAATAACATCAAAGGCTCCGACAACGCTGAAGACAAACTGGATAACTTTGCTGAAACTGTCATCTCCAATACTCCACGAGCCATCAATGAGGAAAACCACATCTGCCTTGGCTCCTTTGCACACTAAGACAAAAAACAATCTATATGAACTGCTTTTCGCCCCAGACCTTTCATTTTTCATTTAAATTAGAAATATCAATGACAAAAACAACCACTGAAAAAAAAAAGACTAAAATGCATAGTTCATCCAAAACTTCTGCCATCATTTAATCACCAAAGAAAGAAAGAAAGAAAGAAATAAGAGTACATGATGACATATTTTTCATTTTTGGTTGAACTAACCCTTTAACGAACTTGTCCATTTGCAAACACTGTCTTAATTGAGCCCGCTTTCTTGTAAAAATGTGCAAGAATTAAGTATATTTGTAAACCAGGAGGTTTAAGAAGGAATTAATGTTAATGGTCTCTTTTCACTCAAAGGAAATGCAGACAAATGTAGAAATAATCTCTGTTCCATGTGCTGTCGACATTGCCCTCTCCACAGTAATCAAGCAACATTAACAGCTTCTTGAAAAATGCCTTGCTTAAATTTATAATCCTCGGTGGATTTGTTCATGTCTCTCATCACTTAAAGCTAGTTGACATCTCTAGTTGAGGAGTTGCATTTGGCCAAACCACTCGTAGGGATTTTTAAACAGATTTGATTGTGGTCCAACATAACTTTAGGGATCAAATTCTGATGTTGTTTTATGAACTGAAGATAAAAAGAACAGATTCTGCTTTTATTAGCGGAAGGAATTGTTTCCAAAGTATTAAAACTGATATTAATTTGTCCAAAACATATTCCAAAGAGCCCAGATGTAGAACATGTTTGCAACGTTCGTATCTGCAATAGCTCTATGCTGTTTCTGAAATCGCTCCCTGTTGAATTCTAGTGAACAATTTCACCCCTGATATAATGCACTATTTTAAACTCAATGCACTTTGATTTATGTTGTACAACTGATATACGCTCGCCAACTGTATGTTGCCTATACTGACAGATCTGTTGACATATAATCTGTTAGCCAATCAACTTGCATACTCCCTCTTTGTCTAAAAAATTAAAAATAAATTGCCTCAGTTGTTTGCATGTTGGCCGGTTTCACTGCAGCACACTACTAAAGTTTTCTCTCTGAAACCCTCCTCCTCCCCAGCAACACTTGTCTAAATCTGTTTCACAGGGATTGTATGTATGTCTAATTGTGCAGATCCATGCATATCTAGTCCACCAAGACCAAACCTACCAACTTCATATCCATTATAACACCTTATCATGACTGAACCAAACCAAAATGATAAAGAATGACATTTCTTAATTAACTTGTTCACTGTAGCGTTTGTGAGGCATTACTCTTCGTAAAGCTGCCTTAGAACGACATGTATTCTGAAAAGCACTGCAATATTGTTTCTTGAGCGTCACTTCTTGGAGTGACTGTGGACACTTACCCGCCCAACCGGGGGGTATGGTGGGTGGAGGAGGGGGTGTGGGTGGTTTTGTTGGCACAGGTGTTGGTTTGACACCTAGAACAATCAAAAGAAAACAGAATAAAAATCATTGTTTCACATTAAACTGTAGGATGAAAATCTGCTTATTTATGAATGAATGCTGAACCCACGGGTGCGTTCTTTGGTACTGACTCCGGGTCCCTCTAGATTGGGGGTCTGGACAAACACAGTAGCGCTATAGAGAGAGTCTGGACTCAAGCCCTCAAAACAGTATTGACTCTGAGCTGCGGTGATGGTGATCTCCTGCTGGCCTTTAGCTGAGGCTGAGAACAAATTAAACAACAGTGATGATTTAGATGATAATACCATGATAGTTTGATATAAACAATATGGTAATGAATGGTTCTGAATTCAGTGGAGGGGTCTGAAATCAAAAACATGTTATTACCATGATACCAGGTCTGGAAATACCATGGTACTTTTTTGTTTGTGCTTTTATCATGGTACAGTTATGGTAAAAGACATTAATACCACAGTAATCCATTATGTACTATAGTATATTCTCTATGTTATTTATAACCAGTACTATGGTATACGTCTCTATATGAGGAGTGGTGATGGCGTAGTGGGCTAAAGCACATAACTGGTAATCATAAGGTTGCTGGTTCAATCCCCACAGCCACCACCATTGTGTCCTTGAGCAAGGCACTTAACTCCAGGTTGGGATTGTCCCTGTAATAAGTTCGCTGTAAGTCGCTTTGGATAAAAGCGTCTGCCAAATGCATAAATGTAAATGTAAATAAAAAACATAAAACAACATGGTACTTGCACAGTACCATGTCTAAAAACTATGGCAAAACTATGGTAAGTTTGGTACTTTTTGTTAGTGTTAGTCACATGTTCTGAATTTGGTGGAGGGGTCTGAAACTTTGGTTCATGTCCAAAAAACATGATATTACCATTGTAACTTGTCTATAAAAACATGGTAATACCATGGTATTTGTGGTACTTTTTTGTGTGTGTTGTAATTTGAAGAAAGTCATAGTTTCTGAATTTAGTGGAGTATTGCAACAAAAAGAGTCACAGGTTCTGAATTTGATAAAGGGATCTAAATCCATGAGCTCTTTTAGAGCTTTATTCTATTCTGCTGAATTTCAAAGTGAACTTAGAAGAGGCTTTAGATAAACAAACTGATAAGGCTGTCATTCTTGTGGAATGATGCCATAATCAAAAGCAGGGTGGTCTGCTGTGGTTTTCACAGCTAAAATATATTTATATAAAAAAACAACTACAGTTATTTATACAATAAGAGACTGAATAAAGCAGTCTGCTCTCTGCTCAAGACATCCTGATGTCAATGTGATATTCACCCACCGTGAAATGTGTACGTCCTTTGCATGTTCTCGTTGTAACACATTCTGGCATTGCCTCGTCTATAAATAATACATGTGATGCTGCCTAATGTTCGGAACAGCCTTTGTGCAGGGAATGCAGCTGTAATGCCTTAATATTTGCCTTGGTGGCAGCTCACTAGCTTTTGGAACAGAGTCATGGTGGTTCGAAGAGCTAGACTTACGATCCAGGGGGTTCAGCTTGATTCTGTAAGATGTGGCAGCACGGTGAGGTGTCCATTTAATGCAGAACCTGTCATAGCCAACGTCATATGACTCCAGGTTGGTGACATTGAGGTACACTGAAAAGACAGGAAAGTAAAGTTACTCAGTGTGGGAATCATACTGCTTTACCAGAAGGAAATTCTGGCATGCAATCAACATTGTTTGAAACATCTGAAAGCCTACATGTTGTCCCTTGTCCGATGAGGGCTTTGCTCACACCACCATCGTACTGTGCGTACACCTGAACATCATACGTGGTGCCAGGCAGCAGATTGTGTAGGGTATAAGTGGTGACGTCACCAACAAACACCTCCAAAGACTCATCCTTATCTAAAAATGTACAATAACATCGATATAAGTATCAAGAATTCTGAGGAGCTAGAAGTCAACATGAAATGGCATTCGCAACCCATTTTACTTCTGTTACCTTATCTATTTCAGAATGAATATAAGATATTCAATGAGAAAAAAATGGTCAGTGGCGGAGCATGTTACTTCATTTTGAGGAAACATTATGAAGACGAAAAAATTATCTTTAGCGTATGCTGATGAATTGTACAAAATAACAACAAAAAATTATATTAAGGCAGTAAATAGGCTTAATTTTGATTTCATGTTGACTTTACAGTAAAATCTTCATACTGTATTACAGCAGTATTTACCTGTTGGCTGGTAGACAAGTTTGTAACCCATGACCGGAGATGGTGCCGGGTCCCAGGACACACGGAAGCGCGTGTACCACTCGTCTGAGACCCGCAGGTTCTGAGGGGCCAACAGGCCAACTGAATACGAAAACAACAAGGGCCAATCCGTAAATGTTAAAATACTCACTGTTTCAAAAGTATAGCCACAATACGCAAACAGTATGTTTGTTAACATAATTTTTGTGTGATAAAATCACTTACTAACCTTTTCTGTGTAAAGTTATAGCCAATTTTACAACTTTGTTACCATTATGATGTAATGTCAACAAGCCCTAAAACAACTTAGAAATTACTATTTAAACAAATTTACAGCTCAAATAATATACAAGTTTTAACAGAAGAATTAATGTAAGTGCTTTTATAAAATTATAAGCTTCACATTTCTGCTTTTAAACCCTCCAAAAATTGGCCCCATTCACTTCCATTGTAAGTGCCTCACTGTAACCTCGACTTTTGCTTTTTTTAAAGAAAAGGAGGGACGAGTCAAAATTATGTTTTGTGGTAATCAGCATTATGCCACTAATGCTGTCGACTGAGCTTAAATTGCACTGAACCCGGAATATTCCTTTAAACAATCATGTTACCATAACAACTGCACACTTACCGCTAAATATGATAGTAAGAGAATTGTGTCATTTACTCACTATTGAAATGTATGATAAAGGAAATAAGAAATACGTTACGCCACTTTTATGCCCTCTCTTATAATTCCATAGATTTTCCCTCAAAATTAGAAAATTGCAGTCTGGGCCAAAGTTTAATTTAAAATAATCATTTTAGTTTTTTTGGTGTGTCCAGAATCTTTCGTTTCTGCCAAGAATTGTTCATTTTGGAGCATCATTAATCAAAAGCTCAATAAAAATAAACTTACAATTTACACAAAAGCATACTCCCTCTCATCAGAAGCACTGGGTAATCTGAATCATTTTAATGAATCTGTTCACTTGGAACAGAAGACTCCCTACGTGACATTTTACAACTCATTTATAAGAACATTTCTTTTTTGCTACAGAATGTTTTCATTATAGTTTTATAAAACATAGCATTTCCTAGTTTTATTGGTTGTATTTAGTGTACATTGATATGTTCACATGCTGTCTGCCTTTGAACTCCCTGTGTGGCATTTTACAGCTTAAGGCAACAATTATTTTTCTACTGTAGTATGCTTTTATAGAAGTTATATAAATCATGGCTTTTCCTAGTTTTATTGGTTGTATTTACTGTAAATTGATATGTTCAGATACTGTTTGCCTCCTTATATAACTTAAATGTAGTTAGCTACTCTCTGTTAGTAGCTTGTAGTGTAGCTAACTATGTTTTCCAAACTCAAGACTAGGGCTGCAACTAACGATTATTAATCGATTAATCGAATAATTATTAGAACGATTATTCGACTGTATGCCGATTATTACAACGATTAATCATTAGCTCTTAACCAACTATTCAGCTTGTGCCCCAACTTAAAAGGTTGTATTAAACGTGCTTACTAACAATAAAGAGGACAAAATCATCAAAATACCTCTAAATGACATTCACTGAATTAAAGAGAAAAAATACTTTTTATTAAGTTTAATCCAGTAAAGAAATTCACTGCAAAAAATCCTATTGTTATCAAGTGTTTTTGTCTTGTTTTCCATTTAAAATCATCTAAAAATCCTTAAAACAAGATACATTTACTTGAGAAGCAACATATAAGATATTTAGACTTGATTTAAGAGAACGTGTCTTAAATAAAAGTGTATTTTGTATATAAGTGTATTTTTCACTTGGTTATACTTCTGCGAGTGCAGTAAAGACAAAATATACTTATATTCAAGATCTGTTCTCTAAAAGTGAGTCTAAATATCTAATTGTATTTTTAATATTATATTCAACATTCTCAGATAACAATTTTTTCTTCTGCAGTATAGCAGCTAAAGTAAATGTACGTTGTTTTAAAGGAGTTTTAGATATTTATATTGGAAAACAAGCCAAAACAAAAACAAATCAAAAACATATTTTGTTGCCGTGTATAATGGGGCGAAGACTACCCTCTCTCACCTTTCTGTTCACTTCAATCCATCTTTAACTCACAAAAAACAAACGCTCTCTTAATAATAAAGCTGCATATTGCCAATTTTCTTCACGATAAGAAATGCATAGTGACATTTACTGTTCAATAAGTCTCGAGTCATCACGTTATAATCTAGCTGCAGCAAATGCACCCTCGAGGGACGAGCGTCCCCGCGACAGAGTGTGCATCAGCCGAGTGCAGTTTCAATGTTTTCAATTTTATAATTAGTTTTATTGTCGACATTGACGATAACGTCGACTAATCGCTTCAGCCCTACTCAAGACTAATCATTTATTCAGTCCACCATGTCCTACCAGCAATATCACTCTCCTGTTTTTCTAAAACCCTTGAAAAACTCTTAAAATTGTAACTGACAAGAACAGGATATGTAAGATGGCTATTGTTGGTTTTCTTTGTGTAGCTACATTGAAGAGAATGTGACCAAAGCTGAGACATCTATACAAAGAGTGTTTTCAAAGAGAGGTTAGTTTGACTCACGTGTTCTTGCGTTTCCATTCAGGGATCCACCAGGTCCTTCAGCATAAATCGCCGTCACTGTGATGTTGTACGGCGTGTCAGGAAGCAGGTTTTGAAGGATAGCATTATTTCTGTTGCCAGGAACAGCACTCTGCAGACAAAACATTATTTATTTTTTTATTGAATAACCACTGGTTTGGTGGCATTAATATTGGATGTTGATTAAAAATTTTATCATTAAAAGTCCAACATGTTGTCTATTCTGATCATTTATAAAGAGAAGGAAAGTGTTTTTAGCCTTTGTATGTTTAACAAAAGTTAGTCTTTTCTGTGTAGCATCACTGAATATGAACTAGCTCATTTTCCTTCTTTTGAACAGAAGTTCTAGCATGGGGCTGATTAGGGGGGCTACAGTACAAATAACAAATAACAGAATGAATCAGAACCATTCAAACGAAAGGTGAACTTCAACAGCCTTTCTTTGCAAGTATGACCGAGACACGAGATACAGTGTGAAAGCTTAAACAATCTATACCAATTTTGCCATAAAAGTTTAAAAATTAGGCCTTAGAAACGTGCTCCATTTTACTTTCTGTCAGTGGCTTAGTTCACAAACTGTGCCAGGCACAGCTTGATCATGAATATTATTCACGTCACTTTATAGCCGGCTTAACTGATTTGCTCAAAGAAGGACATTGGTAGGTCAGCAAAACCATACAGAGATCATCGTTTAACATTTGCGTGTTTGTTCAGTGCAATGCCAAAACAAGCGCATTTCATCAGGCTTCTGTTTGGTTTTAAAGTCATTGGTTTATGTAGTCTACCACAATTTAGCAATTTTTTAAGTGCCATGTGAACCCCCCCCAGTTAAAATGGCTGCTACGCCACTGAGCAGTGTTCATTTTCACAATTTGTTTTATTTTAGTCATAATTTTTGTCTTTTGATGAAACTGTCCTTTAAATATTTCATCATGTCATTTTCATTTATTTTAGTCAGTTTTAATCAAAAAGACAAAAATTGCATATTTCAGTTGAGGATAATGTGCAAAATGACAAAAAACATGTATCAAACTGTAACATAGTAAACTTTAACCAAATATAAAAATATTTTGAAAAATGTATAAAGTACTTACAATTAGGGCTGGTCGATATGTACAAATTATTTTATCGATAATCGCCTTAGAAAACATCACGATATCCGATTACATCGTCAACCCACCCTGCCGAGGATCAGTTAATATTTTTGCTTTATTGACTTTGCTTTAATTTCATTCATTAATTAAAACACGAAAAACATTTCTAATTCTTATTTAACCACCTTATTTAAACATTTACACTCTCCAAAGGCTCCATTTGCCATCAACACAGATGGAAAATTACTAATAGCCTACAGATTAAGAACTAAAGACAATCATAAATGTAAAGATAATAATAATCATAATAAATAAGCCTAATAAATTCCCTTGTGTTCCCAAAATAATGCTATTAAATGTGTGTTCTTATTGAATTTGTGTTTGTATTGCATTTTGGTAATACAGTTAATGCTGCCTAAAGAAAAGAAAATAGTACTCAATTTTAGGTTCAAGGTGAACGTGTCTTGTATTATTTTATGATTTAATCACTTTCGTCTTTGTTTCTTTAATACAAAGATCCCTGTATATATTACTGAACCTGCAGAGTTGCGTTCACATTGCATGCCAATGTATGAAAATAAAGTGAACTCACAGCACCTCCCGAGATGTTCGGAGATAATTTGCAGAATTCTTATCGATGACATTATTCTTGCAAACAGTTTTCAGATGAAGGAAACAGAGAAAAAAGAGTGAAAACTATTTACATGTGTGTTCCACATGACAGGCTCATGCTGCACGCCTCTGAACAAACAGCGAATCAGACACGAGCAATGACGGCTTTTCTTTTGTCTGTCCTTAAAAATATAATAAAGTGTGTTTCTTCAAGCACGTGTCTTTGTGACTAACAGCATTTCTTGTTATGTGTCACTCCGAGACGTCGCCCGCCTGTTGCGGTAGATGAGCCAAATTACTTTCAAGTTCACCTAGTCCTTCGCCTCATTGTCTGTGCAGATGTAATATTATGTTTATGTTGTGAAAACAGCTGATTAATGTCACATATATTGGATGTGTTTGAGTGAGGTAATGTCCCCGTTAGAAATGGTAATTGTACAAATGTTCAGCTCTTTCAGCTCACGCAGCTCAAGCAGGGAAATCCCCTACATATGACTGGATTATTTCAAGCAATTCTTTCAAGAATGAATAAGTAAATAAAAAACAGTGTTAGTGCATTGCTAGTACAGCATCTTGCAATATCATTTTTTCTCGCCAGCAATATGTTTTAATTAAAACAGTTTGATTATCGTGATGATGTGCCTATTCTTCATTATCGTTAACAAAATCAAAAATCCCTTCGTCAATAAACATTTTCATCCATAATTTCTTTGACGAGATTAACACGGCCCCTGAGCTCGATAAAACATAGGAAGAGTCAATGGACGCCTACTCACGAATTCTGTGATGGGATCCCCTGTCATTGGAGCGTATGCAATCTTATATTGTTGCACGGGACCTTCTGCGTGATCCCAGCCGATGCTGATCGTGCTCGTGGTGGTTTCGAAGACACGCAAATTCCTGGGTCCAGCTCGTGGTACTGCAACAGACAACATTTACAACTAGATTTAAACATTTTTAAAGAATGACAATGATGCTTGCCCATGCAAAACTTGCCACTAAAATACCAGGGTGTTGGAGGTGGTTGCCAGCGTGTCGCTACTTGGTTGCTAGGGTGTTGTGGGTGGTTGGCCCAATTAAAAAAAAAGAGAGTCCAATGCCAATTTACTAGTAATTGTAGTAAACCAATAATCGGTTTGACTGATATTTTCGAACCGATATTTACACTTTATTCTTAATCGGTCTACCGATAAACGGCAACATTTCTGTATCAAATGCCTAGCACAAACAGTGCAGGATGAGTTACTTGCCAACATTTTAATACAAAGGGTTTAGGGGTTTGTGGTTTGTTCAAATCCCTAACCCAATAGTTATGCCTGGCTTAGTAAACACCACTAAATAACCCACTAGACATGTAGAGTTCCCCTAGTAAAATGTCATGCATTTTTTTGGTAATCGCATACATCGAGTAAACTGCATATTTTTAAGCGATGAGCTCACGTGTTTTTCCTTTCCCTTCAATTCCCGGGCCTTGTCCGTCTGCATACACGGCCATTACGCTCACTGCGTACGGAGTATCCGGGATGAGTTGATCCAGGAAAGCATTGTTGATATTTCCTGGAACGAGAACCTAAGGAGAGACGAGCATCGTTTAGATAACATATAGTCGAGCATGTTCACGAACATCCACTGTATAACAATCCGTCGCAGACTTTACGAATCTGGCAACACAAATATAAATTATGACCTCAGCGTTAAGCCCCTGTTTAGATTACCAGAGCAAGATCACATTTCCAAACAGATATGTAATGCAAACAGATGTTAAATGCTACATAAATACTGTCGGTACAGCGTTATTGCCCTGGGGGGGTCTGCTGCACTTGAAAAGAGAGCGTTCTGGGCAAGGAGAATTTGTATAGTGCGACAGGGGAACCCCATCAGCTACCTGTCAACACCCAGCAGGATTACCACCCCATCTGCTCATTTGTTTCTCATTTGTAGGTCATAACATCATCGGGATAGAGGGCGCATTCTTGCCATACACCAGCCCTTATGACAGAATCAGTTAACAAATATGGGTCAGCATGTACTATAAGATTTTAATATTTCTCTTCTGTGTCCCAGCTTGCTGTGTTTAGTCAGCTCATGAACATTTCTTCCAACATGACCAATCAGGATTCTGCTTCTTTCCATGGCAGACACCATAAATAATTGCCTAAGGACAAAACGTGGTGCTAAACATTTACCTGCCACTTAAAAACACAATGCCTTACATGAAAAATCCAACCCAGTGATGAAAATTCTGTCGACATTTAGGCTTCTCACCTTCATGTTGTTCTTAACTTGTACGACTCTTTATCTGAAGTGGAGCACAAAAAGAGGTGTTTTGAAGAACATCCCCATGACACTTTTCTATACAATGAAAGCTTTCAGTGCTCCAAGAATGACATAAAGCACTGTAAAAGTAGTCCATAGGACTTCTGCGCTATGTATATTTGAAGTTCTCTGAAGCCATTTGGTAGTTTTGTGTGAGGAATAGACTGAAAGTTTTTCATCTGAAAATCTTCCCCTACGTCACAGCTGCAAAATCTCACACACATTTTCGCATACTCAAATTTGCCAAGTCTTATTCACTTATGAGCAGCATTGGGTAATTTACTCAAAAAAATGAATACACCACAAATGAATAATTACTATTCTAAAAATTGTTATCAGATTTCTTTCTGATTGCTTTATCGAAAAATCACTTTATATTCAAAGCTGAAGTGTGTAACTAAAATACTTTCTCTTATGCCAGCTTAATGTGCAGAGATATTCATATGTTAATTTTCTCGAAAACTGTAAACACTATGTCTATGTGGCACTATAAAATTCCTCTGTCTGTTTTGAGTGACTCGTCCATACTGACACAATAACATTGACTTAACCAATGGCGTGAGTTGAGGGCAGGACTATCTTTTTGTTGGATCAACATATGAAGGGGGCTGGATTCGGAAAGCTGTTTGAGAAGCAAACGTTTATTCATTCCGTTCGGTGGTGCTAGTGGCGCAGAAATGACACTTCAGCTTTAAGTTACTTTTTAAAAAATTTTTCATAGGACAGTTTTAGTTTTTTCGCTTAACGATTAATTGCATAATTTTTCATACCGTAGTTAATCGCAAATTTTGAAAGTGCTGAAATTTGACTATATATACTTCTTATCCTGTCAAAATGCATTTATTTTCTTCTCAAGATATGTAACAATAGTTCCAATCAAAGCCATCCCCAGTATAAAAGATAGAAATGCACTAAGATTGCACCAGTTTAAGTAACATTAAACATTTCCAGGTGGTAGTCTGACTAATTGAAAGAATTAGTCCCTATAGTTTGAGTATTCATTGCAATGCGTGTTAAATCTCTTAAACTCCCATCCTCTACCACATTAATCAGCCGTCAGATTGTGGCTATCCGATTTTGCTACAGTAAATTCATTGTACGCATCAGGGCATCAACGTTATCATCAAGCACCACTTGAAAAGCGTTTCAGACCTCTTGTTCTATTTTTAGCGCTGGCACTGCCAACAGAATGATACTTCATCCGAACTGCCGTTTTGGTGACAGGACTTGACGTGTCGTGTAGTGATTCAGTTGTGCCCTACAGAGGCTGCAAAGTACTTGATTTCTGTCACAAGTCCCATTTGAGTTTGTTTTTGAATAACAAACAGCATTAAGAGGCCCTTTCTCCATCACTTCACCACTGATACTGAATCGCTCTATGTTTGTTTGTGGTGTGTGTATCAATGTAATAATGTACCCGGACATGTGGTAAAGGATACGCCCTATTTCAACCAGTGTTCAGAACTCACTCAGAGCTGAATAAAATGTCAGAATCTAACATCAAATTGGTAAATGTATTAATCACGTTGAAGAAAGCTTAACACATTAAACATTTTAAATCAATCACATGCATTAACAAGTTGATTTTGACAGCTCTAATTATACATAAATAATATTTGAGAAATATGTGTAAGCACTTAAAAGTAATTAACTTCATTTAAAGTCAGTAGCTGTAATCTAATCACAAATATTTAAAATGTAATGCATTACACTACTTTTTGACTACTAATTACTTAATTAGATTACAAACAACGCTGGTTATGAGACACTTACATTTCAGTCTCTTCCTCACACAAAGACTGTAAATTTGAAATATAGCACACAAGTCATACAGTCTACTTTTATGGTGCTTTTATGTCATTTTTGGAGTTTTACAGCCCCTGATCACTGTATGTTTTCATGGTATGGAAAAGAGCAGTGTGAACATCATTCAAAATTTCTCCTTTTGTGTTCCACAGAAGAAAGAGTGTCATATAAGATTGGAATGTAAATGATGACAGAATGTTAATTTTTGGGTGAACTTTTTCTTCAAGGTGATTAAAACTGTTTGCAAATGCTGTGTGTGTGTGTGTGTGTGTGTGTGTGTGTGCGTGCGTGTGTGTGTGTGTGTGCGTGTGTGCGCAATACCCACCGATTCAAGAGGCCGGATGCCACTCAGTGGGGCGTAGACGACCTTGTACTGTTGCACCAGGCCCGAGGCGGGCTCCCAGCGCACGTTCAGGCTGTTAGGAGTCGGGTTGTAGACCACAATGTTTCTGGGAGGGAAACGTGGAACTGCAAGAGAGAGAAAGAATGCTGAAAGAGAAGCCACTTAAAAGCACAGTGAGAACAAAGAATTTACAGAGCAGCAGAGGAAGGAGAACAGCTATGTGTTTAAACAGGAGGAAGCTCAGTAAAGTTTAGGAATGAATGCTGAGGGAAGCAGTCGACGGGTTTTATGGTAAGAAAGTGCCTAAAAGGAAAGGCAGGTGGTGGGGGGCATTTATTGTTAATGTTATAACTGCTTAGCACGCTTTAAAATCCAAAGCAGATTTGACTACTCCTACAAAATTCAGCAAAAAAAAAAAAAAAAAAACGTCAACACGAGTTAAAAAGATAAGCTTTCTTTAGTTCTAAAATGAAACTCAGTTGCCTGAGTAAAGCAAATAAAAAAACGTTGCATGCACTGATATAAAATATGTGTTCCGATACCGACAGTTTGGTGGTTCTGCTTTTGTTACGTTGTATACTGTACAGTGCATGTTATTATTTGTATATTGTTGAGTGTAATTATGTGTATAACAGATGTTTAAATTGTGTTGTGTTAATTTGATGTTATTGTAAATTGGTATATGTCTCATCACTGTCACGACTGCTATGTTGATCGGAACTGCACCCAAGAATTTCACACACCATTGCACTTGTGTATATGGCTGTGTGACAATAAAGTGATTTGATTTGATTGATTGTTTCAAATCACTGATAATTAATTACACAACTTCTATTTGCGCTGCAATAGATGTGTTTTGCTCTACTTTAGACTTCGGGGCTCCCCCGACACACTTGAGCACATAAGCGCATGCATACTCTTCAAATGTGTTTGTTCTATTCAGAAGAGATCATCCCTATGCCCTATTCCCTTCAAAGTCTTTACCATCCACTGTGAGAGCAGCGGAGGGCTGAAAAATGTGGGGCTCCAAAATAACAGTCATTTGGAATTCACTTTTAAGCCATTTTTATTGAAAATTCAGTTTGAAACTATCTATTATGATTGTTCTCCCTTTGAAGTGCCCTTCGGAGGCTGATTTATCCCTTTTGGAACACAGCCAAAAATGCCACTTTAGCATTAACATGGACACAGAAGCTGTGTTGTCCAACAGAAATGGCTTGTGTTAAAGCGCTTTCTCTTAACAGCCCTTAAGCGCTTAAACGACTGCAAACAACTATTTTTTTTTAAATGCATGTCATTTTGATCTAATTCTTGACAGAATAAAAGATACATATGGAATAAAAGACAAAGAAGCTTCAGCGATGTCATATGATATCCACACAGCAAACAAATAAGGAACTATGCTTCTAACCACAGGTGCAGAGCTGTAGTTCCAACCACACAACTTTGCGATGCTGTTTGCGAATGTTCGTTGGAACTATGGTTTTGGGAAACACCAAATTGTTGAACTATGTTGGTAATGATGCTTTTGAGAAACGCATCCCAGTATGGGTTTTTCAGTAGCTGATGCTAATACCAATAGAGAGCAGGATGGCTGAAATAAATGCTGATTTACATAATACAACTTAACAATGGCAAATCAAATGTACACAACATTACTAAAGTGAAACGAACACATATTTAATACAATATTTGCTCAAATTCGTAAATAAAATAAAATAAACAGGGGCCTGGGTAGCTCAGCGAGTATTGACACTGACTACCACCCCTGGAGTCGCGAGTTCGAATCCAGGTCGTGCTGAATGACCAGCCATGTCTCCTAAGCAACCAAATTGGCCCAGTTGCTAGGGAGGGTAGAGTCACATGGGGTAACCTCCTTGTGGTCACGATTAAGTGGTTCTCGCTCTCAATGGTGCGTGTGGTAAGTTTTGTGTAGATCGCGGAGAGTAGCGTGAGCCTCCACATGCTGTGAGTCTCCGCGGTGTCATGCACAACGAGCCACGTGATAAGATGCGCGGATTGATGGTCTCAGAAGCGGAGGCAACTGAGACTTGTCCTCCGCCACCCAGATTGAGGTGAGTAACCGCGCCACCATGAGGACCTAGTAATTAGTGGGAATTGGCCATTCCAAATTGGGAGAAAAGGGGAGAAAAATAGAAAAAATAAATAAATAAATAAAATAAACCTTGTAAACAGATATTGTTTACTATCTATTGAAAAATCTAATGGTATATTTTGGAACTGACACAAAGTTAACACTTCTGTTTATCGGTCAAGTGTTCACGGTTATTAGCCGATGCCGTTATTCGCAAAATTGGCAAATATTGGCTCATTAATCAGCCTGGCCAATATATCGGTCCATGACATATATTATTATTAAAAACTTCATTTGCACAGGTATATATGCGTTTAAACTCTTGTTTTTGGCTCTGTCTACACAGTGTTGTAGTGTGCTTAATAAATTAGATTTTTGGCATTTGTACAAACATTTATAAATTGTGTTGGTGATTCACAATGAGTTGTGAACTATTAAACTCAATTACTGGTGTTTCCGGTGGTTGCTACAGTGGCTAGGATGTTGCTATGGTGTTCTGAGGGGTTGCTAGGGCATTGCTAGGTAACTCATGAGTGGTGAAAAAGGTGAGAAATTTGTCCAGGTTTATATTTTCAGTTTATTTTTTTATTTTATTTTATTTTTATTTAAAGCTTTCTGTTGTATTTAAAGCTTTAACTTTTAAGTGTTTAAGTTAAAAGTAACCATTTCAAGTGATTTTATAAGGAAAATGTAGAACATTTTACCAAACAATTTGGGCATATTAGCTTCAGAAAAGGTGACTTTAGCTAAAAGTTGAGTAGTTTGCATGCCTGTAGGTGGTTATTAGGCTGTTCTGGGTGGTTGCTTACTGTCCAAGTCAAAAGAGCGCAGCCCCAAGTCTCTGCCTCAAGCAACTTCATATCTTTAGATCTGACTAGTTAAATATAACATATAAAGATCCTAACTGAAATCACCATGCTTACTAACAGATAAGATAGGATTCTAGAGTAAGAGGCCATTCACACCAAACAGTTTTTTGTTTGTTTTTCAATGTAAGAATGCACTAGACAAACGTTTTTGACCGTTGTGGCGCATCTGGCAGTTTTTACAGCATCCCGTGCAGGAGTGCTACGTTTATTAGATGCCCTGTCAAGTTTTAAAAACGCATCTTGAGACACTTGCATTCTGTTCTGTTTGTTGAGCTGAATCACGTCTTGTTTGGTTCAGCTACCAAGTCAGACAACAGAAGACATCAAAGGATAGTTTGGACTGCCGAGAGGATTGTTGGTGCTCCCCTACCCACCCTGCTAAAACTGTACACATCCAGAGTAACAAAAAGGGCTGGTAAAATCACTCTTGAACCCATTCACCCAGCACACTTCCTTTTCAAACTGTTGCCCTCTGGCCGGCACTACAGAGCACTGAGCACCAGAACAGCCAGGCACAGGAACAGTTTTTTCCCTAAGGCCATCCACCTCACGAACAGTTAAAACTGCCCCCAAATACTTTCCTTTGGTCAATACAACCAAGTACAATATCCAATCCATCCATTCCTTCTTATATCCATATTTCATTTATATTCTTTAACATATCCTACCTCTTCTTCAATACATAACATCACCTGCACATATCTGTATATCTGTATATAAAATATTCTAACAACATTATTGCGCTATTGTATATTTCTCTTTTTTTATCTGTTATATCTTATTTTAAAAAAAACATTATGTCACTATATTTATATATGTTTAAATGTGTATGTTTGTATGTATGTATCTATGTTTCATTCTCTTGCACTGGAAGCTTCTGTCACCATGACAAATTCCTTGTGTGTGTTAGCATACTTGGCAATAAAGCCAATTCTATATATTGCTCCTTCAATGCAAGTCTATGGCATTTTATCATCTGCCAGGTGAAGAATTTTATTTTTAGGCTAGGCCTATGAACTTAACAAGAAGCGTCCGATGCTTCTAGGCAGGGATGTTATCATTAAGATCTACCTATTTCAAGGAATTCCCAAAAACAACTTACGAGTCTTTCCTTTCTCAGATTGACGGAGTCCATCTCCCTCAGGATAAACAGGCACCACAGTCACTGTATAGACAGTGTCCGACAGAAGGTTCCTCAGCACGGTGTTGGTTGTTCCTCCAGAAACTTGCTCCTGTTAATTCAGAAAGTTTGATAGAAGGTTACAGAAGATCAATGGCACATCAGGGAAAACAGCAGAGGCTCTTCAGTGGAGCATCTCTTACCATGTCCTCAGCACCACCAGATGCTGGCACGTAGAAGATTCTATACTGGCGGACGTTACCCTCAGCTGGCTCCCAGCGCACCTTTAATGAGCTGGTTGTGGGTTCGGTGACCTGCAGGTTCTTTACTCCACCCAGAGGCTCTGGGAATGGTGAAAATTGGAATTAATCTATAGACACAGTAGACTGCAATTTAAATGTATCTTCCCAAATCTTTTACTGTTGACATCAATGGCCATGTGTTCAAGCAAACTCTCAATATTTTAGCATAAGTTCATCTGTCACTTGGTAAAAGCTAGCCATATTAGGCAGATGCCAACATGGACAGGTAACGTGACATGCCCTCATCCTCAAACACAATGAACAAAAGCACACAAAGTAAAAGAAATACGACCCAAACTACATTAAACACGGGCTTACTTGCAACAAGAATAAAAATGGTTTGTGCCAAACAAAATGTGCTGAGAGCATTAAACCACTGAAATGATCATTTTGTTAAATTGTAAATGCATTTACAAAATTTGCAATTCTCCTATTCAGCCTATATAATTTTAAAGGGGTCATGACATGCCTTTTTTTATTATTTTAATATGTTCCTTGAAGCTCACTTTTAATATCTGTAAAGTCTTTTGCACACACACAAAAAAAAACCACACAAAAAACACACACAAAAAAAAAACAGTCATTTATTTGTAAAACATGATTATTTTCCACCCTCATTCTGACCCTCATTCAGAAACACTCGGTTTTGGTGCAGCTTCTCCTTTATGACTTGACAGTAAACGCCCACTGTTCTGATTTGCTCTCTGCTCTTGCCATCTCACTGCTCACCACTACTGGGCGGGGCTACAAAAGTGATGAGGTGAAGTCGGCGTTAATGTGTTGTTGTGGAGGCGGTCAGATGCAAATGTCTACCCCCAGTGTGCCATCACAATATGGAGGAAGCAGAGAACAAGTCGTTTTGGCAGCTTGGTTTCAACAAATGCTCTTTTTGCAGTGAGGAGGAAGTTTTGAGTTCTGAAACTAACAGTATGTTTTTATAGTTCAATGACCTCTTATATGTTAAAAGATCAAGGAAAATTTGATTCCTCATGTCATGACCCCTGGATTTTGCTTTTTGTTGGGCCTATGCAGTTCATGGTCATCTTAATATATTTTAATGTTTAATTTTAAGGACATTTGAGTTTACTTTTGTAAGATTTGTACTCTGTTGACTTAAAGAAATACTCTTTCTTTAATACAAGTTAAGCTCAATCGACAGCATTTGTGGCATAATGCAGTGTTTCTCAGCTTGTAAGTCGTGACCCAAAAGTGGGTTGCAGATCTATTCAGTCTGGGTAGCTTGTGGACAGCAGGAAAGAACAATGCCCTGGTTATCCCAATGAAAATGTTTCAAGAGACCCAGGGGAAATTTAGGACTGCTGAGGCAAATTTAATGAGTATCTTGCATTCAGCGCTTTACACATGCAAAAGTCTTCTCATCTGCAACGTGATATTTTTGCGGTGCGTTTAAAGATTGTTTTTTGTGCGACTGTAATGGAACAACTCGCACCAATGATCTGCTCTTATCCAATTTACTGTATTTACTTTCATTTTTCTATACAATAAAAGTGAATGGTGATTGAGACTTTCATCATAAAGCCTTTTTCCTTTTGTGTTCCACGGAAGGAAGAAAGTCATATGGGTTTGGAATAATAAAATTCACATTTATTCAGTGAACTATCCTTTTAACTGTGGCATTACAGGTACCTACTTGTTTTTCCATTGTCAGACTGTTTCTTTCCTTCGGCGTCAGTGTAAACTGGCATTACGGTAACTCTGTATTCCGTGTCTGGCTGCAGGTTCCTTAGAATAGTATTGGTTGACACTCCAGACACTTGGGTCTAAAGGATACATGATTACGAGCGCACATTATTTGGCAACCAATTAACCAAAAAGAACAAGTTGAGACAAATGGTGGCTCGGACCATTACCGTGCTGGAAGCACCTCCTGCAAGAGGCACATAGATGATGTTGTACTGACGGACATCTCCATCGGCCGGGTCCCATCGCACCCTCAAAGAGTTCACAGTTGGGTCCGTCACCTGTAGGTTTTTCACACTTCCCAAAGGTTCTGTGTTAAACAACATAGACATTGTGAACCTTCACAAACAATGAACCAGGATTGCTCTATATGCATATGGGTTCTCCATTCCCAAACTTCCAAAAGCTACAAACAACTCAACTCACTTGTCTTTCCATTGTCAGACTGACGTTTTCCTTCAACATCATTTTCATACATGGGCAGCAATGTGACCTTGTACAATGTGTTGGCGTTGAGATTACGCAGGATGGTGCTTGTTGTGCCACCGGACACTAGTTCCTGTTTACCAAAAAAAACAAAAGATATGTGTCATAATTTGGAAGGTCTTACATATAAACAATTTTTATAGAAAGTCTGCACTTAAAGGGAATAGTTCACCCATAAATGCCAATTCTGTCTTAATTTACTTACCTTCATGTTGTTCCAAACCTGTATGACTTTCTTTCATATGAGGATTGTAAAAATGAAGTTTTAAAGAAATTAATTAATTCAATTAAAAAATGAATATGGACTTGAGGCTAAAATGCTACTGAAAGTGACAAAAATGCCCCAAAAATTCAAAAATGTAGGGGAACAAAATGCCCCCATTAGAAATTCTTATGGGTTCTTAAAGGGATAGTTCACCCAAAAATGAAAATTCATCATCATTTCCTCACTCCTATGATATCCCAGGTGTGTATTACTTTCTTTCTTCAGCAGGACACATTTGATTAAAAATAGAAGTATTTCAGCTCAGTAGGTCCTTAAAGTTCAAGCGGATGGTGATTTCACTTTTGAAGCTCCAAGAAATCACAGACAGTCAGCATACATGTCATCGATATGACTCCAGCGGTTAAACTGATGTTTTCTAAAGCGATACAATCAATGGTACGAAAAAGATCAATATTTAAGTACTTTTTAACTCGCTTCTGGTCATCGCTAGTGTGCACATGTGACGTAATCGCATTGGCACGTGAGACGCGAGAACGACGCACATGTGACACTCTGAAGGGCAGCGCTGTTTACAAGTGAGATGGAGGAACTCTGTACAGAAGCTTCGTTGGTTTTAGTTTAGATCTGTATTTGTATCTGTTTCTGTACTCACAATGGTGCATGTGTGCTTATCCTGGATGTCTCAACCGAGAGAAGAATGTGCGATTACGTCCATAACATGCCAACACGAATATGTCACACAATAGACCGCGTGAACTCAGCACTCTCGTGAATGTGTATACTGCTGCTGATCAAAAGTGAAGGATTACAGTTAAAAAGTACTTAAATATTGAAGGCAATCATATCACTTTAGAAGATATTAATTTGCATTGTATGGATGACATTTATGCTGACTGTCTGTGATTTTTGGAGCTTCAAAGGTCTGATCACCATCCACTTGCATTTTAAGGACCTACTGAGCTCAGATATTTTTCTATTTTTAATCAAATGTGTCCTGCTGAAGAAAGAAAGTCATACACACCTGGGATATCATGAGGATGAGTAAACGATGAGAGAATATTCATTTTTGGGTGAACTATCCCTTTAAGATCTGATATATTTTTTTAATATTTTATTCTAAGCCTAATACATATAATCACATAATATGATTTAATATTGCCCCATAGTAAAAACGTTCATTTCTGACCCTGATAGTGATTCACTTTCAGGCTTCAAAACTGACACAAAAGTATGATAAAAGTAGTTAATGCGACTCCTGAGTCATCTTCCAAGCCTTCTGAAGGAATATGATAAAATAGTAATTTAAAAAGTAATTTTTCAGTAAAAATCTTGTCGTCTGTTGGACGTTTGTGGGCCCTGCGCAAATTGCAACGCAAATTCTCACGTGAACACATCAGCCTCAGTGTCTCTCATAGCACTCAATGAAAGCGCAACGGACATCAGGATTTTCACTGAAAAACTACTCATATTTTTGGTTATCGTATGCCTTCAGAAGATTTTAAAAATGCCGTATGAATATGGAACACATTTTTCAAACTTTTTCATCCTTTTTGAAGCTTTAAAAAGGGAATCACTACGAACCGGGATATTTATTAAAAATGTCTCCTTTTGAGTTCCACAGAAGAAAGAAAGTGACTTGAGTATGAGTAAATGACAACAGAATTTTCATTTTTGGGTGAACAATTTATAAATATTACACTGACATATTACACACGTCAAAAGGTTAAGCATTTAAACAGTCTACTACCCCCACCAAAAAGCACATGTTAAGCACGCTGTGTTGTTCAAACAACCATTTGTTACCAAAGCTATTATTTTTACACTATTATTACAATGATTTGTACAGCAACACTCACTGTTCAATATTAAAGCAATTGAAGATAAGTTAATTATATCCTACCATCTTCTCATCATCTCCAGGCTGTGGGATGTAGAAAACCTTGTAATTTCGAGGGTTACCATCAGCATGCTCCCATCGTACCGAGAGGGTGCTGCTGGTGGGATCGGTGACTTGAAGGTTGCGAACTCCACCCAGCGGTTCTGAAATTACACAGACACATATAAATTTGGACTGTCAATTGATACAAATTTTTAATGAAATAAACTACGTCAAATGCCGATTAATTAATCAAACTAATCGCTGTTAATTGTATTATCAATATTTGTCGAGAAAGTCCCCAAATAAAATAATTCAACATATAATAATTAAATAGTCATAAGTAATAATATATAAATAATTACAAATATAATTCAGATAATTAAAATAAATTACATTTTGTGGCAGACAAGTAAACCATTGATTAGGCATCACAAAAAGTTGCTTTAGAAGGCAATATACTGTTTACTTCCATATCACTGAATATTGGCCTATTTCTAAGGATGTGTCTGTGTGCATGCATCAGATGGGCGCTTTTCGAAAATCTCACTTTGAATGCGTCATGTCATAAACAGCATTTTTAGGATGCCATGTCAAGGTAAACATAGTTGGAAAATTTGAAAATAACATCTGTAGACCCCTGCATTCGGAGTTGCACTCTGTCCATCAATATTTGAATGCAAGAACGTGTCCGTTCTCATCTTGTGCTGTCTGCTGCAGTTTGTTGTCTGTACAGCTTCGTATTGCTTGTAAAGCTGGAGTTGCGCTTACTGCCCCCTGCTGACTGAGACTTGTAAAAATACGTAGGTACTTCAAACTAGAATTGCTCCGATGTTAGGAAAATTCATTCAATGTGATATTTGTTTTACCTGTTATTTTTTATATAATTAATCACACTAAATTAATGCATTAAATAAAAATCTTACTTTATCTTCACCATGCAAACACTAAACTCACTTGTTTTGCCATTCTCTGAAAGAGGTTTGCCCTCCATCTCAGCATAGACTGGCACCACAGTCACAGTGTAAGTCGTGTCAGGCTCTAAGTCCTTCAGAATAGTAGAGGTTGTGGTTCCAGACACTTGATCCTACTCAGGAAAAATTAAGGCATTGAAAACAAGACAAGAGAAATCAGTGATTTCATTAAAACTTTCAAACACAGTACAGTTTTAATTAAAAATAAAGTACATTTTATGACCTGACTCTTGAACAGAAACATAAGCAATGATCCACCAACTCGTGCTTAATGAATTTCTGTGTAAATTGTTTGCAAAACCATTCTTTTAGGAATTGTCACATTCAATTGTATGCAACAATTTATGCACAAATGGCTTTACAAACCATTTACAGTCCACAGAAATTTGTTCTGCTCATGTTTCATGAATGAGGCCCATTGTTTGTAGGATTTGCAAATACTTTAAAGGTGTCAGTTGTATAACGAGCCATAATTTAGCGAGAGTTACATTAATAAGAAAGTATAAATTGTACACTAATTTCAGATAAAAAGCCCAAAATGTTCATTTACGAGCAACCTGGTCTCAGAATCACATTACTATACCTGTATTTTAGCAAAATTATTTTCACATGGCTTGTTGTTCGTATTGCTGCAGTTTCCTTGTGAAATGTACACTAGAGGCCCTACAACAACAACTTTTATTCCCTTTCACACAGATCATGTGTAAAATGGCAGATAATCAGTTCATAAACATGTACTTTTCACCCTGTTCCTCACACAATGCTATCTTTTGATATCTAAACACTTTTACTATAGCGCATGACTTGTAAGGCGATACATTTTAACGTTTGCATTACATAAACAACTACATTTACAAGCTTCAAATCAAATCACTTTTATTGTCACACAACCATATACACAAATGCAACAGCGGGTGAAAGTCTTACTGTCTTGTACGAGCTTGTTCGAGTGTGATCAGATTGCACGGTAGCTCGACTGATAGTGTTGCACTTGCAATGCTAAGGATCAGGATATGAGTCCTGAAGAGCATGTGAGTCGACATGTGAGCTGAAAATGTCATAAAAGCACCAAAAAATGACACGGTTGCTTTAGCAATTGCTTTTTTGATCTCACATATGTTTTTTATGACACTATCAGTTAGGTTTAGGTTTAAGGTTTAGGGTAGGGAGGTCAGTTTTGTTGATTTAAAACTCAATTGAGCATTAACCTTAACTCTATTATTACATTCAGAATCTGCATACATCTTTTGCATTCACAGGTCAGTTTTGATCAGGTGGAATTTAAGCATTGTTTTCCCGATATTGAAAGTCATTAACAACTTGTAACAGTTCATATATATTTAAAAAGATTGATATTTTTGGCATGTTAACTGACAAATATAAAAGTTATTAATAATCAATATGCCTTTTTTTTTTTCAGAAGTAATAAAATGTAGAAATTCTTTGACATTACAAAATATACATTAGCTACATCAAAACCAGTGTGATACATGTGAAGATATATTTTTACCAATATTTATGTGAAATTCTATTTAAATATAACATAATATAAAATTTATATTAACATCTAATGTAAGAATTACTAGTAATTTGAATGAATTTTCTAATACTCAGAAGTGCTCAATACAACTTGATGGCTAATATGTATGACACCAACATATTCTTTTTCAACTAAACATCATCAAAACAACTGTACAACTCAAGAAGACAACATTAATACATCTTTACTATGTTTTTAAACTAAATCTATTCTATTTACTCTCATGAACTGCTGAATGTTGAGACTAATGTGTGCATGAATTTTGTTCTCGCCACACCCCCTTTAGACAGTAGTACCTTTGATTTAGTTTATCTGTTATGTTTGTTACATCTGTCATGTCTGCTTTGTACAGGAATGTGTGTGTGACTGAATGTGTATGTGTGTGTGAATGTTTGTAAATAAGATGCAGTTCCAGTGGGAGACGAAAACTGTGTGTGAGAGTATGGGAAAGATTCTAAATGTAAGTAAAGTGTTTATAAGAAAAAAACTGAATTCATAGATTAACAAAAAAGTCTACATAAAACCATGTGTAAAGCCACAGTTGATGCCCGGGTCAAAATTGATGTAACTTTTTTTTTAATGGTCATATCTCTTAATCAATTTTATTAAAAATCTGAAAAAAAAAAAAAAAAAGATATTATGTGTATTTTGATAGTCTTGACAAAGTCACAAAGTTTTATTTTTTTTTTTTTTACGAACTGAGCTATGAGTTGAAATTATTTTCTGACCACAATCTGAAATATTCTCTTTTATGTTGTTCTGTTGCTGTCAGGTTTGTTTAATTTATCATTTAAGGTCTTCTCACCACTTCTTGATCTTGACCACCAGCAGGAACATAAATGACGATGTATTCCCGCACAGTGCCTTCCGCCGGCTCCCAGCGGACATTCAAGGTGCTGATGGTTGGATCTGTTACCTGCAGGTTCCTCACGCCACCCAAAGGCTCTGAGGAGACAACAGAAGAGTTGAATTATAATTCAGGTGTTTGCAGCCTATATACTGCAAAGTATGTATTCTTACATTCCATATACAAACATGCTTCAAATAATGGATTATGATTTCCCAGAATGACTTACTGGTCTTTTCCTTCTCAGAGAGTTGAGGTCCATCTCCTTCAGCAAACACCGGCACTACAGTCACTGTGTACATTGTGTCTGGCATGAGTTTTTTCATCACTAATGTTGTGGTGCTTTCAGATACTTGCTCCTGTGAAAGCATAAGACATTTTTTTAACCATGGATTTCATTGTATTGGGTAAAGAAAAAAGTACACATTACAGTCTAAAATACAGTTTTACATTTTCTAAAAAAAGACTCTTAGTTAAACCTATCCCAACTAAGGAACCTTTGCTTTGACAGAAATCGGATGCACACGGTCTACCAATTCTAAACTGATAAAGAAAAAGAAGCATCAAGTACTATTTCTCTTAAGCTTGCCAAACAAATCGTTTTGTGAGGTTTCTCAGTTTACTCGAGCTCAGTCTAAACACCGGTATTCCCAGTTGTAAACTTTCCCAGCAGCTATTTGTGCATAAGGAGAATTCAAATCAAGTTTCATTAGACTACTCTGCCATCTCTTTTCCTCAAGGGAAGATCTCTTCTATAACAATATACATCTTTCTGCAACCCATGTCAACAGATTTCACAGGATGCATCTCATGAAGATTTTCACTTGTGACATCAACACTTATTGTAGAAATATTGTGCTTGTGTTGTGACCAGGGTCCAAAAGTAACACTTGCTAAGTGCCAAAAACAAGTAAAAATAGACTTTGAAGAGCAAATAAAACTGTTGCTGGGTTTCCATCCAAAAATATTATGCACTTAAGGAATATTGACTAGAAACAATTGATACGAGAATAAACTCTCGACATTGGCATAAATGTTTATGTGCAAACTTGGGGAACATTGTCAGAGCAGAAGGAAGTAAGTTTTCTTTCAGGATAACCTTGTACATGGCTTGATTCATGCGTCCTTCACAAAGAAGAATCTGCCAGATTCCAGCCTTGCTGAACACCACCAGATCATCAACGATCCTCCACCTGGTCGCCTAATGGTTAGAAGGAGACCTGGAGAGGCCTACAAGGTGCACTGTGTCGCACCCACTGTGAAATTTGATGGAGGATCAGTGATGAACTGGGGGTGCTTCAGCAAGGCTGGAATCGGGCAGATTCGTCTTTGTGAAGGATGCGTAAATCAAGCCACGTACAAGGTTATCCTGGAAGAAAACTTGCTTCCTTCTGCTCTGACAATGTTCCCCAATTCTGAGGATTGGTTTTGCCAGCAGGACATGCTCCATGCCACACAGCCAGGTCAATCAAGGTGTGGATGGCGGACCACCAGATCAAGACCCTGTCATGGCCAGCCCAATCTCCGGACCTGAACCCCATTGAAAACCACTGGAATGTGATCAAGAGGAAAATGGATGGCCACAAGCCATCAAACAAAGTCGAGCTGCTTGAATTTTTGTGCCAGGAGTGGCTAAAGTCACCCAACAGCAACGTTAAAGACTGGTAGAGAGCATGCCAAGATGCATGAAAGCTGTGATTGAAAATCAGGGTTATTCCACCAAATATTGATTTCTGAACTAAAACATTAGTATTGTGTTGTTTAAAAATGAATGTGAACTTGTTTTCTTTGCATTATTCGAGGTCTGAAAACACTGCATCTTTTTTGTTCTTTTGACCAGTTGTCATTTTCTGCAAATAAATGCTCTAAATTACAATATTTTTTTTTTTGCCATTTCGGAGAAATGTTGTCAGTACTTTATAGTATAAAACAAAAATGTTCATTTTACTCAAACACATACTATTAATAGTAAATCCAGAGAAACTCATAATTTTGCAGTGGTCTCTTAATTTTTTTCTCTTAATCATATTCCATTGAATCCTTAATTCTCTCACCATCTGAGGTCAAAAATTCATTTTGGATCCTAATTGTGACAGAAAACAGTTTGAAATTGTGAAATATTTCTACCATGAGCTCTGTTCCTCCATTGGTGGGCACATATAGCACTTTGTAGCCCTGCACGTTGCCATCGGCGGCTTCCCAGGTGGCGGTGAGTGTTGTGAAGGTGGGGTCAGTAAGACGGAGGTTTGTAACCCCTCCAAGAGGCACTAGAGAGAGGAATATCGACAATAATTTTTCAAATATACCTTGAAACAATAGCTCTGTTCCAAAACATGGTGATCTACCTTGTTGTCTACTGACTACATTGTACTAAGGCAGCATACCAAATGAAATTAAACCTCATAAGTGACTGATTTGAAATGCGTAGGCAGCAACTTAGTGCCAAACAAACAGCACTTTGGGAGACTAGACTTGCAATTGATTCCAATAGAGGCATTAGCATATAGCATATTGCTAAGCTAACACTGTTATACTCTAATAAGCATGAGAATAGAGAGCACACACAAATTTAGTAAAATAGTCGATACTTTTCAGTATTGAATGAAACCTAAGAACAGTTAACATTTATTTTCGTGGATATTTTGTCACAGATGCTGCCTTGGAATTTGGCCAAAAGACGGTATCTTAAGAGGCAGCATGCCCTTTGGAACAAGTGAGGGGCACACCTAAGATGCCTTAAAATGCTGTCTACTTAGGTAGCTCACTAGGTTTTGGAGCTATATTGTATGTAGATAGATACATTGTATGAAATGCTGATACTCACAGGTCTTTCCATTCTCAGACTGGCGTCTGCCCTCTGTGGCGGGGTACACTGGAACCACAGACACAGTGTAGAGAGTATCAGGCTGCAGGTTCCTTAGAACTATGGTAGTCTGGGTACCAGGTATTTGTTCCTGTTTACAACAAAAGAGAAAACAGAGTGATGAAATAAGCAAACCTTCCACTGTAAGCGCCACACTGTAACCTACATTTTTTTTTTTTATTATTATTTAAAGAAAAGAAGGGACTCAATTTTTGAGGTAATCAATATAAAGCCACAAATTCTGTTGATTGAGCTTAACATGTGTTGAACCCGGAATATTCCTTTAACTCGGCTGTGCAAAGATATCCTTGGTGGGTAAATTTCTCAAAAACTGTCAAGAAATATCTGAGTCATATTAACATTTATATCATAACAAAAATATAAACAATACATTATATTTTTGCATTAAGAAAATGGCTGAAGAAAAAAAAAGCTATGTGACTTAATTTTCATGACAATTAAACACATTTAAACCCCCAAATGATCATTACTGCAATTTGAAACAAAATCTAATTATTGCATTACGGAAAAAATTATATATTATTCAAATTGTAAAGCACATTTATAAAGTACAATTTTAAGTATACAAAATTTAATTTATGCTGATTTATTAATAATAAAGGTTTCCAAACAGGACCCTTTTTTAGTACTGATTTAAAGTTATTAGAATAAAATTTTTTGGCATTAAGAAAAAATTTGCTTAAAAGTCATGAAACTCATGTCACAATCATTGTCAGAAATTAACTTTACAATTATGAGGCAAAATTTGATTCTATGAGGGCATTTTTTTCTAACTTTAAAAAAATACTATGACTCATCGTTTTAATTTAAATACATAAATGTAACCAGTTTATTAACATTAACAAGGGATTCAATCCCTAACTAAGCCCAGTATAGAATATTAATACCTATATCAGATGTCACAAATAAAAAAGTAGAGGAATTCATTATGAGGGAATTTTTTGCCAGAGGATTTTAAAATATGGGGGCATTTCTGCCACTTTCAGTGGCATTTTTCCCCGAGTCCCCATTAAATTCTAACCCTGATCACAATGCAAAAATTCCTAATGGTTTTAAAATTAGGCTTAATTTAATTTAATAAAAATACTTTTATATCCATTTATATTAATCTTCAGGTGAAGTATGCCCCAGGATAGATTCATTCTCTGTTCAATGGCTTTGAGAGAACAAACAAGCCCCACCATTGCTTCAGTTCCTCCTGCCGCAGGGATGAAGAATATCTTGTACTGGCGCACGGCCCCATCCGCAGGCTCCCATTTGACGTTCAGAGAGGTCATTGTGGGGTCAGTGACCCTCAGGTTCTTCACACCACCCAGAGCTCCTGCAAACAACATCACATGTGCCATTTGACTGTTTTGGGAATCAACTTTATGAAGCATAATCCAGATCCTTCTTCTGTGTTCTCACGCATTTAAAAAGATGACACATAAACCGTCCAGTAAACATGTTGGAGACTTTATTGCTGTAGAAAGAAACCCACTTGTTTTTCCATTCTCAGACATTCTCTGTCCATCTCCCTCTGCATAAACAGGAATCAAGTTGACGGTGTAGAGAGTATCAGGCTGAAGGCCTCTCAGAACAGTGGTCGTGGTGGTTCCAGATACCTGCTCCTGTTTCCAAGAAATGATACTTATAAAGTCTCTTAAAGTCAATAAGAAACAGCAGTATAGGCCTTCTCAGATTCAAGAAACCATCGGACAGTGGTCATGTTTCCATCCGAGTTCCAAATGTAATTTATGAGCAAAATCAGAATATCGCATAAACAATATGCAAATAAAACAGCTGCACATTTTGGAGATTTTATTCACATCTTATTGTTTCCATCCAGCACTTTTTATAGCCTGGTCTCATGAAGATTACGTGAAGTGGCAACATATTTGCAAAACTAAATTGCGTGCCTTATTACAAGTTTCGCTGCAGTTTCCCAGTGAAATGTCCAGTGGGGGGCGCCAAAAGCAAGTGAAATGTTGTCGTAATCAGACGAGGTTTTTAAGGTAAATATTAGATGGAGGTTTTAATGCATAAAGCGCACCTCCCTATACTAAAGCTTTAACCTAAACCTAACCAATAGTGTTTTAAAAGCAAATGAGAGTTGAACAAAACCCTTAACCAATGCCTAAACCTAACTGATAGTGTCCAAAAACAAAATGAGAAATGAAAAGCGCATTTTCTGAAGCAACCATGTCATCTCGTGTCGCTTGTGTGCTTGACTGGTTTCGAACTGTGTACTTCAGAGTCCAAAGTCCAGCACTCTATAAGGTGAGCTACCGCAGAAGCTAATCACATTGGAATAAGCGTGTAAAAGTCTGTAATACAACCGTTAAAATGTGTCGTTTTTAAAAACGTTTCGATGTCACAACATAGCAATGTGTGAGTAATAGTGGGAAAAATAAGTGTTTATAAAGTTATAATCAGCTGTTGTAATCGTGATTTGTGTGAAAGTGAATAAAACGCACAGTTGTTGTAGCACCTCCAGTGTTAATTTCACCAGGAAACTGTGACGAATTCAGCAGGTAAAAGTCAGTTTGCAAAAATTTAGATATAGTAATATTCATTATATGAGACTAGGTTGATTTTTTATGCAGTATCCCAAAATGTTCATAAAAATACATTGATGGAAACCTAGCTAGTGTCAAACAAGCGATATGAGAGAACATTAATAATTTGTTTATATCTTCATCTTGCTGTAAGTCATAATTTGATTGACATCCTGGTACAGTAGAACCCACTGTAGAACCTCTAGACACTGAATGTGCACCGCCTAAGCAAATCACCACCTCTACATGACAATATTTCAGATTTACAGTTCACCAGAACATTAAATGGTTGTTGGTTCTAGAAGCATTAAGTCCTTCCAGTCCTACCATGACTGTGGCACCACCAGCCGCAGGCACGTAGATGACCTTATATTCCTTCACTTTTCCTTCTGCTGGTTCCCAACGGACGTTCAGCGTGGTCATGGTAGGGTTCAGCACCTGCAGGTTTCTCACTCCTCCTAAAGGCTCTACAGAAATATCACGCACAATGGTTACATAATGCAATCTCGTTTTCATTGCATAACATCTCCAAAGAATGCATCCACCCTAAAACGAGTTTATTGTTGGTTGTGGTTCCCAGAGTGGTTCGTGAAATACTTCAGGACTTTGAAAAGTTTTCTTGGAGTTTCTTACTTGTCTTTCCCTGTCCGGAAATGTCTTTGCTTTCTCCAGTGCGATAGACGGCAGCCACTGTGATGGAGTATGGCGTATCAGGAGTCAGTTTCTGAAGAATAACACTGTTCTTCTTTCCACCAACCTGAACCTGATTGGAAAAGACATCAAGACTCAGACACTTTTAAGTTGTTCATTTGTTTCCATGAAATGAGAACGATTCCCTCTGTAGTGTATTGAAGCCATTTAAAGGGACCATATTCTACACTTTTGTTCTAATTAATTAGCAAAGGTCCAAGTATATAATATTAATCCAGATTTCTTACCCAAAACTAGTCATAATATTTGTTTTTTTCATGACCATTAAAGGAATATTCCGGGTTCAATACAGGTTAAGCTCAATCGACAGCATTTGTGGCATAATGTTGATTACCAAAAAATTGATTTTGACTTGTTCCTCCTTTTCTTTAAAAAAAAAAATCAAAAATCAGGGTAGCTCAGTGGTAAAAGACGCTGGCTAGCGCCCCTGGAGTTCACCAGTTCGCTAGTTCGAATCCCAGGGTGTGCTGAGAGACTCCAGCCAGGTCTCCTAAGCAACGAAATTGGCCCGGTTGCTAGGGAGGGTAGAGTCACATGGGGTAACCTCCTCGTGATTGCTATAATGTGGTTCGTTCTCGGTGGGGCGCGTGATGAGTTGAGCGTGGATGCCACGGTGGGTGGCGTGAAGCCTCCACACGCTTCATGTCTCTGTGGCAACACGCTCAACAAGCCACATGATAAGATGCATGGGTTGCTGGTCTCAGATGCGGAGGCAACTGCGATTTGTCCTCCGCCACCCAGATTGAGGCAAATCACTATGTGACCACAAGGACTTAAAAGCGCATTGGGAATTGGGCATTCTAAATTGGGTGAAAAAGGGGAAAAATCCCCCCCCCCAAAAAAAGCTAAAATTGAGGTTACAGTGAGGCACTTACAATGGAAGTAAATGGGGCCAATTTTTAGAGGGTTTAAAGGCAAAAATGTGAAGCTTATAATTTTATGAAAGCACTTACATTAATTCTTCTGTTAAAACTTTTTTGACACCAACAATTAAAACTGTGAGCTTTAATCATATTTATTGTGTAACAGGCATGTTTAAAATGACTTTCTTTTTCGATTGACTTTGCTAAGGCCACGCGGGCTATTCACCCAAAAATGAAAATTCTCTCATCAGTTACTCACCTTCATGCCATCCTAGATGTGTATGACTTTCTTTCTTCAGCAGAACACAAACGAAGATTAGAAGAATATCTAAGCCCTGTAGGTCAATACAATGCAAGTGAATGGAGATCAGACCTTTTTAGCTCCAAAAATCACAAAAAGGAATCATAAAAGTAATCCATATGACTTCAGTGTTTAACTCCATATCTTCAGAAGCAATAAAATAGGTGTGGGTGAGAAACAGAACAATATTTAAGTCCTTTTTTACTCTAACTTTCACTTTCAGATGTGAAAGTGAAACTAAACAGGCACCACATGTGACTTTCAGATGTAAAAGTGAAAGGTGAGATTTAGCGTGAAAAAAAAAGGATTTAAATTTTGATCTGTTTCTCACCCACACCTATTATATCACTTCTGAAGATATGGATTTAACCATCAGAGTCATATGGATTATTTTTATGCTTCCATATGTGATTTTTGGAGCTACAAAGGTCTGATCACCATTCACTTGCATTGTATGGACCTACAGGGCTGAGATATTCTTCTAAAAAATGTTTGTTTGTGTTCTACAGAAGAAACAAAGTCATGTACATCTGGCATGAGGTTGAGTAAAAGATGAAAGAATTTTCATTTTTGGGTGAACTATCCCTTTAACAAATAGCCCGCATGGCCTTAGCAAAGACAACCGAAAAGAAAGTCATTTCAAACACGCCTGTTACACAATAAATATGATTAAAGCTCACAGTTTAAATTGTCAACATACTGTATTTCTGACTGCTGTTTCTAGAGTACTGCATTAATAAACAAAACAAACTCATGAAAGGGTCATTGTTCAGTTAAGAAACATTGTTTAATGAAACAATCCTTGAACAAGTTATAAATGTTGGCATGCTTTTCTTTCCATGTGCCTTGTCATACGATATCTAACAGGAGCGGTTTTGTGTCCAGAAAGTCAATGAGCGCTACATAATAGACATGTTATAATGGTTTGGATCAGACAAGTGTGTTGGTAATGACTAGCTGCTCCTGTCTAGATTCCAGCTTTCCAGCGTGTGCCCTACTGTAATTATTAGCACAAGGGCCGTGAACTTCATAAAACAAATTTTGCAGTATTGCTGCGGAAAATTCTGCCACTCGTCATCATAATTGAACAATTACTTGAGCGCTGGTTTGTAACCTCTCAACGGAGGGTGAATGGAGAGAGCTGAACTTACAGACAACGGTTTTCCTCCCGCAACGGGCTGGTAGGTGACTTTGTAGTTCTGGACCGGGCCTGGTGCATGGTCCCATTTCACTGTGAGAGTGGTGGTGGTGGCGTTGAAGACCTGGAGGTTTTGTGGTGGTCCAGTTGGCACTGGGAGCAGAAATAAAGTTAAATCAGCAAAATCTGCCGTTTTTGCAATAGCTAAAAAAAGGTCGTTATTAGGGATGGGAATTTAACGATTCTGGTTCTGATTTCACTTAACGATTCTGGTTCCTGAACCATTTCATTAACGATTCTAAATGATAAGAATCACTATTTCAAACAATAAACTAAAAAAAAAAAAAAAAAAATACTTTTTTTACATTTAATTATTAATAAAGAACCATTTATTACAAGAGTTGTAAGTCTGAATCAAACCAATAACTCTTGAGTTTGAAACTGATTCATGAGTCTTTTTGACTGATTCA
This sequence comes from Myxocyprinus asiaticus, assembly GCF_019703515.2. Taxonomy (NCBI): domain Eukaryota; kingdom Metazoa; phylum Chordata; class Actinopteri; order Cypriniformes; family Catostomidae; genus Myxocyprinus; species Myxocyprinus asiaticus. Next base: position 3,828,000 of record NC_059368.1, on the reverse strand, counting down.
TCAAAAAGAATCCAGCGAGAATGCAATAGATAGACATGTTGTGTACTTATTGCACAGCAAAATATATATATATATATATATATTGGCGTACTTTCTGGTAAAAAATAAATAAAAATGCCTAAACATCCATTAAATAAATTACTTGACAAGCAGAATAACAATATATTAAGTCTAATATTCAGAGAAATCTAGCAAAGTTTAGTAGGGTTTATACTTGGAAAAAAAGATCAAACTTTTTGCCAATTGAATCAAGTGGGGTTTTTTTCTTACCCCATTGGAAAATTGCTTTTTCATGTTGTAAGCATAAACATAACACATTTTTGTAAAGATTTCTCTGAAAACAAGACAAAATATATATTTTTAATTTGGCTTCCCAAGTAAATTCATCTTCTTTTTACGAATAATATCTTTTACTGGCAAACATGACAAAAATACTCAGTAAGATTTTTTTTTTCTTATTTTTGCAGTGTGTCTTTGTATTATTTTATGGTGCACAGCCTTTCTTTCTCATTACATTTAATTTAGACTGCAAACTTAAGATTAAACATAATTTACTTTGCCGTAGCTCTGCAGATTCAGTAAGATACACTGTCACAATATTTGATCAGCATGTTCTGTCCGCAAGGGAATAATGCAGATGTTCAAGAGCCATTCATGGAAACAAACGTTCTGAAAATAATTTGGTTCCGGTAACTTAAAAAAAAAATTAACCAGTTCTCGATTCCCAACCCTAGACAACATGCTGGTCAAATGAACACCATGGGTCAGTCCTTAAAGATAGATGGCATATGAGTTTTTGTGGTGAACAAATGATAATAACGCAACAAAACAATGACAAAAACAATGCAGTTGGGTTGGTTGCATGTGCGCATGCGTGTTTATGATTGATGACAGATGACAAAATGATGGTGATGACATGGCAATGATGATGACAGTTGATGGATTGATGGACACATGATTGATGGTGGATGAGTTTTTCGTAGAGGTGGGCGGTACGACCAAAATCCTAAATTAAACTATGAGATCTTTTTCACGGTAACTGTACTGTATATATCACAATACAGTTATTTTTGCTGGAAATTCAATAAAAAATGGTTTATGTATTAAATAATTATGTGGTAATGCCTATTTACTTTTTTGGATAGTGAATTTGTTACAAATGAAAGGTATTTCATCTCATTTGATTACCTTCTCATTTTATTTTGAACTTGATGGACGCAATTAAAAGTCACGATTATTCGCAACAAATTATGGGTCTGGCAAAAATGGCTTCACATTAACACTTGAATAAACAAAAGACTCAAAACAGTAAAACGTATATTTTAAAATATTTAGTTCCAACTTCCGAATAAATTCTGGTTGGATGAAGCCGTTGTAAAATACTGAAGCCTATATACACTATATTGCCAAAAGTATTCGCTCACCCATCCAAATAATTGAATTCAGGTGTTCCAATCACTTCCATGGCCACAGGTGTATAAAATGAAGCACCTAGGCATGCAGACTGCTTCTACAAACATTTGTGAAAGAATGGGCCGCTCTCAGGAGCTCAGTGAATTCCAGCGTGGTACTGTGATAGGATGCCACCTGTGCAACAAGTCCAGTCGTGAAATTTCCTCGCTACTAAATATTCCACAGTCAACTGTCAGTGGTATTATAACAAAGTGGAAGCGATTGGGAATGACAGCAACTCAGCCACGAAGCGGTAGGCCACGTAAAATGACAGAGCGGGGTCAGCGGATGCTGAGGCGCATAGTGCGCAGAGGTCGCCAACTTTCTGCAGAGTCAATCGCTACAGACCTCCAAAGTTCAAAGTTCAAGAGCAGTGTGTAGAGAGCTTCATGGAATGGGTTTCCATGACCGAGCAGCTGCATCCAAGCCATACATCACCAAGGGCAATGCAAAGGGTCGGATGCAGTGGTGTAAAGCACGCCGCCACTGGACTCTAGAGCAGTGGAGATGCGTTCTCTGGAGTGACGAATCACGCTTCTCCATCTGGCAATCTGATGGATGAGTCTGGGTTTGGCGGTTGCCAGGAGAACGGTACTTGTCTGACTACATTGTGCCAACTGTAAAGTTTGGTGGAGGGGGGATTATGGTGTGGGGTTGTTTTTCAGGAGCTGGGCTTGGCCCCTTAGTTCCAGTGAAAGGAACTCTGAGTGCTTCAGCATACCAAGAGATTTTGGACAATTCCATGCTCCCAACTTTGTGGGAACAGTTTGGGGATGCCCCCTTCCTGTTCCAACATGACTGCGCACCAGTGCACAAAGCAAGGTCCATAAAGACATGGATGAGCGAGTTTGGTGTGGAAGAACTTGACTGGCCTGCACAGAGTCCTGACCTCAACCCAATAGAGCACCTTTGGGATGAATTAGAGCAAAGACTGCAAGCCAGGCCTTCTCGTCCAACATCAGTGTCTGACCTTACAAATGCGCTTCTGGAAGAATGGTCAAAAATTCCCATAAACACACTCCTAAACCTTGTGGAAAGCCTTCCCAGAAGAGTTGAAGCTGTTATAGCTGCAAAGGGTGGGCCGACGTCATATTAATCCCTATGGATTAAGAATGGGATGTCACTTAAGTTCATATGCGTCTAAAGGCAGATGAGCGAATACTTTTGGCAATATAGTGTATGTACTGTACACATCTGTGAATGCACATAAATGAAATTCTTTATTAATGCGGCAGGTTCCAACTTTGCTCGACAACTCAAAGAGATCTTTTACATGATGCCTTAAATAAGTCCCCATCTCAACTTTTTTGGGATACGTCACGCTCCAAACTTGGTAATTTCTACATATTACTTTGTCGCTTTCATGTGTAAACAATGTAAAGCAGTCCTGCCCACTTTCAGCTGTGCAAATACATTTAGTGCCATTTATACACTATTGCAGAATTTCTATCAGTTGACACATTTCTACCATGACACTGTATACTGTATCTCATCATACCGCCCAGCCCTAGTTTCTGGTGGAGCTCTGGTTGAACACAAAAATGGACATGCAATTCTTAGGGGCTGTTCAGGCCAAATATGTTCTTGCGCTAAAAAAAAAGCTAGATGTGCAATAGAAAATATGTCTCGAGACGTGTTTTTAAAAGCTGACAAAGCATCAACACTGTGCTTTTGCGTGGTGCAACGGTTAATGTGTAATATGTTTACAGAAAAATAACACACACACACACACACACAAAAGTGCAGACAGATGCAAAAACACATTTGGTGTGAACTGCCCCTTTGTGTTCCTTTTCCATTGATGTGTTCATCTTGTTGATTAGCATAACTAATAATAATTTCCTCTCGTTTGAAACAAACATACCAGGTGTAATGATCTTTGACACTAGAAAAAGATATTAAAAGAACAATGTTATTTTAATGTAACGTCAACACATTTTCAATGTGTTCTATATGTAGTTGGGAGTGTGCTTGTGTCGTCTCACATGTGCGTTGGCTTCCCATCAGGTCCTCGCTCTCAGACTCATCGGGATAGATTGCTGTGATGGTGACGTCATACATTGTGTCTGGGTCTAATTCCGTCAGAACTTGTGTCGTCTCTTCGCGACTCAGGATGTCCTATGAAAGATCCCATTTTGGCAAATCCCACACGTGAGTGAATGCAGACAAAATTGAAAAGATTTTGAGTGTTTATCAAATCAAATTGACCTAAACAATAGCTATGTTCCAAAACCGAGTGAGATGCTTTGCTGTCTAGTGTCTACATAGGCAGCTACCTTCTAAGACAGCATGCTAACCAAAATGTAACCTCATCAGTGACTGATTTGGAACACTCTTCATAGGCAGTAACTTCACACACCATGCGAATAACACTCCTCATATGAATTGCACAGGTCACTCGATTCACAAATCATTTCATTAGAGGGTGTTACTTCAACTTCGAGCACTTTTAGCACTGTGGATTTCTGGAAGTCATGAAATTCCCACCATATTGTCATTGCCATCTTTTAGGCAATAACGATATGTATTGTGCTTAATAGAATTCTGTGCTGGAAATGACGCTGTAAGAAATGACATTTTTAACGTTTTTAAATAATATGTCTGACTCCTTTGTCTTGCTAAGGCTAATTTCATAGCTAATATTTTATGCATCCTAAAAACATACCATCAAATCATATTTTCTTACAACTTGACTGAAAATGAAGCCCAATAAAAAATAACAACTGCAAGTAATATTTCCCTTGATCTTTCTTTGCTTTGTCTCATATTTCATCTCAAGCATGCTCTTCGCTGACACTTTTGTCCACTTGGTTAACAAGCACACTAAGGCGCACACTATGATGCCTGTCTATCTAGTCAGTTCACAAGGTTTTGTAACAGAGCTAATGTTTCTGAGTTTCTGATGTTCTTGTAGATCAGTTGGTGAAATGACTGGTAGAACATGATACTTGAAAAGTCTTGGGTTTGATTGGATAAAAGCATCAGCTCTATGAATGAATGTAAAGGTAAAATCTCTAGTCGATACAAACAATAAGCCGGTTAACGTACATATTTGAAGTTGTTCTCTCCCTTCTTGGTCCAACCGATGCGATACAGCGCAACATCTGGTGCTCCATGCTCCCACGTGACTCTAAATGATGTCTGGGTCACCTCAGAAAACCTCAAGTTCTTGGGCGCAGGAACAACATCTGAGCATCAACAGGAAAGGATGTGACATATAGACAAAAGAAGCAAACCCATCTCAAGAGCAGAACTGTAAAGCAAATTCAGCGGGCAACCAGCCCAGGCACCTATCTGACAAGTCACATCACATTGAGTTTGAGCAAGCAAATGTGTTTCTACATAAAGGGAAGTGGCTGCAGAGGGACGAGTCTTGCAGATCAGCTGGGACTAATGAAGGATTTCACCCCACATAGAGACTGATAAAAGAAAGGCATGCAGATACACGCGGTGTAGGGATTTTTCCGAAATGCCTTGCTTCAACACCAATGTAACAAACAAGCTCAAGTATTTGTAGGCAACAAACCAACTTCATTAGTCTTGGAGAATTGGTAAGTTAAGATCACAGGAATAATTCACCCCAAAGTACAATTATATAATTCTTTACTCATGCTAATGTTGCTTTAAACTCATGTGACTTTCTTTCTACTGTGGAACACAAAATGTGAATTTTGAAAAAGTCTTCAGAGTTTTTATTATTATTTATATACCACAGTAAAAGTAATCTATACTACTCATGCACTACTTTCCAAATACTTTAAAGCAATACAATCACTTAAAATTTAAGTCGTTATTCACTATCAAATCATTAATAATGCGTTTAAATAAAATATGCAGTTGATTACTGTACATCAAACCTCATTGGTTCTAATAGCAATCCATGTCCAAATGTCATGAAGTCATGTCACAAGAGCAATTTTGATGTTTGATGTTATCAACGTATACACCATATTTGATTTAAGTGCTTTACTTTTTTAATATGATTTTATTTTAGAGTGAATAACAACTTAAATTTCGTTTTGATCATTGCACAAAGTAATTGTACGGCTTTGGAAGACTTGGAATATAGTGCATGAGTCCTATTGATTACTTTTACTATGGTTTAATGGTGTTTTGTTGTCATTTTTTGAGCTTGACCAATCAGAGTATCTATTCACTTGCATTAAGGCAAATAAACACTGTGAAGACTCTGAAAAAATAAACCTTTTGCGTTACATGAAAGAAAGTATATCATATCTGTTTTAAATGACACAAGGGTGATTTTCATTTTTGGGGGAACTGTTCCTTTTAAGATAAGCTCACCAGTTATTGCGGTGCCAGGCATTCGATTTCCTGGACCCTCGTCGTAGATGGGAGTGACAGTAACATCATACTCCGTCTGTGAGCGGAGGCTGGTCAGAACCAGGGTGGTGATGTCACCCATGACCTCAACCTGTCAATCAAACACCAACAGCAACATTAACACATCACATTTGTCAAGGGAAAGTAAATGACATATGTATTTGACTCGCCCAATGACTGAGAAAGGACTAAAAAACTCCTACTAGGGCCCAATGTACAGATTAAAATATTGTGAAAATTGTTGATATCAAGGGATGTTGATATCAAGGGAATACCCTTGGGACATGGGACATGGGACAACGCAGTGAGTTTCATTTTCGCTATTTTTTAATTGATATTCAACATATATATGCACAAGACAGACATCTTGTACAGTTAATGTACAGCTGCTGTGCCAACTTTAACCAATCAGTAACACTCTATATGCCTTTAAAATTTTTTAGTTGTTGAAAATTCAAGCAATTATTTAAAATTAAAAATACTTATTAATTATAATTACATATTATATAATAAAATTTAAAAAATAAACATTTATCATTATAAATTATAATAATTATAATAATTAATAATTGTTAATAATTGTTTATTATACAAATAATTATTGAATTTATTTTACATTTTTTAAAAATATTTGTTTTCATGATCAATCATTGCTGTCATTTCAGAGTCCTCAAAAATGATTTACTATTTGCAATTAAATTAAAAAACAAAACACAATTAAAAGATTATTATACATAATTATACTGTAAATAATAGTAATTAAATAATAATGATAAATAATAAATAGTATTAAATAATAATTGTAAGAAATAGATAATAATTAAATAATAATAAATAATTGTTTTATTAATTTCTGAGTCCTCAAAACTGATTTATTATTCATAATGAAATATAATTAAAAACAAATAATATTAAATAAATAAATAATATTTATAAGTGAGGATAATAAGTTTAACCTAATAATTACAAATAATTATTTATGATTAAATAATGTTAATGTAAATATTCATATATAATATAATGAAAATAATTGTTTGTCATTTCCAAGTCCTCAAGCATTTAATTGGTACAACAGATTGGCCAGTATTTTCAAAAGGGTTTTTAAAACAAAGTCAGCAACAAGCCAATGAAAGATATTCTTCTGATATGGATGCAGACCGCTGGAATTCTGATTAGTGCATCAGGTCATCTTAACCCTTTTCTAGAGTATTGTTAAAAAGTCATAAACAACATTCTGCATTCTATCAACATGCAAGTTGCTTGTATGTGACCTTTCAGACCTTCTCAAATAATTGCATTGGATCAGCTCAGCAGATCTTCAAAGACAAATGAGTCTGTCTGGAAAAGCTGCAGCTCTCTGGAAAAATCCCTAAAGGCATCAAAGCGGAGAGACAGGAAGGCACGGGGGGAGCAAATTCCCAAAGGTGTCCTCAACGGAACCCCTGGATTTGATCTTGGCATTGGACCAGGATCCATTCATACGTCCTTTAATGGGACTTGGGGTGATTTTAGGGTCTTTTGTAATGCAGGAGGACCCAGCTAATGAACTATTTCATAGCCAAACCCTCTCAGCAATAATCCCTGGCCATAAAGTGAATGTTTCTTTAAACTGATCTACTGCTCAAGTCATCTTCTAGCTCACATTCCCTGCATAGCTCAGGCTTCTATAAAAAATGTAGACTCTCATGGAAAAAATTTTAAACTGACAGTGCGATTCAAATTCTCTTATTAGGGGTGTTTGCACAGGCAAACATCATTAGGAGGTCTACTGTTGCTCATACTTAGGATTAGGGATTTGAACAAAGATTAACCCTAAGTATTACATTTTGCCGTGCAACTCGTCCAGCACCGTTTGTGCTCAAATAGTGCAATTTTCACTTGGTAATATCTAAATAAAATGGGCCAAAAAATCACTTTTCAGGCTCCAGTCACATCTAGGCATTAGAATATCATTGATACTATACATGGAAAATCATGGACAAAATTGTCAGGTCAACAACCTTTAATCTGATCTGGCAGATTTTGATGATTAAATCATAACAAGTCTTTGATCGTGATGATCTTTTCTGTGTGAAAGAGAGTTACACATGTAAAATGTTGATTACCTCTTTCTGTTCTCCGTCCTCTCGCTTATACATGATGATGTACTTCCTGACGTTTCCAGGAGCTGCATCCCAGGTAAGACGCATGGAACTGTGAGTGACTTCAGTGATTCTCAACTCACCAGCTGGAGGCAGAGGCACTGAAAGATAGAAATATGCCAATAAAACACAATTATACTGTATATTATTTAAATTGTCAAGTATTTATACATCATTGTAACATTTGTTGTACTGCATTTAATTTATACAGATTAGATTTATACAAACTATTACTGTATTACAGTAATGAGGATCAATATTTAGAATAATGGGTATTACAAAATAACTCAAAAGTGAAATGTCCGGGTGCATTACTACAGTGAGAATATGGAGGGAAAATGTGCTGAAAAGTACAGATCATCCAAAAATGAAAATTCTGTCATTCTATCAATTTAGTGCCAAGTTCTTGCGTGAACATGTGTGAACAAATGTATCGCTTGCCTTCAGAAGACTTGGAATATGACACACAAATAAGCTCTGAAGTGAGGCCATTGTGCTGAAAAGACAGACTGCAATATTCATTAAAACATCTCTTATGGGGGGGGCCTGTGTAGCTCAGCGAGTATTGACACTGACTACCACCCCTGGAGTCGTGAGTTCGAATCCAGGACGTGCTGAGTGAATCTAGCCAGGTCTCCTAAGCAATCAAATTGGCCCGGTTGCTAGGGAGGGTATAGTTACATGGGGTAACCTCCTCGTGGTCATGATTAGTGGTTCTCGCTCTCAATGGGCGCATGGTAAGTTGTGCGTGGATCGCGGAGAGTGGCATGAGCCTCCACATGCTGTGAGTCTCTGCGGTGTCATGCACAACGAGCCACGTGATAAGATGCGCGGATTGACGGTCTCAGAAGTGGAGGCAACTGAGACTTGTCCTCCGCCACCCAGATTGAGGTGAGTATCCGCGCCACCACAAGAACCTACTAAGTAGTGGGAATTGGGCATTCTAAATTGGGAGAAAAGGGGATTTAAAAAATAAATAAATCTCTTATTGTGTTCCACATAAGAAAAAAGTAATACAGGTTCGAAACAAGATGAGGGTGAGTCAATTTTGACAGAATTTTCATTTTTGGACTTCCTTTAAGTGTCGTAAAAATAATGTCACAATGCAAAAAAAATAAAAATCTCAATAGTCCTAAAAATAGGTTTAATTTTTATTATGCAAAATATTATTTCTTGTTTTTTGTTTTCTTTTTACACTAAAATGTGTTAAACTTAAAGGAAAAGCTCACCCAAAAATTACAATTTTCTCATCATTTACACACTCTAATGCTATTTCAAACTCATATGACTTTCTTTTTTCTGTGGAACACAAACACATATATTGATTGAGATATGATGTGTTTATGTCCATATAATGCAAGTCAATGGGGATCCAAACTTTCAAGCTCCTAAAAGGACATAAAGGCAGCATGAAGGTAATCCATACGACATGAGTGTAATAATATTTCATATATTACAAAGACATAACAGATTGCAGAGATCAAGACAGTGAAACGTACAAGTGACTCCTCTGTCGATGAGGGGTTCGCTGGTTGCTTCTCTGTGCAGGGCGTACAGGGAGATGGAGTACGCCGTGTTTGGAAGCAGCTGCGATAGCTGGACGTCATTCACATCTGCACCAACTCGCATCTGCATGAAGGAGGGATGTTAAGAGAATGAACAACAGCAAAGAAACGTCCCTGCGAGACAGGACTTGTTATGAGAAACACCTGGCATAAACATGCTCCCGGTATGTCTGCTCTACATAGACTGACAGACTCTAGATCAAGCTCTGCTGGATCTCCTGGGATGATGGTTAAGACTTTTCCAGACCAAACAAATCAACAAACAAACAAAACAAAAATATGAAGCATCTGTTCAGATTACTACAGAGAGGAAATAGACCAGGCAGCCTTATCTCAGCATGAGTCTGTTTTTGCAGATCCCCTAAAGGAAAATGTTTATTGCTTCATTAAAGTGTCAACTTTTTCTCAAATGTTTCTACTAAAATTCCTTAAGAGAAATAGAAAACAATAGACACAAATGGGACAATTGATGTAATACCATAAATGAAGTTATTAAATTAGTGTGGATAGCACAACTCAGATAATTTGGTCTTGAGAAATGTTTATATAGAGACCTCTGACTTTTGGTTGCAGGCTATGGTATCTTGGTAAATCTGAGCACATTGAGATGTTCTAAACTCTAGAGGAGACACGGATGAGATTACTGGAGTCTTTGGGCCTTATTTTAAGAGCACTAGTGCTAATTGGCAATGGGTATGGCCATGAAGCTTTGGTGTTTTCGTGCAAGCATGCGCTAAGTCCAGGTGCAAGTAGGTTTGGCGGAATCACGCACGCAGCGCACTAACTATCTGGGTCAAGGTTTTTGTCCAGTTATTGCACCATCTGCGTCCTACTATATAGTCTATTCCCTCAAGCACCAGCGATATAAACAAAGATAGCACATTCATAAGAAATCGGCAGTGTACAATGAATTAGAAGAATTAAAAGTATGGACATGCTCCATTTATATGCTTAGAAAATCTGATTCTCATCAGAATTTGGATGTACGCTCTGTTAAATTATAGGGAATGTATTATTAATCATTTTCATCTACTGACACACAAATCATGGCTAGTAATAACAGTGATTGTATTGGCACGCACTTCACCTCTACTGGTCTAAATTCAAATTAAACTTCAAACGAAATGAAAATATAATCAAAATAACAAAATGGTAAATAAAAAAAAAATCATATACCAAATCCAAACATTTTATCCTTTCCAATTTCTTTCACTGGCACCTTTTGCAGTGACTTAAAAATCACTCTACAACAACAGGTGGAAAAAGAACAATACAAATTAGATCATAAACACAATTGAAAATATAAAGATAATAATAACCATGACCTCTAGATAGTTTAACACAATCTCATAAATTTTTGTTTATAAAACGGCAACAACTCTGATCATCAGGAGCATAATTTTATGTTCCACTATACATTCAGAGTTTGGACATGAACTTTATTACCACCTGCTGGTGGAATTTTCAAACTGCAAATGTAGGAACTCAATTTAGACTTTGCGCTGAAAACAGACCTGCTACTGAAACGTTTTTCTCAGGAAAATAGCAAATTGCGCTTTGTGTCACTTCATTAACATACAATACACCCACAGTTTGCGTGCATACACCCACAGATAGCGCAAACACTCTTACCCATGCTCACTCGAACTTTGAGCTGGCACGAAAATTGCACTTAGAATTAGCGCTCTCACGAAAATTGGATAAGACGTAGCACATGGTCGTTGCGGGGTGTTCTGGAAGGTATCAGTCCGACAAACGCTCACCTCCATCTTTCCAGAGGGCTCGCTGGCATTGATGGCGCTGTAGATGAGCATATACCCGCTGGCCCCGCCCACAAGCTCCCACCTGACCCGCATGGACGTCAGGGCCTCGTCATACACTGTCATGCTTGTCACGGCAGGTAGTGGCACTGTGGAGACCAGAGAGAGGAAAAAACATTGGCTACGTTCAGAATAGCACACTACCATTCTTACTATTGCTGCAAAATACAGCATGCAGTACTGTGCACATGAGTTTATTCATTTTTACACAAAACTGGATTAAAAATGCAAATAACTATTATAATTTCAAAGATGAAAACTCAACGCCACACACTAAATTAAACATGTAATGTGGTGAGGTCATGTAGCACTACTGTTTGAAATATTTATCATGGAATAATGTACAAGTTTCACTTACTATACTTTTTATACTGTTTACAGTAGATACTGCAAAGTAATCAGTGTGCAGAAATCTAGTATTTAATTCCAAACATAGCTTTTGATCTTAAAAATGTGGAGTGTGGTATACTGTAGCTTTTAGCACATTTAAAACAGTTTAATTAGAAAGAAAAAGAAGTTGCGAGTTCTCACGAATGTACAGTATGTGCGGTGGTCACACAGGAACATAAAATGACCATAAAGAAAAACCACAATGACCACGAAAGATTATTGCATTCAAGTGGCTCATGACAAAACGATAAGCTTCTATTTATGATGGCATAAGTTCTTGTAATGTTAAACTGTAAAGTGAGAATGGCCAATTAAATTGTTCTGTTTACTTTTAATCAGTAAACATCATTAAAGTTTGCTTTGTCTGTCCACAATCCCAGCAAACCTAAACTGTGCACAAGAGACCATTTCACAGATTTTTGCAGCTGCTCTGTATTTGGGCTGTGGAAACCAAAGTTAAAACTGTTTTGTTTTAGTAGCTGCACCGATTCTTTTAATATAGGTTTTCTAGAGGTTTCAAATTGGCTCCGTTCCAAACGCTAGCGAGTTTCCTATCTAGACAGCATTCTAATGCCCCAAACATACTCTACACAAGTACGTACACACAGAAGTGAATACTTGGCTGATGCATTGCAAACCTACAGTCCCATTGTACGTACTTAACGTGTAGTTTTACGTTAATGCACGCTATAGTGCCCCTTGTGGCAAAGCTGAGAATACAGCGCATAATTGCAGTGCATTACAAATTGCGCTTTGACCCATTTCGAAATGAAACAATGCATGAAATCGAGATTGTGTAGCTAGAAGTGTTTGCGTTCATGTAAACTTGCGAAGAGTATGTTTTGGGGCTGTTTTGAAGTGAAGGTTATTCCAAACAGAAGTCTATGTTATTAAATTCAGTATTAATTGCTGTCAAAGTATAGATGAACATCTTTGACACTTGTGCCAAGTCTCACTGTTTTTTAAGTGTCTCACGCAGGAATGGCACATTTTTAGACGCAGTGTCAAGACACCAACATTTTGCTCAATTTGTTGCGCAGTGACCAACCTTTTTTAGAAGGGTGACGCGTTCAGTGCGAACAGCTCCTACACTGTAAATACTAATGGTTATCTCAAATTGTAAAAAAAAATAAGTTTACTCAAGCTTAATTTTTTACTGTTCTTACTAGTTTTAGTTAAGTTACTGTTACTCTCTAAACACAAAAGTTGTCATTAATAAAAATATTTAAGTGGTCATAATTAAACAGTACCCCGAAATGTTACATTTTGGAATCATAACTCAAATACATATGTTCTTTAAACTTTGGCTTCGAGTACAACTAGCTCAAAATTAGTAAGTACATAATTATGGCCGTGTGGAATGCCCATAAGCCCTTGCATTTGAATAAATAATGTATTTTTGGTCAAAACAAGGGAACTTATCTCGAAAAATTTTAATTTTAATTTAAAGAGGTATATAGTTATATGACTAGTAGTTGTTGTTTTATTGTAGATGGTTGATAGTTGTGATTTTTGTGAAGTCACCATTAAGATGATTAGTGTTACCTACCTAGTGAACTTGGAGCCTGTTAAATTTATGCCATTCTCCTTTCTCAATTGTACTTTACCAAAGTGCAGATTTATGTGCACTAAGTAGTACTGAGGAGAATCCAATGTGCCATATGGCTAACCTAAAGTCCAGTCATAATTTCCCTTATACTGTGTAATACTGGTAATTTCCTATGTAGACAGCAGACAGCGAGGCATATCATAAGAACTTGGAATAGTGCTACAGTATAGAGAGTTTTTACAGGGAAGTTGCTGTATCCAGTGGTGGAGGTAAAGACACAGATTATTTAGCAGGTTTTATTGGGCAAGTAAGATAGGGGAGTAAGTAGGAGAGTAAGATAAACAGAAGCTGAGGGAAAGATCTAGTGAACTTACATGTGGTTTCAGTTCCTTTCAAAGGCTCACTGCTCTCCTCACCGATCACGCCAAAAACACGGACAACATACTCGGTCATGGGAGTCAAGTTGACCAGGACAATTGTGTTTTCTTCCCCATCAACGAACATCTGTAAAACATCATCAGGAGAGATGGTTACACAAGACGGACGAGTGAAACGGGGAGGCATGTGGCGATGTGAAACTATCTCTCTGAAGTTGCAGGTTCTAAGAGGTTGGAATCCAGCATGGAAACACGCAGGACATGGGGTGAGATTTATGGAATGTTCCACCTAGTTTATTTCACAAAACTGATACCTGACATGTTTAACTCACAAAGACGTATCATTGTACATTCAGTCTACACATTTAAAGGAATATTCTAGGTTCAGTACAAGTTAAGCTCAGTCGACAGCATTTGTGGCATAATGTTGATTACCACAAAAATGAATTTCGACTCGTCCCTCCTTTTCTTTAAAAAAAGCAAAAGTTGAGGTTATAGTGAGGCACTTACAATGGAGGTGAATGGGGCCAATTTTTGGAGGGTTTAAAGACAGAAATTAGAAGCTTATAATTTTACAAAAGCACACATTAATTCTTATATTAAAACTCATGTATTATTTGAGCTGTAAAGTTGTTTATATTGTCCTTTTTACAGTCGTTTTAGGATTTTAGGGTTTGTTGACATTACATCGTCACAGCAACGAAGTTGTATAATTGACTTTACACAGAAAAGATTAGTAAGTGATTTTATCACACTAAAATCACGTTAACACACATATTGTTTGCATCTTGTGGCTATAATTTTGAAACAGTGAGTATTTGAACATTAAAAAATTGACTCCCATTCACTTCCATTGTAAGTGCCTCACTGTAACCCAGATTTTTGCTTCTTTTTTTTTTAAGAAAAGGAGGGAGTCAAAATAAATTTTGGTGGTAATTAATATTATGCCACAGATGCAGTCGATTGAGCTTAACTTGTTTTGAACCCGGAATATTCCTTTAAATACTGCAAGCTGTAGGATTTTAAATGGACATTATGTAAAAGTCGTTCTGTTTAATATAAGTCATTAAAACGTACAGATACTTAACAAGAGGTAAAAAGAGCTTTCCAACCACGCAAGGGGCACAATAAAAATAAATGCTATCCAATAAATGATAAGCTATGTTCCAAAACCTAGTAAGCAGCCTACCTAGACAACATTTTAAGATATCATAGGTATGCTCCCGACATTCCAAAAGTTAGGAAGCAAAATTATGCTGCCTTTTAGGACACTTTGTTTTGGCCAAATTCTAAAGCAGTATTGCACATATCCTTCACAGATAAGGCAAATCCAGAATGCATTGCGACAAGCTTGGTGAAAAAAACAATCCATCCAAGATGGCGGACGAAGCACAGATTAAACTTATATTTAATTAAATACCGCAAAATATAATAAAAAAAGAAAAAAAAGAAAAAGACTATCTAACCCAATATTTGAGTGTGCTATATATTGAATATGCTTATTAGAGCATCACGCCATTGGCTTAGCAACATGCTAACGTCAAACTATTTTGGAAGTCAAGTGTAATGCGTGCTTCACAAGAGGAGCACTATTCATGAGTTGCCATCAATGAAGAGCACTTTAAATCAGTCACTTATGAGGTGGTAAGGATGCTGCCTTTGAAGGCGACTCCCTATGTAGGCAGTAAACAGCAAGGTAGCTTGATAGGTTTTCGAACAGAGCTATTGAGTCTTGTACACAGAGGCATAACTTCCATAAGTCCAAAATTTTGATTAATCTACCTGTGCTGCATGAACTCGTCCACTCTTTTATATAAGAGTTGGAGTTGTAGATTAGCCATTTTATTGCTCACCACTTCAGTCTTTCCTCCAGCAACAGGGACGTATTCGATACGGAACCTCTCCACTGGCTCGTCAGGTGGCATCCAGGTAGCGCGGAATGAGTAGTGTGTCACCTCTGAAGTCACCAGGTCAGTGGGTGTTCCTGGGCCGCTTCCTGGTTCACAGAAAGCAGTGGAAAAATGTGAGTCGAGGAGTCCAACAGCTCCCAAATCAAGTTACACTGAGACTGTAAACCAACCTTAGGCATATTAGCTTCTTGCAAAAGGTTAAGTGGGTTATATATCAACAGTTTCAAGGTTCTATAAATCACTGTTATTCCCAGAGGAGGATCGGAGCTCAACCTACAGTTTTCTTCACAGTCCTCTGGCACTGCTATCCTTTCAGTGAGATTATTAGTATAGAAAAAAGAACCATCTGGCAAAACGAGAATTCAATATCAACAATGGTTGGCAAGCATTCAAACTGTTTAGCTGAGCCAAAGCATTGAGCTTCAGGAATTCTTGTCTTTTATTCTAGACTGTATCTATTAGTGTTCTGTTGGAGCGAATATAGATTCACAAACTGTTTCGCATTCTAGGACTGAAACTCTACACAAGTATGTGGACACAAACACTTCTGGCTACACAAGCTTGATTTAATGCGCTGAATTGTGTCAACTCTCAACGCAACAACGTGTCATTCACAACATGATTCCAACACTTTTTGTCCAATAAATTTCCATGATTTTCCCAGACATTTGTGATTACTAGGCAAGGATTTTAAACATAATTTTGATTCAGTCTGATTCGCTAAAGACTCATTCAGACTGTGACCCAGTTCGACTGAGTCATTAAAAAAAACACTCAAAAGAACAGTTTGCTCATGAATTTGAGTTTACGATCAAGTCTAACATAAAGTAATATCTAGACCGGGGTCGGCAACCTTTTTGACATGGAGTGCCATGTTTTATTTTCCTGGTTAATGGCTGTGCCGTCGGATGGCCGCATTGCAGTCTGTATTTATTGTGGGCAAATCAGAAAGTTTATGACTAATAAGAGCAATTTCTTTATAACTCTCAGTGTATAATTATTTTTCTTTTTATTTATTTATTTGACAATTTGAATGAAGAGCAAAGCACAGCTTCATCTGGTGAGAAAAATAAAAGAGAATTATGATAAAATTGAGTCATTATAAAAATAATTATATAATAATACTAATTGTATTGAAAATACAAGGCATATTTGCTATCGAATAGAGTACCATTTAAAAATTGGATTTTCGTTTAGCTTTGACGCACTTCTGGTTTAAGCCCCACCCATAATACAGATACAGATCATTTTGCCATTGCAACAGATACAGATACATATACAGATAATGGCTTCCCTACACCCCTTCTACAGAAATCATGACTTTTGCATGACATAAGATATAATTTCCATGACCTTTCATGGCCAATTTTAAAATGTCCTCATATTTCCAGGTTTTCCATGACTGTGAAATCCTTTTCTTATTCATAACACAATGCAAGTATGCGCTGCATTCTAAGCATTGCCACAAGGGGTGCTAGTGTAAACTGTCTTTTTCTCCAGTCAGTTTTCTTGTATCAGCTACTGCCATTAATTCTTGCTGAACACGTCGGTTAAAGTTAAACTGTTGACATGGCTAGTATAGCTAGCCACCTGAACAATAACATACAGTATCTGGTTAAATGGCACAGACATCAAAAGGTAACTTTATCACCTTCTTGAGTACTGAGGTTTGTAACTGCATCAGCAAAAATGGACATTAAGGACATACAATGACGCACACTTAAAATACACTGTAAAAAACATTTTACGTCTGCGTCTGCATACCTGCATAGAGTTTGTGGATGAAAACTTCATATTATGTTAGCCTGGCTAGTTCCATGTTTCCCCAACTCCTCCCGAGTTCAATATAGACTCAAACATGACTCACCTGGGCCTTTAACACTATTGCAGAGGTTGTCTGTGAGGTCATCCACAATGTCCAACAGGAAGGAGAAGTCATTGACGTTGTACATGTGGATCTCATCAGGGTCGGAGGCAATGGATCGTAACTCATTTTCATCTGCATTCTTTACCCCTAGGTGCAAAGTGGAGACCATTCTGACCAGATCTTAAATGCTTCAACTGGGTCAACAAGATACATACCACGCTACAATCTTGACAAATGAAATTTTATGAGATGCTCCTGGAACTTTTCTGCAAACTAACATTTCAGCAGGGCTGTTAAAATTGTGACTGATGTGAAATTGCAGTGTGTGGAGTTTCAGTATGCTTTGTGTAATGGTCAATAAAGTTAAGAAGAAAATTACTGCATATTCAGGAGAAGTACTTACCAACGGCATATAGTTCGATGCCTGAGTCTCGCAGTTTCTGAGAATTCACTATAATCTCATCCTGAGATTTTCCATCGGTAACAAGGACCCCAATCTTACGAGAATCGGGTCTCAGACCCACGTTTGGTTTGAAGTTGTTCTGGAGGATATAGTTCAAGGCCATACCTTTGGAAACACATTAAGATCCATGTTGGTTTCGTCACAGAGTGCTATTGGAATGTAACATGCTTGCTGTTGATTCGCCACCAAATGACGTTATTACAGTATGTATAAATATGAGATTACTGACAATTGTTTAATTTTGCTTCAGTTTGGCCTTATGCTATGTACAAAACACATATCCCAGTTTACTGTGCTGAGTTAACAATGTTTGTTCGAGAAGTCCGACATGTTAACTTCTGGCTCAACCAATGGTGTGAATTACACCATAGAACTACTGTACCTGTTTCTCTGAAAAATGGCAGATGGGGGAACTTGTCTTGTCAACCTGGGCTATGTTTCCCAAAAGCATTGTAAGCCTAAATAGATCGTAGAAACCACTGGCACCAATGGTCTCTACAATCAACTTAAGCTTGCGATGCTTTTGGGAAACGCAGCCCAGGTTAGTAAAAATAATTTTTGCAATTCCGCTTGATACCACTAGAGGCATAAAAAATCCACACCACTTTTAAATGCTGTTTTCAGGAGGTGAACAATTCTGGGAAAGATTTGCGCAACATCAAGACATGACAGTCATTCTTACTGAAATGATAAAAAATCATTTTAAATAACAATGCAGTTATGTAATTGGGTCATACCCGTCATTGTATTTCCGCCTTTGTAGGGTAAGTTGGCTACTGCCTCTAGCAGAGATTGACGAGTAGAATGGGCGTTCAAATGCCACTCAGTTTTGGGATCCCCGCTGTATTGAGCCAAACCTGAGAGAGAACCACATACCATTTTTAATGCAAGTGAAAAGATTCCTGGTAATAATTCAAAGTGAAGGCCAGCATAAAGCTCACATATGGTGTCCAGATGCTTTTGGCCTTGTCTATGAATATACCGTTAACATAAAGTAAAAGATGCATTTGGAGACTTGCCAATTTGAACCCTGTCTGGGCCGATATCAAAGACGCCCACCATGCGAGCGATAAAAGCACGGATGGTTTTGAAATTCAAACGGCCGATACTCCAGGATCCGTCCACCAGCAGGACAATATCAGCCTTGGCTGATGTCTTACACTGAGCATCTGTGAGCAAAAAACACCACAGTTATACAGTGAGAAATGCCAAGAGAAGCTCGGCTGAGAGGTAATTGGATAGTTGATGATGTCATATAAAGTTCAATGAGAAAGATATGGAAAAAGGCAAACCATAAGTGTTTACACACTCACAGCAAATAAAAAAGAATCCACACACATTTACGGCACAATAACTTAATAAACATCAGGCTTTTATCCAAGACCTTTATTTAAATTTTATTTTTTGGAATGACAGAGCATTTCCACAAAGATTTCTAGCTCTTTTTCTCTTAATCTTCAAGTCTTGTGTTGTATCCAAATCCCCTCTGGCATTCGGCCCTGGAGACCATTTTCCTGGAATCGTCATGATTCTGTTCTGTTGAACGAAGAAAAGTAGCCCTTCGTGACACATGAGTGTCTTCTCCTTGAATGCTTTTGCTCATTCCAATTTTGCAGAACTTGCGGAGCTCCAGGTACCTATTGAGGAACTCTCATCTCCAAAACTGAGGTTAGTACACTGGAGATCTCTCTTGAAAACTTCACACATGGTCTGCAAGTGAAAGAAATCTTGTGAAATTTTGATATATTTACAAACATGCTGATAAAATATGATACAATTGAGGTGGAACTTTATCCCAGCTGGTTTTCCGTGGTTTCTAACTGGTTATTTATTGTTATTATCTGGACCAAGCTGGTCGATCAGCTGGACTACCAGCCAGGTACCTGGTTTCAACATGTAGTCCATCTTGGCTTTTTAGGGCTGGTAGACCACTAACATATATACAACAATATGTATCTTATTAAAATCTTAACGTAGAACAGAGAAAATGTTCAATACATTTAGGTACATAAGTATTTGGACAGCAAAACAATTGTAATAATTCTGGCTCTGTACATCACCACAATGGATTTGAAATGAAGCAATCAAAATGTGATTGAAGTGCAACCTTTCAGCTTCAATTTGAGGGTATTTATATCCAAATGACCCTCCATTCAAGATACCCTCAATCGCCGTGTCTCAAGGTTTTGTTGGAGAAACATTTCCTAAACTTTAAATGCTATTCCATGGCATTCCTGCGAAACGCTCACTCCCTTCCATCTGTGAGACATACCCTAACTGAAAACAGAGCAATTTTTCCATTAACTTTTCACACTATGTTGTAAAAAATTAAGAGCAGACAGACACAAAGACAGCAAACTCTCTTAGAAATCACAGAGGGCCTCGTACACCAAGATACATCACAGAGTGAGATGGAAGGTTTGTTTTACTAATTATGACATGTTGTTTGTCATGAAATGTGGCTGGCTTTCCATTGATGATGTGGAGGAAAGACAATTAAAATACAACAAAAATATAACAAATGCTACTACAAACTGTGTGAACCATTACATAGTCATCATTAATATGATTAGTGTCTGTCATAATTGTATTTTCACAGCGGCTTGTGTATGTGCATATCTCAGGGGAAGGTCATACTATCTTCACCCAATGTGTTTAAAATCTATATGAAACATTTGCAACCCATTACACTTCCACAATATATTCATGGGGGAAAAAATGTGGGGTGGGACTTGATTTTTTTATTCACTAAGAACTGATCGCATTATGAAAAGAGGGTGTTCCATTGTAGAATGTGGTAATCAGTGGATTGATTGAACCCAATGCTAATGCTTCTTTTCCTAATCTACCATTATTTACTATTATTGTTGTGATCTTTATTACATCGATGTTAAATGCCATTAAAGTACTGCTTTAACTACTTGGCATGATTTTAAAAAGGCTGCTGAATTACCTACAACAGTAGCCTAAAAGAGGCCTAAATAGATACTTTGCTATTGGCAGCTTTAGGATAACATGCACTGATGAATTGTGCACAATAAGATCAGGGATGTATATTAAGAAAGTAAACAGGGTCAATCTTGATGTCATGTTGACTTTAAGAACCCTACGGTCGTCCGGTACAGATCAACCACAGTACAGATCAACTTGACTCGACTCTGCTCGCTTTTTGGGGATTTTCCATTGTGGATAGTACCTGGTAACTGATACTTTTTTTAGTACCACCTCGGTCGAGGTTGCAAGTGAGCTGAGCCGATACTAAATGTGGCATCAAAACCCTGAAGATCACTGATTGGTCAGAGAGAATCGTCACTACCAGCGTCACTGGATTTGCGACATGGGACATCAACCCGCTAGTTTTAAAGTTAGCAACAGCGATAGCAATATAATTTGTTCACGTGACTTTCGAATTGTGAAAAGAAATGGCTGTGTGCAAAACCACGCCGTGGTCAATAAATGAGGTGCAGACATTCCTCTCGTTAGCGTCGAACGAAACGACGCGAAACGAAAAAGTCTTTCAGAAAGTCTTTCAGGTGTCTCAGCTGTTGGCCACACATGGCTACCACCAGACCTACCAACAGTGTAGGGAAAAGTTAAAAAAACGTAAAAGTGACTACAGAACCATCAAGGACCACAACAGCCGGAGTGGTTCAAACAGAAGAAAGTGGAAGTGGTTTTGACCAAATGGACTATCTATCTATGGCAATAGACCGGTGAGCAATGGGAGGGAGAGTGCCCTGGACTCGGCATTGCTGGAGTCCACGATGGAGGATGGTAGGTTTTGTTACGTTAACTCTATATTCTGCTTGAAAGCTTCACTTTATTTAGTTGACCAGCTACTGGAAAGCTTGCTTCTAAAACAACCAGGCAAATTTAACTGTTACACTTGTATAAAATAACCATGCAACAACTGCTGTATGCAGCACAGTGAGCAAGTAGCTAACAGCTAGCGGTCGTGTTATTGTTTATGGTCAGTAATGTTTGTGTCGCGTTTAAGATGATGTCACGGGAGTAGAGGCGGCGCAACTATGACGATCAGTGTAGAATTCCACCCACGTTGAGGCGGCACTAAACTGCAGTGGAAAAGCAAGCTCGGAAAAGTAAAGCGAGCAGAGTCGAATCGAGTCGAACCATAACGTGCAGTGGAAAAGTGCCAAAAGTCAAGAACTGTTCCTGGCTAACAGTGCTGCCAAAGACCTGGCACACACTATTTCAACTCTTCATCAAATCATTTATACCTCCATCTTGCTATGCTAACACTTTCTGCATGACCATGTGTGGACATTTGTTTATGATCAGAACCCATTCACCATTTTCTTTTAAACATACTGCACTTTGAGACACATTTAGATGCCGTTCAGACTGAAAAAAAATGTGAGATGCAACGGAACAAATAGAACAGAAAGCAGGTGTCTCGAGACATGTTTTTAAAGGTTAAAGTTCTTTTTAACTTAATACGGCATCTTCAAAAATGTGTTCAGTGTGAACGGCCCCCAAAAGATTAATAGAGTATACACTGTATAACACCTATTATAGTTTTTAAATAGCATGTGAAACAATAGAAAATATGCAATAATAAACATTTTAAATAGTAGCATATAGCAACATCAACGTTACATATTAAGTTGTATGTAAGCATATTTAATTTAGCAAGTTATGCTAAAATTAAAATATTTCTTCCTAGCAGAAAGTTATGCTAAAAATAAACTGTTGGTTCCAAGCAGAAAGTTATGCTAAAAAATAAACTGCTGGTTACTAGCAGAAAGCAATGCTAATAGTAAACTGTCAAGTCCTAGAATAAGGTCATGCTAATGTAACTGGTCCTGCTGTACCCACTCCGAGCAGGATTCGAACCGGCGTCAACCAGCATGGGAGGCCGGCTAAGGAGGAGGCTAAAGCCTACAGCCTCTAGCGTCAGTCGCTATTGCGCATCTTGAGGCCAGGGAAGTTAGGTTTAAACATACTGCACATCTATCGCGTACAAGCTGGCTCCCATTACACTTACCCCACTAAACCTCACTCCCATATGGGTCACGGCACCACTTTAACTGGTCCTGCTCGACCCGCTCCAAGCAGGATTTGAACCGGCGTCAGCCGGCATGGGAGGCGTGCGCACTAATGAGAAGGCTAAATGCTACAGCCTCTAGCTATCACATACCAGCTGGCTCCCGTTACACTAGAATAAACTGTTGGTTCCAAGCAGAAAGTTGCAAAAAATAAGCAGTTTGTTCCTAGCAGGAAGTTATAAACTGTTGGTTCCTAGCAGAGTGTACACTTAGAATTAACTATTTTTTCCTATCAGGAAGTTAATGCTAACGATAAACTGTAGATGTGATGTTTTTGTATGATGTGCTGAGATTGTACCAGAGGACATAACAGGAGGGGGCTCAGGTGCATCAGAGAGGGTGGTCTTCTCCTCTCCAGCTAACGGCATACTTTGACCTCCATCAAACATTCCAAAAACAGCCACGGAGTATTTAGTTCCAGCTCTGTGAACAAAGAACAAAACTCAAACCACATGTCTCAACTCAATTTTTATATTGAGAAAAACGTTCATGAAAAGGTTCATGATAAACACTGGAGTTCTACCTGAGTTCCTCTAGAACGACAGTGTGGTCGTAAGGACCAATGAGAAGTTCTCCCAGATCAATGTCATTACCGCTGGGATGGAAAGTGACTTTGTACCCACGTACGTCACCAGGAGCGGGGTCCCAAGACACACGGAAACTCGTCTTGGTGGGCTCAGAGGTTTGCAGGTTTCTTGGGGCTTTAAATGATGACACTGCAGGACAAAGAGGATGCAGCAATATCAGCATACAGACAAGCTACAATCCACACAAGATACACTTAGTTAAAAGCACTAGTACCCTATGGAGTGGTGGTTGCCTGTGCAAAACTTGTGGCCACAATACAAGAATGTTGTGGGTGGTTTTTAGTGCATTGGTTTCTAGGGTATTGCCTACTGGCCCAAGTCAAAAGAGCACATCACAAAGTTACTATGATATTGTAGTCTTTAGTTATGTCTCTGATCCCTCCTTCAATCCCTTTTTTTTCAACCATTTTATTGCCCGCCAGTCTGAAAATTCAGAAAGTCTGATCATTTAGAAAAGTAAAAGCACATCTATCCTAAAATTGCTTTGGTTTCATCAGTGCTAAACCAATACCAACTGCTTCCAACAGTGCACTAGTACAAATCTGTGACTCATGGGCTTTAAATTATTGGCCAACGTACATGTGGTTCCTACTCCTTGCCTTGCTTTTCCTTCTCCACGTTTATAAATGGGATGCACGGTGATGTCGTAGGTGGTCAGAGGCTGCAGTTTCCTCAGCATGGTGGTAGTCACATTGGCTGGAACCTTGATGGTCATCTCTTTACCGCCGGCCTGAGAGATATACGTGAGCCTGTAGTTGGCCAAAGGGCCTGGAGCGGGTAGCCATGTCGCACGCATGGTTCTCTCAGTTTCATCGGACACAACTAAAGCCTTGCCAGACATAGATGCTACAAAAATACAAAAAAGTACCATTTAGAAAATCAAGTCCAGTTTTGTTTGAATTAAATTATACTACACGTTCCGCAATGTCCTGGATAAACCTGAAATTGAAATGAAAACAAACAGAGATGGTTAGAGGTGAATGTGGCACCACAAGCAAGTTAAAAGGAAGCTAAAATGTTCTCTATCCTAACAGTTTCTCAAACCCCAGACTGGTAGGTTTGGTTTGTATTTGTTTTTTTCTTCCTTTCCCTCTTCGTCTATTTCCTCTTCATCTTTTTCCTTTCCTTTTCCTCTTCATCTATTTCATTTCCTTTCCTTTCCCTCTTTACCAATTTACTTTCCTTTTCCTCTTCACCTCTTTCCTTTCCTCTGGTTCTTTTCCAAATCTAGTTGTGTTTGACTCAAATTCTACTAGATGTTCCTTAATGTCCTCGAAAAATGTAAACCTGACAACTGAAATGAAAACAGAGATGGTTAGATGTTAATGTGTAACCAGAAGCAGGCCAAAAGACAGCAAAAAAAAAAGGTTTCCTCATTCCAATATTTTCTTAAACCCCGCATTGGCGTAAGTTTCCACTAGTATGATTTCAGTTTCAGTGTCTGTACTGGGAAAAGGGAATGCGTCCCAGCACCCAGACAACATACGGCTCTTATTATTGGTTGCCCTGCACACATGTATCCCTTTAAAACTGTTCTTTTCCTCAGCGGTAATGTTCACTGAACTCTTGCTGGGATCATCTCACTTTTTCCACTCAGTGGCAAGTGACTACTGCACAGAAATTCAAATCCACTTGATTTACCAAGATTTGATGGCAAGCATAATACCACAGCTTGAAGAACTCACAATAACATTAAATAATTTTTGTCTAACTAAGATTCAAAGGTTTTTGTTTCCATAGCTTTCTCTTTTCCTTTCTTCGTTTTCCTTTTTCCCTTCCTTTCACATTTTTTGTGTTTTCCTTAGCTTTTACCTTTCCTTTTCTTTTCTTTTCTTTCCTGCCTTTTCCCTTCCTGTCCTTTCCCTTGCCACTTTGTCTTTCCTTTCCTTTCCTTTCCTCTCCTTTTCTTTTCTTTTCTTTTCTTTCCTTTCCTCTCCATTCCATCCCTTCCCTTCCCTTCCCATTCCCTTCAGACTTTTTCTTTGCTTTCCTTTCCATTCCTTTCCTTTCATTTCCCTTCAGACTTTTCCTTTCCTCTCCTCTCCTCTCCTCTCCTCTCCTTTCCATTCATTTCCCTTCACTTCCGTTCAGACTTTTTCTTTGATTTCCTTTCCATTCCTTTCCTTTCATTTCCCTTCAGACTTTTCCTTTCCTCTCCTCTCCTCTCCTCTCCTCTCCTCTCCTCTCCTCTCCATTCCCTTCCCTTCACTTCCCTTCAGACTTTTTCTTTGCTTTCCATTCCATTCCTTTCCTTTCCTTTCCATTGATTTCCTTTCCTCTTCTCTCATTCCCTTCCACCTTTTTTTGTTTTCCATTCCTTTTCTCTCCTGTCCTCTCCTCTCCACTCCACCCCATTCCCCTCCCTTCCCTTCAGACTTTTTCTTTGCTTTCCATTCCTTCCTTTCCTTTAATTTCCCTTCAGACTTTTCCTTTCCTTTCCATTCCATTCCTTTCCCTTCCCACTTTTTCTTTGCTTTCCATTCCTTTCCTTTCCTTTCCTTTCCTTTCCTTTCCAATTTGTCTTTCTTTTCCTCTCCATTCCATTCCATTCCCTTCCCTTCCCATTCCCTTCAGACTTTTTCTTTGCTTTCCTTTCCATTCCTTTCCTTTAATTTCCCTTCAGACTTTTCCTCTCCTCTCCTCTCCCTTCCCTTCTGACTTTTTCTTTGCTTTCCATTCCCTTCCTTTCCTTTCCATTTCTTTCCTTTCCTTTCCTTTCCTCTCCTCTCCATTCCTTTCCTTTTCTGTTCTTTCCATTCTTTTCCTTTCCATTCCTCTTCTTTCCTCTCCTTTCCATTCCCTTCGGACTTTTTCTTTGCTTTCCATTCCTTTCCTTTCCTTTCTATTAATTTCCTTTCCATTCCCTTCGGACGTTTCCATTCCATTCCATTCCTTTCCTTTCCCTTCAGACTTTTCCTTTCCTTACCTCTCCTCTCTCTTCCCTTCCAACTTTTTCTTTGATTTCCATTCCTTTCCTTTCCATTTCTTTCCTTTCCTTTCCTTTCCTTTCCTTTCCTTTCCTTTCCTCTCCATTCTTTTCTTTTTCTGTTCTTTCCATTCTTTTCCTTTCCATTCCTCTCCTCTCCTTTCCATTCCCTTCAGACTTTTTCTTTGCTTTCCATTCCATTCCTTCCTTTGCTTTCTATTAATTTCCTTTCCTTTCCCTTCAGACTTTTTATTTCCATTCCATTCCTTTCCTTTCCCTTCAGACTTTTCCTCTCCTCTCCTCTCCCTTCCCTTCCGACTTTTTCTTTGCTTTCCATTCCTTTCCTTTCCTTTCCATTTCTTTCCTTTCCTTTCCATTCCTCTCCTTTCCATTCCCTTCAGACTTTTTCTTTGCTTTCCATTCCTTTCCTTTCATTTTTATTAATTTCCTTTCCTTTCCCTTCAGACTTTTTATTTCCATTCCATTCCTTTCCCTTCAGACTTGTTATTTCCATTCCATTCCATGACTTTTTATTTCCATTCCATTGTTTTGCTTTGCTTTCCAACTGTGTTCCACAGGCTGCTTTAAAAGTTTGTTGATTGATGCATTTAAATGGCAGAGCCTAAGGCACAGGAGTGCATGCTCTGTCAAGTGTGCATTATCTAAAGAACCATTTCTTATTCGTTGAAAATGTTGTGCTATATTCCTCCAAAAGGTGAAAAAAAGCCAAATGATTTTAAATCCTCACTTAATCCAGCTCAGTAAAATTCTCATACTGTACACATTTCCAATTAAATATTGGTAATGTATATTTATAACTACTGTATAATCACAATTACTTGTTTCACTCTAAGCCTAACCTCCAGTTTCCATCAACAAACCATTCATCTCAATTTGTTTCTTTTGTTTCTATCTCCCATGATATCATAGAGGAACCTTTTTAAGTTCCATGGTTCTTTAGAAATACATCAATCTATAGGTGCTTAAAAGAACCCAGGAGGGCTTTACTCCGTTAACAAATGATACCTCCAACCAATATGCTGATCTAAAACGATCTACAATGTCACATTAAGGACTTTTTAGTCTATTCAAAGTCAACTCAAGAACCCTATACAGACAAAAATGGTCATTGATAGCAAGAGGGGTTTATTGCTGCAAAGAACAAATAAAGAATCTTTATTTTCAAAAGTGTATATGGGATTAATAGAAATAAAAAAGCAGCAATAGTTTTACGTACCATCAGTGGTCTCCTCTCCCACCAGTGGTTCTCCATCCTTGCTGGCATAAGAAGCGAACACAGACACCTGATAACGTGTTTCAGGTGTGAGGTTCTCCAGCAGACTTCTGGTCACATCTCCAGGCACCACCTTCTTCCCAGACTCCTCTGAAAAGAGAGACCTCCAGTTGACATGATACTCCCTCACCCGTCCTGGAGCGGCGGTCCATGACACCATAAAGCTAGTGTCCGTCACATCACTGGTTATCAAGTCTCTTGGGGAACCCAACTCTGTTGGTGGCACAAAAAAATAAGTTCAGTATACAGCAGAGAGGTAGGACTTATGAGATATCATTGATGTTAAAGGGTGGGTGGTGCAGATAAAGCTCAGGCCCAAATAGTGGAAGGTTTCTGGTTCGAGTCCCACCAGGAATTGTAAGCTATCACCATTGTGCTCTCGTTTGATATCACTGCCATCAAACATCGTGTGAGCCATCTTGAAGAACCATCTTTGAATTGAATAAATTTGAGAGATATGGTGAAGTATGGTTGGGTGTCAGTAATCACCCCATGATATGATGTGTACAATATATTGCATAACATGTCACGATACACTATATTGCGATACATGTCAAAATCCGTTGCGTTACATGTCACTATCCAATATATAGCGATACGTATCACAATACAATATATCGCAATACATGTCACGATACAATATAAAACGTTACATGTCACAAAACAATATATCACAATACATGTCATGATACAATATATTGCGATTCAAATATCACGATACAGTATATAGCGATACATAAGTCACTATACAATATATTGCGATACATACAGTATGTCAATATACAATATATAGCGATATACTGTATTTCACAATACAGTTTATTGTGATACATATCTTTATACAATATAGTGTGATACATTTCTGACAATACAATATCATGTCATGTCGCAATACATTATTTTGTGCTACATGTCACAATACAAAATATTGCAATACATATCACGATACAATATATCGCAATACGTCACAATATAATAAATCGCGATATGCAGTATGTCATGATACAACATACAGTATAGCGATATATGTCATGATACAGTGCACTGCAATACAAATCACGATACAATAAATCGTTATACATACTGCATGTCACAATACAAAATATCGTGATTAGTTTCCATGAGAATTGTTAGCGTTTCCCTTAAAGAGGCCCTATTATGCTTTTTGGGATTTTACCTTTCCTTTAGTGTGTAATATAGCTGTTTGTGCATGTAAAAGGTCTGTAAAGTTACAAAGCACAAAGTCCATGCCAAAGGGAGTTACTCTCTCCCACAGACAACACTGCTCCTGAACTGCCTGAAATGCCTGGTTTGCAGTCCAGCCATTACTTCCGTGACTTAGCTATATTGCTATGTAACACATTTGCATAATGCCCGCCTAAGGGCTCCTTCGGTTATGGTAAGGGGCGTTACGTTTCTGACACATGCTCTAAGCGGTTGACCAGTCACAACAGACTGGGCCAGCTGACCAACCAGAGCAGAGCTAAAACAGAGCGTTTCACGCAGAGGGTGAAAAGAGGTGCTGCAGCAATGTACAGTATGACAAAAATTATGTGTTTTTTGAACATTAAAGCATGTAAACCTATTCTAATAGACCCCCAAAATAAAATTCTGAACCTGTAAATGAGCATAATAAGGGCTCTTTAAAAAATAGTGAATCTGAGGATTCAGTTTCAATTGCTCTTGCACGCCGGTCTCAGAGTTTTCCCTTTTTCAGATGACCTACTTTTTCATTGTTGAACTGTAGGAAATGATATGAATACACAAGCAGATCAATAAAAATACTGATACAATATCATGAGAAAAAGTACTGTAATATATCGCCATATGATTGTATCTGTACAGCCCTATGGTGGTATAGTCTGTTCCTCACACAAAGCTATCGAATGGCCATTATGAGTTGTATGGACTACTTTCCTTTTTTTTCTTTTTGTGCTCTACATACAAAAGAAAGTCATACAGGTTTGGAATGACATGAGGGCAAGTATTAGGGTGAACTATTCCCTTTAACCTCAGATTGCCCCAGGGGAAACTTCCCTGCAATAACTTTTCTGTAAGTTCTTTTGTATAAAAGCATCTGAGAATCGGCAACCTACTGTACTTCCTAGGGTATGTGGATTCTACTCATCTCTCAGAAAAAGACAGACTTATAATCAGGAAAAAGATTTCACTCTATGCCGTATATTAGTAGCATCACCCTGGGCCATACTCTCTGGTGAAGAACATTAAAATGTGGTATATTTAAAAGACAAACAGGCCATTTCTCATGATGTCTATGGTGTCATTGCTGCAGGTGTGCGCAGAACTGCAACCAGCACTAATTCATTCATGTGAAACAAAACTTAACAGCTGCTAATAAAGACTAAAGTCAATGCACACACACACACACACACAATTTCCCCTTGAGGTATTATGAAACCCACCACACAGTTCAAGCTGCTTTTTGTGACCTCTTTCATTACAGCTAAACTTCACATGCAACTTGCTTATGGATCATGGGACAGTCTTATATTTTGCATTATTTGTCAACCGAATAATTTTTATTTAATTGTGGGACAGATTCACAGGTCGGTTAATCATGTTAGATTTATGTACCACCAGAGATATGATCTCCAGACATTTTCAGTGATGTAAAGACAGATGTATTCAACTCTTATTGACTAACACTGCCAATTTAAAGCTTGTTTCTGACTACATTCTTTAAATGGACTCAGAAAGACAACAGAAAAAACAGAGTGACTTGTGGATACCCACATGCTTGCATATTCTAACACAAAGTAGCATAGATTTTTCTTCTCTTTTTTTAAACTCATTTCAATCACTGCAAGGTTTTGAGACTTTGCAGAAGAAGGGATGTTTGCCAACCCATAAGTTTCTTTTCGAAAGCACTGCATAAGACAAATCTCTACAAAACCACCATACGTAAACTCCATCAAAGGACCATCCTCGGATGTCTGATCCCTTCCCAAATCCATAATCATCCTTTATCCTTACATCCTTCTCTTTTTGTCTCCCGTTCTGTCTCATGCTATGATTATAAGTCCCTACAAATTGCAAAAAATTGGAAACAGTACAACTTGTTGAGTAATGCAACATCAAACATCTTTTCTCAGTATATGAATTTCATATGCATTTCTCTAGTTTTCTGAAGCAGCCAAACAGCAGGATTTTATTTGACGGTGCCTTTAAAACAGCCTTGAAATTCAAATGATCTTTTGTATCCATTTAAAGCCGTAACTCCATTCAAAACGCCGACACACCATCATGTGCTGCTCAGAAATCCAAACCCTCCGTGCCGTGTTTTTGAAGTTTAACCTCATGTCAATCACCGGGAAAGCACAGGTGCTGGGAGAGCTTTTGGTCAACTTCTTCGTCTGTTCTTTATGTACATCTCCAGGGTCATGGACTGGACAGTGAGAGCAGCTTGAACGCATTACTTGACATGGTAGACAGGAAGAGCTGTCCACCTCTGAGGATACCAGGTGATGCAAACACATTGGATGAGAATGACACCTTTATGCTTGCTTGGATCTAGCTTATTGAAGACTTAAGATTTTAATTTAATATCCAGGTGTAACACTATACTATCCTTCGATGTGATCCGGCTCCATTCAATTGATCATGTGCTATTCCGGCAAGAACATAATGCAAATTAATCCCATTGGAAACGCAGGTAACACATTCCATATGTGTGATAACTCATCACATCCCTTAATTTGGTTCAAGTCCTTTGCGTGTGAACAGGTGGAAAATCTTTTGTGTTATTTTCAGCTGGACAGTTTATTTAAATTTCACGGTTGTTGTCCAGTGAGGTCACAGACATGCATTTATCAGAGCAACAACTTCAAAGTTTAGGGTAAAAGACATTCACTTTGCAAACTACATCAAAACAGCCTCGATGGAAGGTGCTAATGTCAGTTATGCTATTCAACTAACATATTCATGATGGTTTATTCATTGAAAGCAAGAGATATGTTAACATGAACTAAAAATGTATTGTAATCCACTGCCTGGTCTTATTGTGCCCAAGTTATTTTAAAGGAAAGAAAATGTGTTTGTAATCTTTAATTAAAATTTGATTTGTACTATGTGTAACTTGCTGTATCTCTGAAGTGGGCACACTCTGAGCAAGTCCTGTCCTACATTTTTTTCTCATTGAATGTGTCACATTACCAATGTTGCGATCGACCTTTCATGTTGACTTTAATATGTAACAATTCTTAGTTCAACATTGCTTGAATAAAAACATTTAAAAAATGTACAATTTATGTAAGATATATGGAAACAATTATAATGCCATGTAGGCAAGGTCTTCACTGTAATTTGCTGGAAATCATTGTGGTTGCGATAATTGGACGTATGCTTTTCACCAAGAGGACTCCCAGCACATAGACAGGTCAATACTAAGACAGCATGAATTGATTCAAAATGTATGAAGGTGTCTTGGTAGACAATTGTAGACATCTGGGATTGTAGGCCTTCTCCTTTCTGCAAGTGGACGTGGTAATCTCAGATTGAGGACAAAATGGAAATCTTTTAAGATTCCCTTTTCGAGTCTCCTCATAAACACAGTACTGGGTGACTGTTCTACTCCCAGAGTGGGATGGAGCTTCATAGTTCCTGCATTATGTAATTATTTGCAATAGAGATCTTCATTTAGCTTAGCTCCCTCTGTCTCAATGAAGTGATGAAAAAGATAAATCACATTTCTAGATTTTAATGTCCATTTTCAGAAATCGGTCCATGATGCTTCGGGAAATGACATCTCACAGAACTTCAACAACAGCTACTGTGACTTTAAGGGAAAATTTCTGCCACCATTTCCTTATCCTCATGTCTTTCAAAGCCTGTACTTCTTTCTTCCGTGGAACACAAAAGAAGATGTTTAACGGAATGTCCAAGCTGCTCTTTTAGTGATCAAAACATACAGGGGCTGTTAAGCTCCAAACTGGATTAAAAAAGCATTATAAAACCACCAAAACAGTAGTCTATACTAGAGGTAGACTGAAATATCGGTTTTACATTTACATTTATTCATTTAGCAGACGCATTTATTGAAAGCAACTAACAAAACGTACACAATTAGATTATTTACTCATTATTTACTAATTAATCTGTGCCTTTTTGGAATTATCGGCTATCTGCAAAAATCTATGCCGAAAATTGCTATTTTTAATTTTTTGTGTGTGTGTGTGTGTGTTCCTCTGTGCCTGGCACTGCAACTTGGGTGTCCAGTAAAACAACGGCTTCTAGAGGTGACAATATTCAACCATATTTGTATCCTCACATCAATGCAAATGTGGTTATTTTGATTGAAAAATGCAACTATATGGAAACGTGCCCTGTCAGCACATACAACGAGTCTCAAAGTTCATATGTTGTGAATAATAATTGTAAAAAACTCTTTTGGTGAAATATAATCCTAAATCGGTTGAGTTGAGTTGAGTTAAGTTGAGTAGAGTTAAAACCTAAACCAAACTAATAGTGATCTAAAATCACATGACAGGTACACAAAATAGACATTCTTATCCTAAACCAACACCTAAACCTAACCAATATTGGTCAAAAACAAAATGAGATATGAAAAGCACATTTTCTGAAGCAACCACTTCATCTCATGTTGCTTCTATGACACTTTCATCTCACGTGCTTGTGCGCTTGACTGGTCTCCGAGTCCAAAGTCCAATACAACTGTAATAAGTGTGTAAATGTAGACGAGTCTGTTACACAAGCATTCAAATGTATCATTTTTCAAATGATGCGTTAGAGTAAATGTGTGTCGATATCATAACATAGCAGTGAGTATTTTTTTATTTGTGTGAAAGTGAATAAAACGCACAGTTGTTGTAGCACCTCTAGTGTTAATTTCACCAGGAAACTGCAACAAAATGTAGAATTCTGCATGCAAAACTCAGATTGCAAAAAGAAGTTATAGTAAGGTTTGATCTATGAGACTAGGTTGTATATAGGCTATAAAAAGCTTAATTTGGTAAATACAACTGAGCCAAGTCTCTGTCATTTCAAAAGTCCTAAGGAGTCCCAAAATAAGTATGTGTATTTCGGACTTGTTCATAGTCCCTCGTTATGCTCAGAATCTTCATTTTATCTGGTTATTACTGGGATTTTGGCTGCACAATAAACTGCATCTGGGATATTACTAGTTTTGGACTATTCTATGTCTATGCCCGTGATAGTTAGGAAAGGCTAAGAAAGCTTTTCAACATTCTATAAATCGATTTTAAAAACTATCGGCCGATAAATCAGTTAGGTATCGACAAAATCCACTATTGGTCGGCCTCAAATCTATACAACTCATGCACTATATTTCAAGTCTTCTGAAGCCATATGATTCGTATAGACTACTTTTATGGTGCCTTTATAGTACTTTATGCTTGACTGCCACTGGTCACTGTATGCATTCATCGTAGAAAAATATAGAAAAGGGCAGAGTCAGCAATCTTCAACCTGTTCTTTTGTGTTCCACAGAAGAAAGAAAGGGTTTGGAATGACAAAATATAGACAGAATTTTTATTTTGGGGTAAAAGGGTTTATTCAAGTGATCATTCAAAAGCTTCATTCTCTTTCTGGGCTTCAAGCTCAGGGCCTCAAATTTGACTGTGGTGGTTCAGTGACATAAGATTACTGGCATTCAGTAACTTATGATTTAGTATTTAAACTAGAACAGATCTGGGCAAGCTTTGCTGCTGGTAATGTCATTAGTGGATACTTAAGCCATGTTGTTGTATCTTAAAATCCGGCCTCCTGAAAATCCCAAGAAAGGGAATGTACATAATTTCTCTGTGCTTCAGCATGAAAAATGGAATGGGTAGAATCAGTAGGCTCCGTTCAATCCATTTGTTAATCCTTCCTGACAGGAACTGATGTTAAAAATGCCCCCAGTCCTTCGAAGGCTGAACAAATAGTATTACTGACAATCTTGCTGTGTTGAAATGCCCTCACAGTATTAAGAGAATGGAATGTGTGTCTTTTACGACTGATTACATAAACTATTTTCAAAGTATAAGTGTTAGACTTGGGGAGCACTGGGATATGACTGATATCCTCTGGTATTCAGAAACCTTAGTGCTAATGTGATAATTGTGTATGGGTGAATACTTGAAATAATGTATTAAGTCATTCAGCAGATGTTTTAATCCAGAGTGATGTACAGAAGTAGTCAAACGTCTTGCTCAAGGGCACAATGGTGACTCATAACTCGCTCCATAATGGAATCAATCCAGCAACCTTCCAGTTGCCAGCCAGATGTTTAACCACTACACCACCCTTTAAGTAATTTTGTACATCATGCATTTGGGTGACTCTCACAAAATTTGTCAAGAAAATGTCATGGTCATATTTCATCCCAAACACCCCGAAATAAATAATAAATTACATTTTACATAAAGAAAAAAAAAAATTGTATTTGCATTGAGACATTATTTTTTATGACAATTATTCAATAATTCTTATTA
Organism: Myxocyprinus asiaticus; assembly: GCF_019703515.2. Lineage (NCBI taxonomy): Eukaryota > Metazoa > Chordata > Actinopteri > Cypriniformes > Catostomidae > Myxocyprinus > Myxocyprinus asiaticus. The sequence continues at coordinate 3,792,780 of NC_059368.1, read as the reverse complement.
CAGTAATATTTTTAGTAACACTTTACAATAAGGTTCTTTTTGTAAAAATGTGTATATGCATGAGGTATCATGAACTAACAATGAACAATCTATTTTACAGCATTTATTAATCTTGTTTAATGTTTATTTATATAAATACAACTGTTCACTGTTCATAATGCATTAATAATGGTATAATTTACAACTACTAATTTAAAAAAAAATATTAGTATTTGTTGCAATTAACTCTAACCAAGATTAAGTGCTGAAAAAGTGTTATCAGAAAATCTCATACAAAAACTATAATACAAAAAAAAGTATATATATATATATATGATATATGCATATACTGTATATATATATATATATATTTATATATATATATATATATATATATATACAGGTGCATCTCAATAAATTAGAATGTCGTGGAAAAGTTCATTTATTTCAGTAATTCAACTCAAATTGTGAAACTCGTGTATTAAATAAATTCAATGCACACAGACTGAAGTAGTTTAAGTCTTTGGTTCTTTTAATTGTGATGATTTTGGCTCACATTTAACAAAACCCACCAATTCACTATCTCAAAAAATTAGAATATGGTGACATGCCAATCACCTAATCAACTCAAAACACCTGCAAAGGTTTCCTGAGCCTTCAAAATGGTCTCTCAGTTTGGTTCACTAGGCTACACAATCATGGGGAAGACTGCTGATCTGACAGTTGTCCAGAAGACAATCACTGACACCCTTCACAAGGAGGGTAAGCCACAAACATTCATTGCCAAAGAAGCTGGCTGTTCACAGAGTGCTGTATCCAAGCATGTTAACAGAAAGTTGAGTGGAAGGAAAAAGTGTGGAAGAAAAAGATGCACAACCAACCAAGAGAACCGCAGCCTTATGATTGTCAAGCAAAATCGATTCAAGAATTTGGGTGAACTTCACAAGGAATGGACTGAGGCTGGGGTCAAGGCATCCAGAGCCACCACACACAGACATGTCAAGGAATTTGGCTACAGTTGTCGTATTCCTCTTGTTAAGCCACTCCTGAACCACAGACAACGTCAGAGGCGTCTTACCTGGGCTAAGGAGAAGAAGAACTGGACTGTTGCCCAGTGGTCCAAAGTCCTCTTTTCAGATGAGAGCAAGTTTTGTATTTCATTTGGAAACCAAGGTCCTAGAGTCAGGAGGAAGGGTGGAGAAGCTCATAGCCCAAGTTGCTTGAAGTCCAGCGTTAAGTTTCCACAGTCTGTGATGATTTGGGGTGCAATGTCATCTGCTGGTGTTGGTCCATTGTGTTTTTTGAAAACCAAAGTCACTGCACCCGTTTACCAAGAAATTTTGGAGCATTTCATGCTTCCTTCTGCTGACCAGCTTTTTAAAGATGCTGATTTCATTTTCCAGCAGGATTTGGCACCTGCCCACACTGCCAAAAGCACCAAAAGTTGGTTAAATGACCATGGTGTTGGTGTGCTTGACTGGCCAGCAAACTCACCAGACCTGAACCCCATAGAGAATCTATGGGGTATTGTCAAGAGGAAAATGAGAAACAAGAGACCAAAAAATGCAGATGAGCTGAAGGCCACTGTCAAAGAAACCTGGGCTTCCATACCACCTCAGCATTGCCACAAACTGATCACCTCCATGCCACGCCGAATTGAGGCAGTAATTAAAGCAAAAGGAGCCCCTACCAAGTATTGAGTACATATACAGTAAATGAACATACTTTCCAGAAGGCCAACAATTCACTAAAAATGTTTTTTTTATTGGTCTTATGATGTATTCTAATTTTTTGAGATAGTGAATTGGTGGGTTTTTGTTAAATGTGAGCCAAAATCATCACAATTAAAAGAACCAAAGACTTAAACTACTTCAGTCTGTGTGCACTGAATTTATTTAATACACGAGTTTCACAATTTGAGTTGAATTACTGAAATAAATGAACTTTTCCATGACATTCTAATTTATTGAGATGCACCTGTATATATATATATATATATATATATACAGTATATATGAATAATGACTATTATTAAAATTGCTAAATATTTATACATTATGGTAGTATTTTGATTTATGCAAAAAAAAAAATCTTGTTTTACTGTAATACAGTAAAAAAGTATTTACAGTAATGAGATTCAAATGAGAATCTTCAATGAGAACAATGAGAAAACTTTAAAACATTAAACATTACAGTAATGAATATTTTGGGGGAAATGTGCTTAATTGTCATGAAAATAATGTCACAATGCAAAAAATGTTAAATGAATGTTTCAGGTGCATTACAAGTTAAGCTCAATCAGTCGACAGTATATGTAGCATAATGTTGATTACCACAAAGAAAAATGTTAACCGCAAATATGGCTGTTACAGTAATGTACTTACAATGGATGTGAATAGGGCCAGTCCATAAACGTTAAAATACACACTGTTTCAAGAGTATAGCCACAATATGTAAACAATATACATGTTAGCATGATTTTAAAGTGATAAAGTCGCTTAGTTATTTTATCTGTGTAAAGTTATATCCAATGTTACAACTTTGTTGCCATGACGGCACAATGCCAGTAAACCCTGTAAGCGATTTTATCACACTAAAATCATGTATAATGCTATAATGTTTACATCTTGTGAATATACTTTTGTAACCATTTGTATTTTAAAGTTTATGGACTGTCCCCATTCACTTCCATTGCAAGTGCTTTTTTAAAACAAAGGAAGAACGAGTCGAAATTCTTTTTTGTGGTGATCAACATTATGCTACAAATGCTGTCAATTGAGCTTAATTCGTATTGAACCCGGAATATTCCTTAATATTATTAGTCAGGGGAAAGTTATCAGGATGCCTGAACATACCCTCCAGTGTGGTTCCTGTGCCCTGCAGTGGATCTCCAAACCCGGAGGAGTAGCGTGCCTTCACGGCCAGCTGGTACTCTGTGCCTGGTTGCAGGTTCTTCAGCACCGTCGCTGTGGTTTCACCTTTAACCATCACTTCTTTGATCTCACCGCCCGCTGTGTGTTGGTAAGACACACGGTACTGAAGGACCCTTCCTGGCGCAGCCGCCCAGGACAGCTGCATGGAGGACACAGTCTCGTCAGAAACACGCAGGTCTCTCGGCGAGCCACGTTCTATCAGACAAAGGAAGAGTGAGCAGTTAGAAAGGAAGCAGGAAAGGAATTATTACTACATGTAGGGTGAAATAAAAAAGTAAAACTATATTATTGCATTTTCTGATGAAAATGTGAATAGTGCATGCATGTGCAAAACTCTAGGAAGGTTGCCAGATGTTGTATTTTTCAAAACTGTGACGAGTTACGCACCAAATTTTAATAGTAAGGGTTAAAGGTTTTTTTGCATATTCCTTGCATTAAGTATATGTGGTAGTAATAGTGATGCTTGCCTAGTGATGCTGCAAGAAACTATGTTGAGAAATGGGAGTGAGAAAACGAAAACCATGGACTGGAACGCAGTCAATGCAGAGATTATACTAAACTAATACATCCAGAAACAGGGCTTGAACAAATGAGCAAAGTCTTGACCTGGGATTTGTTCTTTGCCTCTAATAAATGTGGACAGAGTACAGCTACATTGCTGTAGGCAGCCATTAAGATGCAGCTGGCTCATTTTTGGACACTAACTGCTCTCAGTCTTGATAAAGAACCGTGAGCTGTTGGCTGAGCAAATAAGCATTTGTCGCCAACATTTCAATACGTACGTAAGCACAACACATTCTGGGAAATGTGCTAGAGTTTTGGTCAAAATCAACTAGACTTGGATTTTCCATTTATTTAAGATGTTTGGCTGCTCATCCAATCATCACAAAGTCTTTACACCAACAGTTTCCTGAAATCCCAGCGATTTACACCTCCAGGGATTGACTCCCACAGCAATTTGCAAGTCTGGTGATGTCAAAATGCCAGGGAATCCTCAACAAACGCTTGGATGAGTGCTCAAACGTCTTAAACAAATGGAAATTGGTTAATTTTGACTAATAATTCTGCCAGGAGCTTCTACGATGACCTGAATAAGTGGCCCTTTCCCAAATTGTGCACTTAATGTGGATTTGTGGCGACCCATTTGACATTTTATGATTCAGAAAAATGCTCACTGGCACCCCTTTTGTGACTGCTATGCACCCTTGATATGCCTATTTGCAAATGTGGACTTCACAGCGTTGTTGTTGTTGTTGTTGTTGTTATTATTATATAATAATAAAATGACAGAATCTAATGTCAAAATGGTAAATTTGCTAATCGCAATTAAGAAAAAAATATGCGTTAAAAGTTTTAAATTAATTGCATGCGTTAACACGTTAACTTTGTGAGCTCTACTCGAAACCTTTACAATCCGCCTTTGTTAAGCGTGAAAATACCACGACATACCTATAATACTAGATGTCTCAGAGAAATGTAGCATTAAACGTATTCAGGTGATCAGTTATCACCAGTGTTGGGTAAGTTACTCTAAAAAAGTAAATAATTACAAACTACTAATTACATCTTCAACAGTGTAATTAGATTACAGTACTAATTACTCTGTCTGAAAATTAATTGCATTACTTATTACTAATTACTTTCTAAAACCCTTATCAACCTCGACCAGATGAAAAATACAAGGATAGACATGAAACTGTTCTTTTAATTCTTTCAAATAAATCATATAAAATCAAATAAATTATTCATCAAACTGGCCAAAGAATTTAAGGGGGCAGCGTTAAATTAGAAAACATATATTTTAACATTAGACGTTAAATTTTGATTTTAAATTCACTATTGTTTTATATAGAAATGTTCTAGAGTCTATATACAGTATTTAATGCAATTACATCAGAAGTAACTGTAATTAAATTACTGAAAAATTAAGAGTAATCCCTTACTTTACTTTTTCAATGAAAAGTAATTTAATTACAGTAATTAATTACTTAATTAATTAATTGCCCTAAAATAGTAATACTAAATCACAAATAAAAAATAATTGTACTGAAAAATGTAAACTAAACTAAAAGTAACAGTCATGGAGTGACAACTAACAAAAATCATACAAAATAAAAGATCCACAAAATAAAAAATATTTTTTTTACCCCCCCCCGATACCCCTTCACATCTTCATGGTCAGGCTACAAAAATAATCTTGACGATAAAGTAGGTGTTGATCTGTTTATGCAGAGGCTGGCCTGTGCTGGTGTAATACCTCACTATGACGCATTAGTAAGGAGGAAGTAGAGAACAAGTCATTTTGGCACCTTGGTTTCAATAAAGCCTTTTTTTGGACTAACGAAGAAGTTTTCGGTTCTGAAAATTACAGCATGTTTTTATAGTGCTATGAACTCTTATATGTCAAGATATCATGGTAAGTTTGATTTTCCAATTCATGACCCCTTTAAAATTATGCAATGCATCGAAGTTGCATTGATCAAATTAAGCAAATAACACAAATATTGAGTTTTGTGGGGGGGGGGTTTGGTTCAAAAAAGTCTCCGCTTTCAAATTATGTCACATAATTGTCACATAAGGGGGAATGAAGTAGGGGGGCGTTCATCAAAAAAAGGTTGAGAACCACTGTCTTAAAACATCTGCTGAATGTTGTTCTAACATCCAAAAAGGGATTTTTTAAGAGACCTCTTTTAAGAGATCATATTTTTTCAGATGAAAACGCACATCAAATGCACATCTGGATGACTTACGTATGCAGTCAGGGTGGCATTTAGGACAGGGCCAATGCAAACCTTCACAGACACTTTCTGCGGAACGTGACATATTACAAAACATCTGCCACCTGTCGTTTCTTACTCTGAAAACCTTCAAACAAATGTCACATGATCTTATTGTAACATTCCTTCAAAAGATCAATTCCACTTGCTGGACATAAAAAAAAATAGAAGAAGAAGATAAAGGTTGGTGCTCTAGGTCATTCTAATTACCTTCTTTGGTTGTTCCATCGATTTGCATCTGAGGCCCAACACCTGCTGGGTATTCAGCCGCCACAGAGACACGATAGGTTGTGATCGGGTCAAGTTGTTGCAAGATGATGGTAGTGTCAGGGCCAGTTGTTGCCGTCTCTAGCAAGCTAGTATCCCCTTGGACTGGGACGTACGTGAGTCTATATCGCATCACGGCCCCCGGAGCTGCTCCCCACGAGACACGGAAACTGTTGGTGGTCTCCTCGGACACTCTGAGGTTGTTCACGGATCCTTGTTCTGAAACAATGGCAGCATAAAAGTCACAAAAACGTCAAAGGAATAGTTCCCCCAAATATGAAAAATGTGTCATCATGCCCTCATGTTGAAGAAAGAAAGTCATAGGGATTTGGAACACCATAAGGGTGAGGAAACAAAGACAGAATTTTCATTTTTGGAGGAACTACCCCTTCAAAAATCTCAAATGAAATGTTTATAGTAATGAAGCGCAAGTGTTTTCTCCATTTAGTATTTTCCTCTATAGGGATTTTAAAAAATCCTTTCTAAAAGAGTTCTAAGCCAACCAGCTCCGAGATGAATCACAACATTACAACATTTAATATAAAGCAAAATATTTATAGTAGAAAATATATAAGTAGTCTGAGAGTGTATGGAGTCCAACTCGATTGCATCATTTGCAGCGTGTCATGCAGTGGTCACTGTTTTGGCATGCTATGTTGGCCACAATTCTTCTGATTGTTAAAGCGTTTCTCTTCAGGGTAATTGGTAGTATTGTTCTTCAACATGGACTGATGGCTTCAACCAAAGCATCTACAATCGATTAACAATCGCTTCTGGTTGTTCTGTCTTTAAAGGTTTAAGTTATTGTTAAAAACGTATTTGCCTATAAAACATTTTCATAGAATTATTACTTCTGGATCCCTACTGTTGCGCTCTATTAGCTTAGCGGATATTAATTTAACAAAATGTACATTTAGATAGAATAAACAACTGATGCTAACCTTCTAGCGTGGTCTCAAAGTCAGTTAGGGCGAAGCTTTCTCCCTTCTCATACTGGGCGTAAACTTTGACTTCATACTTCGTGACAGGCGTGAGGTGAAGTAAGACAGCTGTAGGAGTGTTTCCTGGCACAGAGAGGGAGATGTAGCCTGCATCTGTGTCCACGGCAGGCCTGTACTGCACTAGGTAAGACTGCACGTCCACGGCATCAGTTATCCACGAAGCTCGGAAACTCCTGGAGGTCACCTCTGAGAAGGTCAGGGACCTGGGTGCAATCAAACCTAAAAAGAAGAGCAGTTTATAGAACTATGTAAGGTTCTTCCCTTTGGTTTTCCAAGAGAATTAGAAAAGTCACTTTGCATTTCAGAACCTCAAAGGTTGCAGTTTTATTAGGGAAAGATTTTCAGCGAGAAACAATTTCGGTTTCTCACGGCAAGCTATTGAATGGTTTCAAAAGACAAGTAATGTAGTCCACAAGTCATATGGACTACTATTTAAAGATATGTTCCGAGTTCAGTTGAAGTTATGCTCAAATAACGGCCTTTGTAGCATAATGTCGATTTCCCCCCAAAATATTTAGATTTATTTATTTATTTTTAAAGAAAAAGCAAAAATAACAGTTCTTCTTCCAGCTGCTCCTGTTAGGGGTCGCCACAGTGGACCATCTGTGATCCACATATTTGACTTGGCACAGGTTTTATGCTGGATGCCCTTCCTGGCACAACCCCCAGTGGCTTAGGGACTCTCACTCACACCTATGGGGCAATTTAGAATCTTCAAATCACTTAACCTGCATCTTTTTGGACTTGTGTGGGAAACCAGAGCAAACCCACATGAACACAGGAGGAACTTGCAAACGCCACACACAAAGGCCCAGTTGAGCCAGGACTTGAACCTGGGACCTTCTTGCTGTGAGGCAACAGTGCTAACCACTGAGCCACCCAAAAAGAAAAATAGCAGTGACATTAAGCAAATGCTGTTGATTGAGCTTAACTTGTGACGAACCTGAAACATTCCTTAATTTTAAGGTTCTTTATTGATTCTTTTCGTGCAGCCTCTGATCACTGCCTACTTTCATTGTATCTAAAACAAGTAGCCTAAACATTCTGCTACATGTCTTCTTTTGCGTTCCACAAAAGAAAGAAAATCAGACAGGTTTGGAGCGACTTCAGGGCGAGTAGATCACATTTAGTAGATAACATTAACATTTAGTACATATTGGTACTAAACTAAAAATCCAAACATTTGGTTGTATGGTTCATCCAGACCAAGACTTTAATAAATGTAACAGTAGTTTGCATTAAAATCAGATGCTACTCACTTCTCCTCTTGATGTTTAGAAGCTCCTGCTCGATTCGCAGGCAGATGGACTGGGTTAGTTCATTGGAAATCCTCTGGAAGGCATCAAAGTCCTCTACTGTGTACACGTGGGTCTCCACTGGAGGATTAGCGATGGCCTCCAGCTCCGACCGGACGGCGTCTTTCACGCCCACTGCGAAAATTTCCACGTCCGAGTTCCTAAGCCGAGCCGCTGAGTCTTTAAAGGCATCTGAGGACTTTCCATCTGTGATAAGAATCATAACGTGAGGTACGTTTGTACGAGCACCTCGGGTTGGAACAAAGATCCTCTCTCTCACATACGTCATTGCTTTGCCCGTGTTGGTGGACCCGCCGCGGTAAGGGAACGTTCTTACGGCTTTGACGACAGCGCTCAGGTCATGGTGGGTGTTCAGGTAGAACTCAGTGTGTGGGTCTCGGCTGTACTGCACCAAGCTGATTTGAACTTTGTCAGCCCCGATATCAAATGTGTTGACCAGGACTTCCAAGAAAGCTCGTACTTTTGCGAAGTTTGCCAGTCCAATGCTGTAGGAGCCGTCGACCAGGAGAACAACATCAGCTTGAACATCCACACCAAGAGAACATTCTAAAACAAACAGAAACTTTGTTTAAAATAAAGTAACTAATTAATTAATCAAATACAATATATAGAGCAGACCGAACATTCATTCAAACCGAACGCGTTTTATGCAAAAACAATAAAGCTAAACAGAGCGCAAGGAATAGAACAGAATGCAGGTGTCTCGAGTGTGTTTTTAAAATTTGAAGTTCTTTTCAAATTAACACACTGTCTAAGGCCCCATTTACACCTGGTATTAACATATGTTTTGGCAGATACATCTGAAATGGGACAACATAAAGAGAGGTGTAAATGGAGTACAAAACTTTTGGGATTTGTCCACTACAGCCACATTCCAAGGTGGGGAAAGTGGTCAAAAACGTTTTTAGATAGTTGAAAATATATAAGTAGTCTGAGAGTGTATGAAGTCCAACTCGATTGCATCATTTGCAGTGTGTCATGCAGCGGTCTCTGTTTTGGCGCATTATGCTGGCCACAATTTTTCTGATTGGTTGAGCGTTTCTCTTCAGGGTAATGGGTAGTATAGTTGGTAGTAATGTGACTATATTGGGCTCGTAGTGTAAATGCTCATCTGTTTTAAATGCGTAAGAACAGCAACAGAGAATCGTCTACTCACCTGTTAATCAATCATTGCGCTAAAACCAGTTAAACAAGTTTAATCATGCAAAAATACACTGACGCAGTGATTAATGTATGTCACTATGAAATCAGAAACCCTCCCCTTGAAATACGAATACAACTGGCCAAAAGAGACGCATATTACGACCAGCTGTAATGGTGATATCTCGCCTGACCACTTGTGATGGGATTGTCCAAAATGCATCTTAATACCTGGTGTAAACAAGGCTTAAAAAAGTGACGCTCATGCGTGATATGCTGAAAAAAAAAAAAAGCAAGACGTAGCGTAATGTTACGTGTCAGTGTAGTGCATGTTTTCATAAAAACAATTAAAACACTGCAGATCGAATTCGATCTGACCGGGCCTTAAGGGTGCATTCGCACATGCGTTAAAAACAACTAGAAGAAGTGCAACAAAACTTAACAGAATGTACGTTTATAGGTGCACTGTGCTAAAGTAAACACATAAATTGCTTGTCCCACCCCAGATTAATCTGATTGGTCCATTGTTTTTAAACTGATACAGATTCGCTGTGCTGCGTGTCAAAAAGTAGAACCGTTTTTAACATGACATGGCGCATAAAAAAGTGGTGCTCTTGGCGCAAGATGCTGAAAAAAGGGTAAGACACAAATCTGGTGCATGCGTACATAGACCAACAATTAAAAAAGAAAAACGTGTTATAGTCTACAGGCGATGAATGGACATGAACGGTTTCCTCACCCAATGATAATTTAACAGGCTGGGTTTTCTCCATCGCCAAAACCGGTTCGCTGGGCGTCAGACCTTTGAGTGCGAACAGGCTGATCTCGTATTCAGTGTCAGGAGACAAATCTCTCACGTTCACTGAGGTCTGAGTGGGACCCACATACAGCTCCTGACGTTTGCTGCCAGCCATCATGGGAACCAGTTGTACCTTATATCCAGTCACCTCCCCTATAGACGCATCCCATGTAACACGCATAGACTTGGACGCAACCTCTGTGACTTGCAGGTTTGATGCTGGTTCAACAACTGCAAAATATTACAGAAAAACACAAATATTGATGTCAGGCTTAATGCTTTTGAGTTCAATAATCATTTTCTTATTTATTGTTTTGTTTTCCAGTAAAAAATTCTAAACATCCTAAAACAACATAATTTACAAGTTTATTATCATCTTACGTTATTTATAGCCATTTTGCTTCTTAAGTTAATTTAGCTTGTTATAAGGATGTTTAGACATTAAAATATCTAAACATCCATAAAAATACGGATTAAAAATTTTTCATTTTTTTGCTATGAAGCAGGTTTACAGTTCTGTTATTGTTTTGTTTACCTTCCTCGCCGCTAACCAGAGAGTTCAGTTGATCATCTACACTTGTGCACACCTGCGTAATGAGCGATTTCTCCACAGCTTTAATCATATCAAAGTTTGGCACCGTGTAAACGTGTGTCCTGTAAGGCGTGGAAGACATTTGTTTCAATTCTTCCTCATCTGCCTCTTTAATCCCTGAAGAAAACACAATAAATAAAGCATGACTTTTTTCCCCCAGAATTACTTGTGTGTGGATGCTTTTCTGGAGAGCTCAATTTAACAAATCCACACTGTGAAAGACAGCAGTTTCTGCGCACCCAAAGTGAAGATTTCAACACCAGCATTCTTCAACTTTTTGGCATAACCCTCCACAGGGTCCTGAGATTTCCCATCTGTGATAACTACAGCCACTTTGGGGAATCCTTTACGGGAACCAGACGCCTCTGTGAATATGTTTTTCAGCAGATAATCCAGAGCATCACCTGTACGGAAATGACAAAACCATTAACGCAAACGCAAAACATAACTTCACAAATGAGATCCCATTAATACATCAATTGTTTCTCATAGATAACAATGAGATTAAATGGAGATCAAATGGAGACTTTTGCTTATGTTTCCTGTTCCTCAGATGTTTCTCCTGAGAAAAAGACCCCAGTAATCTCACGTGTCTCAACAATGTCTCAGACTTTGCTCAGATTTCCCAAGATATCAAAGTTTGCAATCTAAATTCAGAGATCTCTATATGAACTCAAACATTTCTCATTCAATTCTTCCGAGACCAAATTATACTATCCACGTTTTTTCATTTTATTACCATTAATGTATGTCAACAACGATCTCTTTTGTGTCTATTTTTATTTCCTCTTGGAAATGTACAAAGTTGATCTTTAAACCATAATAACTATGAACTCTTTAGAGCGTAACAGTGCCCACCCACTTTTTCAGTCGTTTTGGTTCTGGAAGTATTTGTCCCATTCAATTTTTCCATAGGGATTTCATAAAATCCATTGTAAAAGAGTTCTAAGCCATAAACCAAATCACAACATTACAAATTTGGTTTGAAGCCAAAAAAAGTTTGAAAATTGGATAAAAAGACAAAAAAAAGGAAATCCCATGAGGTATTGCGATGACATAATTCAATAAAAAATAATGGAAACTATTGATTTAAAGTTGTAGATAATAAGTTAAAAAAAACAATATTTGTAAAGAATATTGCAAAAAATATATATACAAATATGAAAAAAGGGAGGCCGACTCGATTGCATCATTCACAGTGTGTCATAGAAATGTTTTTTGCTGCGATTCTCTGATTGGTGGATAGTTTTAAAGTTTTTTTTTAAAGAAGTTGAAATAACGTGGAATGATGGTTTCAACAGAAGCATATACCATCGATTAACAACCTCAGAGCTCACGGTAGGTCTTTCTTTAAAGGTTTTAAAATTATCGTTAATAATCAGTTCCCGAATGGAAAAAATTAATGGGAGTCTCTTGAGCTCTGAGAGAGAGCAACCTCTGGGCAATAAAACTTTCCTTTGGGTAAAAGTAAGGAAATATAATTAGATATGATGATGTGCTGATGTGCTGATTTAATTCAGTCAATATGAATACATTTGTGTGAATTTGGTACCTGTCATGGTGTTGCCGCCCTTGTATGGCAGATTGCTAATGGCTCTTAGCAGATCGGCCCGTTTGAAGTACTGGTTCAGGTTAATCTCAGTTCTGGTGTCAGTACTGTACTGGACCACACCTACTCTGGTCTTGTCCTCTCCAAGGTCAAACGCCCCAGCCATGGCACCTATGAAACTGCGGATGAATTTGAAATTGTCCCGCCCAACACTCCAAGAGCCGTCCACCAGGAAGACAAGGTCAGCAATGACACCTACAGTGCATTCTGTGTAAAAAGAGAGAGAGGTCAGAAGTCAAAGAGTTAGAAATAAACAAACTCTGCCCTGGTAAAACATCTAACCTTGGGATAAATTCTGGAAAGAAAAAAAACCATTGATGACTACATCCTTAAACATTTCTAAAATATAAACCAACTGAGTTCAAGCAGCCACATTTGGTACAGAACAAAACATTCAACTTATTTTTCCATTTGCGAAATAAAAAATAATAATAAAAAAACACTATTAGTATTATATATTCCAATTCCAGAAAAGTTAGATGTTAGGCAAAATGTTAAAGACTGATTCAATAAACATTCACTTTCATTGCTTCTTTTTTTCCATACAGTGAAAGTGAATGGTGACTGAGACTGAACAATTTGTCTTCTAGGAAACAAAGAAAGTCATACGGGTTTGGAATGACATGAGGGTGAGTAAATGAGTTTTTGGTGAACTACCCCTTTAAGCATTCTTCAGATCAGGTATTCTGTTACATGCAATGCAAACGCAACTTGTTTTACAATGGTTTCTTCGACATACTTTGACACGGAGAGTCTCTACACTTCAAAAATGTGATTAGGCAAGTCACTACTAGTCCCTGTCTCTCTCTTGAACACCATTAATCTCAGTCCTCCACACGGTTTGGGAACAATTTCTCATCTTTCAATCACATTAGCCCTAAAACACAACTTGCGGAATTTGCTGTCCATGAATGGATTGCATTGGTTGCACCTTTGGTGGGTTAACGGCAGACGGGACAAGACAGGATGTTGTGGACGTATCGAAGCTTGCCTGCCCTTTATTAAGGTAATTAGATTAATTTATTTTCCACATGTGCCAGTGGAAGGGAAACATTACAGCTCAGCAAGCAAAATTGGATTTTGTTACGGTAACTAACCGTTTTGGTATTTGGAGGCGGGGGGTGAGTGGGTGTATTTTCCACTTCTGCTTAATGTAGGAGAGGAAAAGTAGAGCCGTTCACCTTCATCTGGAGGAAGATGCCCCAGAGCTCTTGTAAAAGAGAGGAGCTGTAATGCTTTCCACTCTCAGGATTGCGAGGCTTAAATTTTTATTTCAAATCAGGTGCATAGGGGCCACTTACAAACTCTCACCCAGAACCCAAGGTTAAAAATGCTGGAAACGCTGGCTCACTTGAACATGTCTGGAAAGTTAATGCTGAGTAACAAGCTAAAAGTTATCGGGAATCATAAATTCAGACAGAAAGAATAGGGTACTGACTAGTCTGGAAACTCCCTATAAAATGTGGTGACCACAGAGAAATGGAAAAAGCCTGGAGGTGTTGCGTAAAACAAGAGTGTTTAAAACAAAGATGTGTACTTACTGATGGAATCTGAGACCTGAGGTTTCCTGGAGCCTCCTTCAAAACCGCTTGATTGGACTAAAATGAAAAATAATTAATAAATATTAAAGCAAACGTGTTCTTTTCTATACACAGGGTTTACACAACTTTTTTCATTGCTTTCCATGACTTTTTCAGTCTGTAAGTATTGATAAAAAAATATTTTATAAAGACTGCATTTACAAGAGCTATTAAAAATACTAGATACTACTATACTAGAGATACTAAATATTATATTAGAGCAGAACAACAAAAATTTAAGGTAGGCTCCAAAAGTCCACTTTTTTCACTGAAAGATAAACTAAAAATGTAAACACGAAAAAGTTATGATATACAATGAAGAACTATTTGAGATTCAGCACTATTTCTAATACATACCAAAAAAACAAAAAAAAAACATATTTACACTCAAAAATATTTTAGCCTATTTTAAAGATTTTCACATTTAAATTTCTTAACAAAATTCCAATTAATTATATGTAATGCTAAAAAAAAAAAAAAAAAAAAATACAATTGAAAGAAATTGTTCCCTATCTGTCACTCCCTCGATGTTGTGTCGATGTAGTGACACTAGGGGTCACTCCTGGGAGCCCGAGACACCTCTGGTCTTTGATAAAAGGCCAATGAAAACTGGCGAGTGGTATTTGCATGCCACTCCCCCAGACATACAGGTATAAAAGGAGCTGGTATGCAACCACTCATTCAGATTTTCTCTTCGGAGCCGAACGGTCATGCTCACTGAGCTGAATTCCCACGACTGTTCATTCACCTCTGCTGGATCTGACAGCGCATTTCAGCGGCTTCTCCCCACTCTGCACTGGTGCACTGCAGAGAATGCCCCTGGGCACTTCGGCAGAAATAAAAGAGTATATTTCTCTAAAAGAGTACATTTCTCTAAAAGAGTATATTTCTCTAAAAGAGCGGCACACACAGAACGTCTTTTTAAAGATGCTTCTTTCTAAAGATGCTTTTCCAATTGTGTGTTATTCCTGTTGCACTCGTTATCTCTTGCCTTCTGACCGTCACGATCACTGTCTTTCGTGTCTGGGCACTGCTCACGTGGAGACAGCGTTCGTGAATGGTCATGTTCTCATTGAGAGGACATGTCCATGGCAACGATGCGGTCGCGGCTCACCTTCGTAAGAAAGCAAGCCACTCCAGAGGCTCCCCGCCTCGGTCCTTTTACCCACGGGTATGAGGCCAGCACGGCTAGCACTGGGGGAGATTTGGGGACCCCAATGTGACCGCCTCCACCGGGTATCCCCCCGCAGACCTCCCATTCCCCAGCACGCTCGTCTGCCCCGATCGGGCTTCCGGATTATTCCGGATATTCGGAGCCTGCGAAAGTGATGAGCTCTCGAGCGCAGCATCGGAGAGTGGGCTCGTCCAGTCGGAAGCCTCAGCTAAGCTCCTCCCTTCGGGGGACGATTGCCCAGTCACAGGCTGACGCGGAGATGATGACATGCTTTCCCGGGTAGCCGCGATCGTCGGCTAGAGTGGAACCCTCTGCTCTTCCCTGAACCCTCGCGGCTCGATGATTGGTTCCTGGGCTCGCGGTGCCGCTCAAAGCCATGCCCCGCCCCCCCTTCCTTTCTTCCCGGAAGTGCATGAAGAGCTGAAAAGGTTGTGGGAGGCACTTTTTACTGCCCAGTCCCGATCTTTTCAGCTTCCCCGCCCTCACTACCCTCGATGGTGGGGCGGCCAAGGGCTCTTCGGCAATCCCCCAGTGGATAAAGGCACTCGCGGTGCACCTATGCCCACAGAGCACCGCCACCTGGCGTGGGTGCCCAAAGCCCCTGTCCAAGGCCTGTAGGTTTACGTCATCTCTGATGGCCAAGGCCTACGGTGCCGCTGGACAAGCCGCCTCCGCCCTGCATGCCATGGCTCTCCTGCAAGTCCACCAAGGCGCTAAAGGAACTGCACGAGGGTTCAAACAGAAAACAGCGGTTCCACTGAAACTTTTCCAGAGGCTCCTAGAGCATATGGCATCCTCAGCGGTGGCCACCCCGCTCGGGTTGATGCATATGAGGCCGCTTCAGCATTGGCTCCAGACTCGAATCCCGAGATGGGCATGGCACCACGGGACACATTGCGTGGTCATCACGCCGGTCTGTCACCGTCTTTTCAGCCCTTGGACCGACCTCTCGTTTCTACGGGCAGGCGTTCCTCTAGAACTGGTCTCCAGGCGCATCGTGGTCATGACAGACGCCTCCAAAATGGGCTGGGGCGCTGTTTGCAATGGGCACACAGCTGCCGGCTTCTGGACAGGTCCGCGACTGCATTGGCACATCAACTGCCTTGAGTTGTTGGCAATTCTGCTCGCCCTGTGGAGGTTTCGGCCATTGATCCAGGGCAAGCACGTGTTAGTTCAGACAGACAACATGACAATGGTAGCATATGTCAACCGCCAAGGTGGTCTGCGCTCTCGTTGTATGTCACAACTCGCCCACCGTCTCCTCCTCTAGAGTCAGCAGCACTTCAAGTCACTGCAAGCCACTCACATCCCGGGCAACCTCAACACTACAGCGGATGCGCTGTCATGACAGGTTATCCTCAGGGGAGTGTGGAGACTCCACCCTCAGGTGGTCCAGCTGATTTGGAGTCGATTCGACAGGTACAGGTGCACCTGTTCGCCTCCCAAGAATCCTCCCCACTGCCCGCTCTGGTACGCCCTGACTGAGGCCCCCCTGGGTATAAACACGCTGGCACACAGCTGGCCCACTGGCATGCGCAAATATGCATTTTCCACCTGTGAGCCTACTTGCACAGACCCTGTGCAAGGTCAGGGAGGACGAGGAGCAGGTCATCCTGGTAGCACCCTACTGGCCCGCCCAGGCGTGGTTCTCGGACCTCACGCTCCTCGCGACAGCCCCCCTGGCGAATTCCCCTGAGGAAGGATCTTCTTTCTCAGGGACGGGGCACCATCTGGCACCCGCAACCAGACCTCTGGAATCTCCATGTCTGGCCTCTGGATGGGACGCGGAAGACCTAAGCACCTGCGGTGGTAGACACGATCACTCAGGCTAGGGCCCCCTCTACGAGACGCCTGTATGCCTTTAAGTGCTGTCTGTTCACTAAGTGGTGTTCTTCCCATCGGGAAGACCGCCAGAGATGCACAGCCAGATCAGTGCTTTCCTTCCTGCAGGAGAGGTTGGAAGGGAGGCTGTCCCCTTCCACCTTGAAGGTGTACGTTGCTGCCATAGCAGCACACCATGATGCAGTTGACGGTAAGTCCTTAGGGAAGCACGACCTGATCATCAGGTTCCTAAGAGGCGCCAAGAGGCTGAATCCCTCCAGACCATGCCTCGTTCCCTCATTGGACCTCTCTGTAGTTCTTGAGGGTCTACAGAGAGCCCCCTTTGAGCCTTTGCAGTCAGCCGAGCTTAAGGCACTCTTCTTGAATACTGCCCTCCTGACTGCGCTCACTTCCATCAAGAGGGTAGGTGACCTGCGAGCGTTCTCTGTCAGCGAAACGTGCCTGGAGTTCGGTCCGGGTTACTCTCACGTGATCCTGAGACCCCGACCGGGCTATGTGCCCAAGGTTCCCACCACCCCTTTAGGGACCAGGTGGTGAACCTGCAAGCGCTGCCCCAGGAGGAGGCAGACCCAGCCCTGTCGTCGCTGTGTCCGGTGCACGCTTTACGCATCTATTTGGATCGCACGCAGAGCTTTAGAATCTCTGAGTAGCTCTTTGTCTGCTTTGGCGCACAGTGGAAAGGAAGCGCTGTCTCCAAGCAGCGGATCACCCACTGGCTCATTGACGCCATAACTATGGCATATGTCGGCCAGGACATGCCGCCCCCGGTAGGGCTACGAGCCCATTCTACCAGGGGTGTAGCGGCTCCCTGGGCCCTGGCCAGGGGTGCCTCTCTAACAGACATTTGCAGAGCAGCGGGCTGGGCAACACCCAACGCCTGTGCAAGGTTCTACAACCTCCGGGTGGAACCGGTTTCGTCCTAGGTAGTGGCACGCAACACAAGCGGATAAGCCCAGGATAGCTTGCCGGGTGTATCGCTTGCACATAGCGCCTTCCACCTCCTTTTGAGCTGAAGACGTGCGCCATTAACTCCCAGTAGTGTTCACAAGTTTGTTCCCTGGTTGACTTCCTCCGAACCCTGTGGCAGTCGAGTTTTCGGTGAGATTCGCTGCCGGCCCAGTACACGCGCTAACTAAGAGCCCTGTTCTGGGGTAGGTGCTCCGCATGTGGCGGTTCCCTGTAAGGCTAACCCCATGCGATATATATCTTCCGCTAATTCGTTTCCCTGTTGGCAAACTGCATCTTCCTTGGGCAGAGCCCTTCTGCCCCAGTCTCCATGTTTGTAGTAACTCCTCCCCCATTGGGCAGGATCTACCTTGAAGACTCTCCACATGGTTGGAAAGACCATGTGATGTGTTTTTCCACTTAAATATCCCCCCCTCTCTTTGGGCGAGGTGTGGTCTCCGCTGTGTCTTCCCCTTGGGAGGGACACCCCCCCGACTAGACCTGGCGGCCCAGTCGGATAATCCCCCCACGACTGGGTTAAGCCTGCCTCTATCTTTTGGGTAGTCGACTTGTCCCCAAGACACTCATAACTATGTTGGGGGAGGTTACGTGTCGACCTGGTGTGCTGGCTATGAGGCACATAGTAGTCTGCCCACCACAAACCGCCAGTTCACGTAACATAGTTCAGCCAATTGTGGCATTTCGTATAGGGACCCCTAGTGTCACTACATCGACACAATGTCGAGTGAGTGACATATAGGGAACGTCATGGTTACTTGTGTAACCTCCGTTCCCTGATGGAGGGAACGAGACGTTGTGTCCATCCTGCCACAGCGCTGAACTACCCGCTGAAATGGCCGGACCTTATATCGGCTCCTCAGCATAAAACCTGAATGAGTGGTTGCATACCAGCTCCTTTTATACCCGTATGTCCAGGGGAGTGGCATGCAAATACCACTCGGCAATTTTCATTGGCCTTTTATCAAAGACCAGAGGTGTCTCGGGCTCCCAAGAGTGACCCCTAGTGTCACTACTTCGACACAACGTCTCGTTCCCTCCATCAGGGAACGGAGGTTACACAAGTAACCATGACGTTTTATAAAACGTAAATGGATAAATCTTAACGTTATCTTCTTTCAGTGTCTTTTCATTCTCAAATTGTTATACTGATAATATAAATTGTTATGTAAATATTCTGTATTAATTTAGAAAAAAGTAGAAGCATTATATTAGAAGCATTATTTACCCCAAAAATAATTTTTAGATACATACCAAAATTCTATCAAACTGAATTGCAAAATATTTACAAATTTTTAATTTAAAATGTAATTTAAAAACCTAAATATTTAGAGTTATATTTAATTTTGTTAAAAATTATACTTTTACTTTAATGGAATTTTGTTATGAAATTGAAATGTGTAAATCTTTAAAAAAATGCTAAAATATATCTTTTTTTGAGGGTATATGCAAAATAGAAGCATTTTCTCTAGTAGTTTCAGACTTTTGGATTACATTTTATCTTGACTATGTTAATTTCCATGATTTTTACGATTATACTAAATTCCGTCATTTTTTTGAGGCCCAAAAATCACAGTGATACTTGCAATTTTTCCATGACCGAGGGAAAATTGACAAACATAAGGTATAAGATTGCTTTCTGCTTACTTGTTATTTGACCAGAGATCGGTATACTCTCTTCTGCTTCAGAATATGAATTTATCGTAACAACATAATCCACATCAGGTGTCAGATCATTGATGGAAGTTTTGGTTGAGGTTGCAGGCAGTGTGAATTCTTGAACAGTTTCATCTACAGAGAGCAGAACATTTGAATTTACAATGTTAAATGTCTTATCATGATGTACATTCTGCTTAAAGATAACATCTTGATAACCATAATGTTAAGTAGATAAATCTAGATGAACTGACATGTGAACTGCATTAGCAAAACATTTCAATGACTCCTCAGAAGACAGCAGAGATTTACAGTCCATGTTTAAATCATTTTAAAAGTGCACGCCAGAACGGAGTCACCTACAGTTGCCCATGGCAGTGAGTTTTAAGGTTAGTTGTCATTTACCAGATGCATTTCTATCTAAAGCAACACACAGTTAACTAACCACAGGGATGGTTCCCCTAGAGCAAGCTTTGCTAAAGGGCACAATGGCAATACATTATGAAATGCCCCATGTAGGTCTTGAAGAACTTAAAGGTTATATCACCAGAACTTTAAAGACAACATGAAATCTAAAACCACCATATTTACTTTCTTAATACGTGTTCCCGGTCTTATTGTGCATTATTTATCAGTGCACATTATTCCAAAGTAAAATAAAAATGGTGTCTGTAATCTTTTATCAAAATGTAATAACTTGTTCCGAATCTGAAAAGACTTTTCTGTTTGACTGATGTCACAGAGGCTAGAAATGTTAACGAATAGTCAAATGTCAAATGGCTATTTAAGCATTGTCTGTCTCCATTCTGGTTGAAACACCCACTTTTCATGATCCAATCAATTCCCGATCAATAATGTCAAGTACAGCCCTACATTGTTTTTCTCATTGAATATCCCGTTTCACTGGGAAATGCATCACATAATGGTTTGCGAACACCATTTCATGTTGCCTTTAACAATCAAGAAAGTGTTATAAAAGCTTTTAACAAGCTCATCTTTGTTACTGTACATTTGCATTATGTGTACTAGCTAGGAAAGAAAAATCGCAAATTACATCTCTTTAATTGTTTCTCCTTGATAGATTGAGATTAAATGGAGCCTAAATTAGACTTTTGCTTAAAGGAATGTTACTTGTTCGATAAAAGTTAAGCTTAATCGACAGCATTTATCATAATATTGCTGATCACAAAAATTCAACTCATCCCTCATTTATTTAAACGAAGAAGAAGAAAAAAAACACGGTTACAATAAGGCACTTGTTACTTGGACGTAAATGGGGCCAGTCTATAGACGGTAAAATACTCATTGTTTCAAAAGTATAGCCACAAGACGTAACCATTACATATGTTAACATGATTTTAGTGTGATAAAATCGCTTACTTAGCTTTTCTGTGTAAAGTTATATCCAATATTACGTTATTGTCATGAAGATGCAATGCCAGTAAATGCTGTCAACCTCTAAAAGCCATAATGACAGAAAATCCCAGATTTTATTACAGTAAAATCATATTAACATGTATAATGTTTATGTCTTGCGTCTATACTTTTAAAACAGTTTGTATTTTAACGTTTATGAACTGGCCCCATTCATTTCCATTATAAGTGGCATACTGTAACCGCAATTTTTGCTTTTTCTAAATAAATGAAGGGCGAGTCCTAACTATTTTTTGGTGGTAATCAACATTATGCAACAAATTCTGTAGATTTAGTTTAATTTGTATTAAACTTGAAACATTCCTGCTTTCCCTTAAGAACCCATCCCACATGTGTCTCTTCCAGAGTTTGACCACTAAAAATCCAACATGTGTGAAACACTTTCATTGGGTTACCCACCTGTATCAGACATTACTTGTATTCTGAAGCCCTCGATCCTTGTCAGTGGTTGTTTCCATGTCATTTGTACTGTGTTTTCATTTAAAATCTTAAACCTCAAGTCTGACGGTGGCATTACTGTGGAGAGAAGGGGTGAATCAAATTATTTCCAAGAAACCACTCTAAAAAGCTGTATGTATGTGAAGGTTTATGGGCAAAACCAGGACTCAAAGCAGCAAGAAACATACGTGGACGGCGGCCATTTTGGGTCAAAATGACATCTGTTTGAGCTGTCTGACCGTAGGGCCATTGACTACTCAAGCATAGACACGTAAAGAGCGTTTAACAAAGGCCTAAACAAAACATGAGGCCGTAACGTGTGACGTGCATGCAGCTGTTACAGCCAACCCAACATAGTTAGACAAGCTGTGTTCAACTCAATAGCAGTCATCACAGATACACAAGAACTGTTAATTGTGCAATGGACTTGAGGAAAGTTGGTGTATTTGCAAACACTTAATGTGGTCAGTTTTCATTGCAAACCACTTAAGAGAGTGCACAATGACAACAGTGTGCATGTGAACGTTCTTTTCATGGTAAATGATACCTTTAATGAGATATGAAAATAAAGCGTGGTGACACACAAATGAATATATGAACAAGAAGAGGTTATGTAACATGGGACACACCAGTCTAGATGATCTAGACAGAAGACTGTTGGAGACTCATGCATTTGTACATGAAAAGTTGTTTGCAACAACTTGTGGGACTAAAAGACTTCATGTACAAGACGCACACATATAGGATTTTGCAATATTTTGAAGTGATATTCGTTAATGTTTATTTTGTGTGTGTGTGTGTGTGTGTGTGTGTGTGTGTGTGTGTGTGTGTGCTCTTTAAGCCTCATTTATGAAACATGAGCAGAGCAAATTTCAGTGTAAATAATTTGTGAAAACATTCTTACGAAAATTTCTGAATTTGATTCAAATGCAACAATTTACACAGAAATTTGTGAATGAGGCCCATTGAGTTTGATATGTTAGAATCAGTGTGGAAAATATGGGTTGTGTGAAGGTCGGAATATCACAATAAAATATTTTGTGAAGCCGTGGCTCTGGTCAAATTTTGACCAGGGCTTAGGCTTGATCAAAACAGATTCACCAAAATCAAGATTTACCAACCTGGTTGACCAGCTGTCACAATCGGTTCCATTTCAGACTCCGAATGGGTCCCACAAAACCGCAATCACATTTCCACAAGCAAATAACGGGAAAAAATCCCATTTCTAGATTTATTTTTATTTAAGAATTTTCTTTTTTATCTGTTCAATCATGAGGAATTATGTGGGGGTTCAATTAAAGCTTGAACCCTAAGGAAGTTAAAATAAAAGTTTAAGGACTCTTTGAAGTACATTTTATTATTACATAAACACATACTGTATACTCGTTATTTAGTACTTCATAATAGATTTAAATATCACAGATATATTATTGTTGTATTAGTGTTTTGTTTAGTAAGTCTTTATTGTTGAGGTTGACTATCGTTCAGCTATCTGTCAGCAGCAATTTTGTTTGCGTAAGATAAACCTGAACAGATTGCGCCCTGAAAATTCCTATAAAAGAGTTGACAACGCCTCAAAAGTCTTTGTAGAATTAATTCACTGTATTCAATCCAGTCCTGTTTTGGTGCAACCAAAACTATATGTCTACAGTAACACATTCAAATGAAGACCTTTTTGTATTTTTCCATATGTCTGAATGAAAATGAATTATCAAGAACTTGCTCTCACTTTTCTAAGAAAATAAATGTACAGCTCATGTTTTGTCTTTTTGTTCCAGTAGACAGTGGTGATGGAAACTTGGCCTCCACGTGAAGATTTTTTTTTTTTTTCCATGCAATAAAAGCTGTAAAATGTTCCACTATACTTTCCACTGAACATCAGCAATGTATGCTTTAACACCCTGTGGTATATTCAGTGATTTGATATGGTTAAGTCACAGTTTTACTGCCTCTCATGCTGTTCAAAGCCACCAAGGAGCTCAGTTACTGAAACACATAAATACTAAAATACATGAAGCCTGTTTTACTAGAGGAAAAAGTTTAAAGTAATTCTACTGTATAACCCCAATTTCGAAAAAGTTGGGACAGTATGAAAAATGCTAATGAAAACAAAAAGGAGTGATTCGTAAATTATATTCACCCTTTGCTATATTGAAAGCACTACAACTAGTATTGCAACACACTCCAAAAAGGTTGGGACAGTCGATTGTTTACCACTGTGAAACATCACCATTCCTTCTAATAACACTTATTAAGCATTTGGGCACTGAAGACACAAGCTTAAGTTTAGAAAGTGGAATTTTCCCCCAATCATCCATTATGTAGGTCTTAAGCTGCACAATTGTTCGGGGTCTTCGTTGCCATATGGTGCGCTTCATAATGCACAACACATTCTCATTTGGAGATGGTCAGGACTAAAGGCAGGCCAATCTAGCACCCGTACTCTCTGCTTACACAGTCATGAACTTGAAATCCAGGCAGCATGTGGTTTGAAGTTATCCTGCTGGAAAATGCAAGGACGTCCCTGGAAAAGACGGTGCTGGATGGCAGTAAATGTTGCTCCAAAATTTGTACATATATGTCTGCATTCATGGTATTCTCACAGATGTGCAAGTTACCCATGCCATGGGAACTGACACACCCCTGGCCCATACAGACACTGGCTTTTGGACCTGACGCTAATAACAGTTTGGATGGCCCTTTTCCTCTTTGGCCCGGATAACACGACAGCTTTGTTTTTCAAAAACTTTTTGAAATGTGGACTGTTCAGACCAAAAAACACAGTTTCACTGTTCTACTTTCCATCTAAGATGAGACCGAGCCCAGAGAAGTCGGCAGTGCTTCTGGACAGTGTTGATGTAGGGATTCTGCTTTGCATAGTAAAGTCTTAACTTGCATCTATGGATACAGTGGCGAATGGTGTTGACTAATAAAGGTTTACTAAAGTAATCCGAAGACTATGTTCATGATATCCATTACAGATGAATTATGTTTTTAAGACAGTGACGTCTGAGGGATCAGAGATAACGTGCATACAGAAGCGGTTTTCGTCTTGCCCTTTACGCACTGAGATTTGTCTAGATTCCTTGAATCTTTTAACTATATTGTGCACTGCAGAGGGTGAAATGCCCAAAATCCTTCCAATTTGTCTTTGGGGAACATTGTTCTCAAAGTGCTGGATTATTTGCTTAAGTATCTGTTGGCAAATCAACAAGTCTCGAATGATCCTTGCTCTTGAAGGACTAGGCTGTTTTTGGAGGCTCCTTATATATTATGACACGATTGCCTCACCTGTTTAACATCTCCTGGTTCACATTGCCTTGTTATTTCAACTCATCAAATTGTTATTAGTCTTAAATTGCCCGTCTCAACTTTTTTGGAGTGTGTTGAAATCATCTGATTTGAAATTACTGTACATTTAAAAAAAAAACAAAAAAAAAGAAAGAAAGAAAATTCACAAGGTAAAACATTATATCATGTTTAGCTGTAGTGCTTTCAATATAAGGGTGAATATAATTTCCAAATCAATCCTTTTTGTTTTTATTAGCATTTTTCATACTGTCCCAACTTTTTCGGAATTGGGGTTGAATCTGGCTGAGATGTCTTGTCCTCTGCAACTGATTATGTGTCTGAAGATGCATATGGAAAATATTCAGAACTAAACCTCACTCATTAATAAGATTTTGGTTGATTTGGCATTATGTTCTCTAATCAATCATTTGAAATTAAAAGATATAACAGAGGATAGCCTTACAGTTGTTTTGATGACTAGCAAGTGTAGAAGTATCACACTGAGATAATTTTGCATTAATGTCTGTTGGTAGAAAGACAAAAACAAGACTGAATTTCCAATTTTCCCCGTTTTATTGACATCACAAGGTTTTTTTTAGGTTTTTTTAGCAAGTCTTAAAGGATGCCTACAGACCCCATGAAATGGCTTGATGAGCACAGTTTTCTTTCCCTGTGTTGACCCACTTCCTAGGAAAACGAAACAGGAAGTGGGGGTGTGACATATCGTAGAGCTCATCCCTTTTGTTTCAGTAGCTAATAACAAAACAAGGACCCAAAGCTAATGCTGCCTTCACGAGTTCACGTGCTATCGGAATGATCATAAATACAAGTTTCCTACACGAAAGTTTCACATGAACGTCCCCCTAAAATCGTAATTACAACTGGGAAACTCTGGGATAATTTTGATATCTGAGTTTCCGAGTTGGGTTGAGATGTAAACATTCAACATGTCGGACAAGAGAACCATTTCAGTAGTGAATGATGGTTTTATAAATGTTTTTAATTTTCGCTTGCCTTTTCAGTCATTTATATTTTTGCACATTTTTACACAGAGAAAATAGCATGTATTTGACCAAAATTCCATTATCGTCAGCCAGTTGGCAAGCATGTATTATGGTGTCAAAATAAGTTGAACGTGACGAGCTCGTAATTACAACTTTAGAAGTGGGAAGTAGGATAAATCTGAAAGCACGTGAAAGCAGAAACAAACATGGACTTAAAGCCACAAAACTCCAGTTTTGATTTTATTGGGTTTTTAAAGTCCTTAACTAGTGTCTAAAATTTCTAAAAATGAGAAATTGCACTTAGAATCTCTTAAAGAATAGAATCTCTTGATTGAAGGATTTTAACTAAATTTTTGTTCATGAAAATTTCCTAAAAAAATTCAAATGATGAATCATATGTCATGTTTACTGACTACACGAATCTGGGTAAATTTGTGAAATTCTTTGGGAAACAATAGAACACATTCATAACACCCTTAAAAAGAAGCAAACGTTATTATGCAGTTAAATAAGTGCAGTTAGGAAAGAAGTATGAAATGATCTAGACTGCTGGAATAAAGTATTTCTAATGTAAGAGAGAGATTTGTTGGCTGTTTTACCTTGCGCTCTCACTGATGCCAGTACTGTGAGTGTTAGGAGAGCGGCAGCTGCCAAATGCCTGATTGACATCTTCACTCCCGTATCAGCAGACCATCAATCAGCCTGAAAAATTAACCATACTGCAAACACTCTATACATAAATCTATCTGAAAAATACCAACCAAATCACACACTCTACTCACACACAGCACACTGCAAGAGATCACATTCTACCTTATTTTAAAGCACTTTTCATTCAGTATTCCTGCTGTTTCTCTGGACACCGTAAAATGTGTTTTCCATGGTTAGTACTTAAAAAACAATTGTTACATTTTCAATGACTATAGTAAGCCACAGTGGATCTCAAGATACATTCACTGCAGCACTTTAAAAGTTATTTCTCCCAAAAATAAAGATTTCTGTCACCCTCATGATATGAAGATATTTTGTAGAATGTCCAGGCTGCTTTTTTCCATGCAATGAAAGTGAATGGGGCTAGGGCTGACTGTACTTTTTGAGCACCAAAACGGACAAAAAAGCAAAATAAAAGTAGCCCACGCAATGTCTGTGCTGTGTTCTAAGTTTTCTGAAGCCATACGATAGCTCTGTGTGAGGAACAGTCTAAAAAAAGGTTGTTAATGTTGATTTTTATGTCATTTTTGGAGCTTCACCGCCTCAGTCCCCATTATGAAAAAGAGCCATCTGGACATCTCCTTTTGTGTTCCATGGAACAAAGAAAGTCATACGGGTTTGGAACAACATGAGTGTGAGCAAATGATGACAGAATTTTCATTTTCATATTTGCAACAAAATAGGCTCAGTTAGTGCATGATGTATGTCACTGCAAACTTCACTGATTCATCTGTTTAACATCGGAAACTGTGAGTTCATAGACTATATGCAATCGTCTGGAAATTTGCCTGATCTGGGACCATGCATTAGGAGAGGAACACTTTTCTGAAGGATTCTTGCGCCCCCCTGCTGTCGGGCATGGACAAATGTAAACTTCACATCCTGACGTTCATGCTGAGAATATCTGTTTCTCTCTACCTGAAAACCTTGGGAGCACTTTTGCTAATTTTACAGGGTCTGTGTTACATATATTGCATGTTACTAAAATTACAAGTGTAATAACAACAGCAATGTATAAACAAAAGCAACTTACAAAATATGTTTACATTACGTGCATGCTGTGCATTAATCATTAATTGCAAATACTCAGCAATATATGCACTGGAATTAAATTTCAGCACAGTCCTGCTGTAAACTAGAAATTAAACTAGAATTAATCTAAAACTTCTTTAAACAAACTTTTTCCAATTCTTCTAAAATTACTGTAATTTCAGTTTTATGACCTCATGCACACCAAGAAACATCATGTGACATTTGTACTTTTAAGAATGCATTTGTCATATGGCAGGACCTTTCAGATGAAAAAGTTTAAAAATGGAAAAAACATATGATATACACTTTTCTTAATTCATATACTTAAAAGTTCTACCTGAAATCGCTATTAGACTTATGTACTTATGTCAGCTACCCAAAGTGTGACCCAAACATTTAACAATACATTGCATATGTACAGTATATGCACAGTACACTAAAAAAAATTATTTTAAGATTTCCGCATTTCAATTTCATAACAAAAATATATCAAACTGAGTAATTTTTAATAAAATAAAAACTACATATTTTTTATTAATAAGTGTAATAACTTTATTAACTTTAAGTAATTAGTACATTTAAGTAATTAGTTTTATTAATTTAATTTTGTTAAAAAATTACACAATAGACAATTTACAATTTGATGGAATTTATTTATCAAATTTAAATGCCTAAATATTTTTTTTGAGTGTGTATCTTAGGTAGTTGTTCACTATTAAAGCCTTATTACAACTACAAAAATAATCTACTGCAAAACCTATTCACATAGATGCATACAACATATGTAAATTGGGAAAAGGCAAAAAAATTACCAAAAAAGAAAGTTCTTAAAATCTCCTAATTATTTGGGAAGTTTTAAAGACTCCCAAACAAAAGGGGAGACAAGTTCAAATGTTTCTTTTAAATTCTATGGACACAGTATTATCCCAATGAATCGTTAAATTCCAAAGCTCAATAAAAGGACATTGGAAAAATGAAATCACTATATAAACGTCTATGGGGGAAAAAAAAGTGTTCTGAGCTGCTGGATGAACAACGCATCCCTCCATATAAATTTAATAAAGTTTATTCATAAAGGGTGGGAAATAAATAAGCACTTACCAAACTCCCAAAAGTTTCTAAACACTCTCTCAGTACATCACAATTCTGGTGAAAGGAGGTGAAAAGGATGCCCAGATGCAAAGGGGTTTTAATGTCGATTTAATTCAGAAAATTCTCCGTAATGATGGAGAGATGGAGATGAAGAGGGTCTGATCACCCACAGCTCGTGAAGGCTGTTCCCAAATGCACGGGATCTCAGACTAGAATGTGCTTCTTAACAGGGGGCTGAACCCGAACCTGGAGCTCTGACGTCACATTTATGTGATGGATGTGATGAGATGCGCTTTTTCCTGCTGCATGTTGCTCATCATCAGCGTGTTGTGAGTTTCAGATTCAGATATAATACCCCCCGTCCATACCCGCGTATGACACAGAAAATCGAGTAGGATCAGAGATTATGTAGCAGAGATGGGCCACTTCTATTAAAATGAATGGGAAAATTGCGGTTTTTTTGCGTAATGTGAAGTTAAGAATCACAAATTATGATTCCAGTATTGTCCAATTTTATTGCTGATTTGAAGTATGTCCTTTGATCGTAATCTTGACCAACCGTTTTTGAGATTTTGGTCTTTTCCCATTCAAGTAGATAAGAGCTGCACTCTCATGACTGGAAATAGCCTCCCGAGAGCGTTTCAAAGATGGCCGACAGTGGACTGACGGATTTGCGCTCGCGTTTTCTTGTATGCAAACGTTTCTTCAGATTATGTACATCAAAGGCAGTTAAATGACTTTCAATTGAGTCAACTTTGCTAAATGTTCGCCCACAAAATGAAAATTCATCATTTAATCACCCTTAATGCTGCAAACCTGTTCCAAAGAATATATATTTTTTAGGATTGAGTCAATTACTCTGTCACCATTCACTTTTATGGCGTCTGAGACTGAACATTTTACTTAAATTTTGTGTTCAACGGAATAAAGTAATACGGGTTATGATCGAACAATATGAAGGGTGAGACGGTGACAGAATGATGACAGAATGTTTGGGTGAACTATTCATCTACAAAAATCTCCTTCAGTAACTTGTTACCTATCTGTGTTCACTTTGGCGCCCGTAGTACAGTTAGTCGGACGTCAAATATCTTAAAACCTTTCAATTAACTTTCAAACACTACATTTTTGTGATATGTTAACCCATATACTGATAAATGATGACAATACAGGTACTGTTTGATCCTGCAACGGAAAGTGCTCAAGCTGTTGCTATGGTTACCTCCTGAGGCAAGTGGCACTTGTTTGCGCGGGAGTTTTTGGCGCCAGAAAAAAACACGACACGCTCTGACTAACTTTTTTATATTTCTTGGAATGCTCCCTAAGCAATATGAATAAAAACACAATTTACCTGTGTCCAGAGATCGATCAATGTCAGGGAACCTGTAAAATAAACTTAAAAGTACCAGGTTAGTACTGGACATTACCACACACCACACATCACCTTCAGAGCATTTTTCAAGAAAATCACCAGCAACGACTGAAGTCCATAATTAAGAAATATTTACTAACAAAATGTAGGCAAGCTAAACATATTTCTGAAGATGTTATTTGAGCACTGGGTTATTTTGCTATGACCTGTTAGATATGCAACAGAACACAGCTGAATAATTTGTTACTCTTAAAAGATTCAATTCCTCACTCAAGATTATTTTTAGTTCGTTGTCAATTCAAGTCGTTGATTTAACAAGCAAGTTGCTGTTTTAACAAATCTATTTAAATTATTTGTGTCTGTAGCCCCCTAGCGGTCGAGTTTAGTGGCACATAGAAAAGACATCACAATCATGACTGCCTCTTTCAGACAAACTACACATTTTATCTCATTTTCAGCATGTCTGCATAAAAACAGTTAGGATATATATTAAACTATATATCTCTGTTGCCCATCTAATGATAAAATGTTGAAACATTTAGCAACATATGGATGCCAAGATGGTTGTAACATTTCTACTTTGTTTTATTTCAAGATTGTGCCTGTTTTTAATTTAATTTGACCACTATATCATTCTTGTTTAAGGGAATTGTCAAATCTGCTAATGGATCTATTCATATATCTATCAATTAATTTATTTTGGTTTTACTGATCACGGGAAAGATTGAACTTCTAATGGCCCTCAATGCTCGATTGTAGAACAAATGATGAAATAATGAATTTATGGTTTTATAACTGGCATCAAAATACATTTGCATGCCTGCAAGGTCTGTTTAAGTTCAAGTGCACTTTTCTTAGGACACAAAGGACATTGTTTACAATGCATGTAATGATTTCCATCTGAACATAATTGTACAAACCACAAATGTTAAACAAGCTCAGTTTCATCTTGTGCATTGTATTGTGCAACGTATGTGTATAGAAGCATTTGGAAACTGTTTATATGCCTTGAAAACACATTGTTTTGGAGTGCAACTCTTAAGTCCACATTTCAGTCAGTGTCAGTGTCAAAAACATGGTTCTAATTACTGTTTGAGTCATAAACCTGCTCCATCAATTTACGTTAACTTTAGACAATAGGCAAAAATCCTAAACTTGATCGCTTTGAAAAGTAGCAAAAATAATGCTTTAAAATAACCACTTCATAAAAGGGTGCATGATTTCCTGTGAATTTCAATCATATTTGCTGTTTCAAAACATCTAAAGGATACTATGAACAAATGGATCTCCATAATGATTGGATCAGTCAATGTAAGCCCACTTTGAAAATTTTTCATAACAAGTTCCCCCACTTACAGTGTTTAATAGGGGCCTTTAGCCCCTGCAACAGGGGGGCTTTTTACCCCAAATTCCATCCTTTCATTTATTGGACAGTTATTGAAAAATATTTATTCACTTTGAACAAAACTGAAAATTCAAATGTATTTAAAGTATTTTGTCTCAAAATAGATATGATAATTTCAGGGATTTTCATTAGCTACATACATTTGCAACATTTTAAAAATGGTTAAATATTACATATAATTAGCTCAAAAACTTTAGACACTACACACAAAGAGCTCATGGATAATGAATATTTTGCAGTGTTAAGTGACAAACAAGTGTTGTGTTAGTGTCTTGCTATTTAGTGTTTTGGGAGAAAGTAAAATCAAATGTGCTTTTTAACCCGGGGAGCCTTTAGCCCCGTCGTACCCAATCATTCATTTCTGTAACACAAATGGTGCGGGACGATTTACACGTAGAAGTTTAATTCTTAGAGTTAGGGATTTTGAGACACCCCAAGCGTTAGCAATAGTAATGATAGTGCATAAATTCATCGATTAAGTAGCCATATTATCTTTAAGAAGAATAAATGACAAAAGTCAGGTCTGTTTATGAGAGAGGCAGGGTTTCTTTTCCTCAAATCGCTTTGGTCCCATTTACCTCCAAATAAAGGAATATGCTAAATATATTCTGGGAAAATTATCTTCACATTTCAACAGACATAATAAGTGCTGGGATTGAAATCAGTCCTTCTTCTGAGGGACAGCTGCCTTTAATTGTTTATATATGATATATGCAGTTTCTGAAATGAAAAAGATGAATGATTAGTGATTATTTATTGTGTTTATCATGATTATTATTAACCTTACTGAACATTCGTGTCTTATTTTGCCGTTTTCCACCATTTTATGAAAACAATAAGCCTCTCGAGAGCTCTAAAACTGATTTTTAAACCCAAACCATGTCAGCAAGACAAAGTTCGCCCTCTTTCTTGTTTTTCTTTGACTTCTTACAGACATTTCCATTTGTAATCTCGCATTCCTAAATGTTTTCTCATTGTGCCTGGGTGTTAAAATACTTTCTCCTATCCCTGCTTAATATGCAGAGACAGCTATAAGTAAGCCACTCTTAGGTTCATTTTCTCGAAAACTGTAAACACTTTGTCTCTGTGGCGCTATAAAATTCTTCTGCTTGTTTTGAGCGACCCGTCCAGCCCGACACAACAGCACTGACTCAACCAATGGTGTGAGTTGGGGGCGGGATTATCTTTTTGTTTGATCAACCACAGACCGGGGGCGTGCCCACAACTGGAGGGATACAGTATATGGCTATCCTGGAATAAACTGTAGAGGAAAATCTCCACCAGTCAACATTTTTATTACTGATAGACGATATATAGGGCAGATGATTAATTGGCTGATATTTGGCCATTTTGGGATCATCAGCATCAGCTAGTATCTGTGCATGATTATATATTGTATTATGCGCATTATATCAGACATATGATGTCTGCCATTTAAAAAAAATAAAAAATAAATACCATGTCACAGACAATGTATACTGTCCAGCCTGCTTAAACTAATAAAGGGCTCCGGGGGCGTGCTGTACACCAGCATTGACCCAGCACTGTGAACCCCATAGTAGTATATCCTGTGATGGTAAACTTATATAGATATGAAATAATCATAAAAATATAATTTATGAAGTACAAAAAAAAAAAGCGACACTGTTACATACCTCGGGTCTCTAATGACCCTATACACTTTTGGTAATTAAGCACTTGTGAAAAAAATATTTTCTGCACTTTTGCCTCTTTTTTTTTTTTTTTACACTATACAGAAGAGAAAAGTTGAGGAACGCCAAAGAGGTGTGGGCAAAAAAATGGATGAGGTACAGGGGATTGAATGAGGTCCCGTGTCACTAAAGACCCGAGGTATGCATTAAAGGGTTAAAGGAATAGTTCACTCAAAAATGAAAATTCTCTCATCATTTACTCACCCTCATGCCATCCCAGATGTGTATGACTTTCTTCTGCAGAACACAAATGATGATTTTTAGAAGAATATCTCAGCTCTGTAGGTCCATACAATGCAAGTGTATGATGATCAGCACTTTAAAGCTCCAAAAAGCACATAAAGTTGTAGTAAAAGTAATCCATACGACTCCAGTGGTTAAATTAATGTCTTCTAAAGCGATATGATCGCTTTGGGTGAGAAACAATATCAATATTTAAGTCCTCTCCAATGCTTCATGAGGGGACTCAGTTCACAGATATTCCTCTAAAGATATTCCTCTAAAGATATTCCTCTAAATCTTTGTGTTCTGCTGAAGAAAGAAAGTCATACACACCTGGGATGGCATGAAGCTGAGTAAATGATGAGAGAATGTGACATGAAACTTAAAGAAAATGCAGTTAACATTTTGTCACAGCACTGCTAATACTGTTGACTCCTTAATGTTAAAATAAGTTGCAATGGACCAAAGCATCTGTTGATTGAATAAATGTAAATGATGTATGATGATTTTTCTTCAGTATTCAACATTAAGTCCAAACTCCTGGCAACAATAATCAGGTGAGATTATGCTGAGGGAGGGATGCATATTGAAAACAACTGAGTGAATACAGTCTATAAGTAAAGCCACAGGTTGGAGCCATTTGTTTCTCATCCGAGCAATGACTTTATATCACAAAAAAACTGATAGCGCACCTGAAAGACTTTCTGATCCTGTGGGACTTTATTCTCCAGCTATGGAGCACAACATTCTCTGTGGATGAAAACAGGGAAAGTGTGCTTATACCGACACATAATCACAATGACCTCCTCAAATCCAGGGCTGACTTCATGGAAAGAATCCGTATTAAATACATGTAAGTGCTTTCGAGCAGCCAAGTTCATGACTGGTAAAAATATCAATGTTTTAAGTTGCCTTTCTGGGAATCTGAGCCTTATCTCATGAGTGATGTCATCAGCATGATGCCTGTTATTACGCATGGATGGATTAGAAAATGAATGCTGTCAGTTTGTCGTCTATAGGCTGCTGTAAAATGGAATTAATTGAATTAGCAATCTCTTGATACTGACACACAAAACAGCAACAGGATATTTTAAGAATCTCTATAAATCTGCTTTTGGGTCCATGACACATGAGGAAAAGGATCTTTAAAAAAAAAATCTATTAAACATCTTCTTAACAATCCCTACCTTCTTAGAAATGTAACCTTTGGATTCATATTGGTTTCATACGTTTCTGAGAATGTTTGTACCATTTTGATTGAATGCCAGGTGCTGGTGAAGGAACAATCAAGTAAAAATTTTTTTCCTTACAATACTTCTTGAATACATGAGTGTCCAAATCTTAATAATTATTTTCAAAAGTTTTCAAACCTTTTTAAGTTAGTAAGGGGGTTATGTCCAATTAAGGAATGTTTTATGCTAATTTCTACTCCAGTTATGACCATTAATAATTGGTAAACATTGTAACTTTTGCACAATTTAAGCAAAGATACTAGAAAGAAGTTGATCTGCCTAAAAAAATAAAAATAAATAGTCTCACAGCTAAAAGGACCATTTATTCTACTTTAAAGCTCAAACAACACATTTTTATACAGAATAATTTATATTTATGGAATACACAATAAAATAAGTGATTTGACAAAATTATGAGCAGTGCATTTCTGCTTTTAAACACTCTGGAATGCTTTGTTTAAAACGTGTTTAAAGTAATGCACTGTAAGTCTATGTTCCAGTGCATTAATGTAAACACAATTTATTTTTATTTTCTTCAAATGTGTAAGTGTAAATGATTGTCTGTCTAATTGACAGCATGTTGAATAGACTGTCCATAGAGCTTAACTTGCATTGAATCCAGAAAATCACATATCATTTTTGGAATAATATCAAATTCCTTCTCTATGGGAACTTTTGGTATCCACAATGGGTCATCTATACAATTATTTAAAAGTTTGTTCATCAGTAAATATTTGATGATGCAGGTCTGCCAGAGTTTGCACTAAATATGCTTTTCTTCAAGGAATATGTTATAAATTGTTATTCACACATTAGGTTTCCTGATATCCAGTACTTCTTAGAAGATAATTGTGTAATAAACAAAACAATAATACTGAACATAACAATAAATCATATTTCTAGGTGCCTGGGATGCAGCCTGGTGTATGGTGCACTTGCTCTGTCAAATAAAAATTATATATATATATATATATATATATATATATATATATATATATATATATATATATATATATACACTACCGGTCAAAAGATTTGAAACACTCATTCTTTATTATACTTTTTTTTTTTTTTTTTTTTTTTTTTTAACATTTTAGAATAATAGTAAAATCATCAAAACTATGGAATAACATAAATGGAACTATGGGAATTATGTTGTGACTAAACAAAATCCAAAATAAATCCCATCTATATTGGGCACTTATTGGCTGCTTTTCTTTATTATTTGGTCCAATTTCAAAAACTTTCAAAAACAATTATATTTTTGTCTACAAAACTAATTTCAAACATTTAAGCATACGCCTTCAGATCAAAAGATTTTTAAGATCATAAGAAGGGTGTGTGTGTATATATAGGCTATATATATATATATATATACACACACACACATTCAAAAATTATATTTCAGATTCTGAAGACAAAATAATATATATTTATTTAGTGGAATCACATTTTGTGCCATTTGATCCAATACATTTGCAGGAACCCTCCACAAGCAGTTTTCTAAAATAAAACATTAGCAAAATGGTAAATGGAAAAATAAATATGAATGGAAAAACAGGGTTAGTGAAAATGTGCAAAGAAAAAAACAAACATGCACAGATCTGTCACTTTGTCCATTTGTGTGAGTGTCAGCTATACAGTCTGTACAAATGGATGATTTGACATACGATATTTACAGTTCAAATATAATAATGACTTTTTTGTTTGTTTGCTTGTTTGTTTGTTTTTTCAAAATGTTCAATTTCTTTGTTTTGCAGTGCAAATTATTTCAGATTTTATACAGTTCTGTAGTGCTTAGACCAATTCCAGTGCCAAATTAATGAGTCCATCTCATCTCTTTCCTCCAGCTATATAGCTGCAAACTGCAGTTTTCCTCAGTTCAATTTTCATAGACTGGCTCTCAGAGCGTGACGTCGAGGACGGACCGAAGACCACTTTCCCTGTTTTCATACCTTTTGACACAGGGATTCGTGTTGCTGTGGAGCGAGGTGACTGCACATCCGTTCCGTGCTGAAAAAAGACAATGAAAATATTTTTGTATATTAGCCCTGTGTTTGCCATATTTTAAGTGCATTTTTAAAAATATACATGTAAGATGGCCAGCCCTTTGTTTTATTGTTGGCTACTTTCTATTTCAGAATGTGAAAGTTTTAAGCCTTGAAAATTATCTAAAACTGTCATCAACATTTCTAAATGAATAATAAAATAAAAATAGGACCGGTGTGACCATCTGCAACAAAATATAATAAAATAAAATAAATAATACAGAACAGGGGTGGCCAATGTGTGATATTAATAAAATAAAATAAAACAATTGTAGCTATCTGGGATATTAATAATTTAATCCTCTTCACTCTATTACCAAATTAAGTGAAAGTAGCCCATTTTTTTAATACAAATGTATTAAATCTAATTAAAAAAAAATTGAAAATTGCTAACAACTTCTGTCTTCACAAGCAAGACTTCAACAAATTAAAAAAGTAAGATATTTTATGTTATCAGATATTTTTATTTGTATAGCGCTTTTCACAACACACATCATTTCAAAGCAGCTTTACAGAAAATCATGCATTAACAAAAAATTAAACTGTAATATCTATAAAGTCTTAGAGTGATTATTGTGTAGTTTGATTAAATATGATTGTAAATTGTGTATAACATTCTTTTAAATAAAAATTAAAAAAATTAATTAATAATTTTATTTAGTACCCCAGTGAGCAAGCTGAAGGCGACTGTGGCAAGGAAAACAAAACTCCATAAGATGTTGGTTAATGGGGAAAAATAACCTTGGGAGAAACCAGGCTCACTGTGGGGACCAGTTCCCCTCTGGCTAACATCATGAATATAATGACAATATTAGTTATTTGTGTGCAGTGCAAGTCATGGTTTAAAATTAGTAAACTAAGTAAGTATTAAGGGCTAGTGTTTAATCAAAGATTTTGTATGAACTGTAAGATTAATGACTAATGTCTTTGAAGTCCATCCTGGATTAACTGCAGAAGTTCACATAGATGGATTGTCCTTTGTTAGTTGGCTGATGAAGGGTTTTGTTGGCAATTAAATGATAGTCTATGTATTCCATTTCAAGATTGTAGTCCATCAATAGACAAAGGTGATGCAGGCAGAGATCAACGAGGTGCATCGCAGTTCAACCAGCAGGTCATTTCGGTGAGGTTCGGTGGGTTCCATCCTAAGTCCAAGGTT